>NC_080633.1:72577454-72879121 GCF_027579445.1 Ammospiza nelsoni
CTGCAGCAAGAATTAGTTCCTGCTCTGGAAAAAAAACAAGTTTTTTGTCACTGAGAAAGTGAACAAGCATACAACATTGTACTTATTAGGAAGGTTAAGAGGTTACAGAATCACACAGTTTATCTGCTGTCATGTAAGAGAACATTTATATGACACTGCAGACAGATTGTAAGTCATAGAGCCAGGCTGGCAGGTGAGCTGACAAAGTCTGCCAAGACCTTGGCAGGTTTGGGACCTGCCATCCAAATGCTGAAGCTGAGAAAGCTCAAAATTCTACCTGTAAGGTTACATTTTAGGTGGGCTGTCACCATTATATTGAAGAAGCATATTAGAACATCAAAATGAAGAATAGCAACTCAAGAGTAGCAACTGAGAGTTTAATAATTAACTTTAGGGAACCCATATTAAATTTTATGGAGAATTGTCAACAGCACACACTCTGAAGACTCTAACCTGTTTATTCTTGTAAATTCTGGATGGTATGCTGTCGCTCTTACTGCAGATAACAATATTCACTGACTCAGAAAGACAGTGAAAAATATATGTCAACATATCCATACCAAATAAAGAAATTTTCTTCTTTTTTTCCCTAAAACTGTGCCTTTTTCTATGTAAGTGCTCATTTAAAGCACTCAAACAATTGCAGAGCACCATGTTATCCATAGTTATTAACAGAAGAATTCAAAAAGACATATAAGCACTTTTGAAATGATTGGAGCTTTGACTTGGAAGGACTCATCTAATTTATGAGATATCCCAGCATCTTTGGTATCTTCAGGCACTGACACATGGATCCTGTCATAATTCCAGTCTTCATGAACACTTCAGCTGATAATTAGAGTACACTCTATGTATTTTGCAGAAGTGAGTTAACTCACTTTTTCTGATGCATTTTAGTAACTTTAACAAATATAAAAATTTAAGAATTTGCCTTCCTTGTATTTCAACATATTTACAGAATCCTGTTCAGTACACTTTTTTTCTCCCAGAAATTTCAGTTCATAAAAATGCTTTTAAATACAAGGATATTGTGAGATAACATACCCTAAATTACTTCAGTGGCTCACCTTCTCTTCAAATAAGTTGAATTTAAATTATAAGATCCAAGTACTATCAGCAAAGCCACCATATTTCAGATAACTAAAATTTAAAAACAATATACAGGAATGACTTCTACATGCTAAACACAAAACATACAACTCAAAGTAAAAATATTATCCAGGAACACTGCTTGGAATTAGTGTAACAAATAGTATACTAGTTGACTACTAAATTTTGTGTTATTTTCCTGAATAATTCTGAGTGTTTTAAATACAAAATATAACTATTAAACTGGAAAGAGAGTAGGCAATTTATCTTCACTACTATACTTATCTCTAGATGTCAACTAGAAGGACAAGGTTTTGGTTTATCACTCATGAAAAATACTTTCTCAGCCTAAGCACAAAAGGGCATAGGTTAGCAGCTTGAAATTGAGAGAACTATTCTTTCTTATACAGTCATAATTCATGAAAGCCTATAAATTCACAAATGTTTAATCAAAGAACTCTTCCCTGGTTATTTGTTATTTCTTAATTAAGGCTTTCTAAATCTGTGGGGTTTGTGTCAAGTTATCATGGCCATGGTACAGATTTCACTGTGCAAGGAGAAAAATTAATCCAAATAGTAACACATTGAACAATAGGAATATGTTGAAAGTATCCCATTGTAAATGTAGTGTTTCAGTTTGTTTCAATGTCTACAACCTTTGCTTTCTGATCAACAAGCAGCATTTCAGACAGTTTTCCATATTTAGTAAAACTTATATTGCGTATCTCACACTTTAGTGTAAGAGCCTCTACTAAAATTACATTTGAAATTCAAATGACATGTGGATTGTTTCTCATTTTAGTCCCTAGGGATTTCTAAAACAAAAAAGCATTAAAATGAGCATCCATATGCTTTAATATTACTTTTTAAGAGATAGCTCTTGATTCCTTTTAAGTAGAGGTTCCAAGAGTGCTCAGTTTTAAAATAATATTATAAATATTCCTTTCCCAAAATAGCCATTGAACTAAAACATACTGTTTCTCCTAAAAGAATCCTAGCACTCTTCTGCCTAAGACTCAATATGTTTTTACCAAGCATTAAGCTTATTATGTTTCCTTTATTACTACTGTGTGTTTTGAAAGAGGGCTCATTTACTTCTTGGTTATCAGTCATAAACCTTTTTTCTTCTTGTCTCCCTTTTTTTATTCCCATTTCAAGGCTCAAAACAGACTAGATGTCTTTGAACAAAATATACCACACTCTCCAGCAGAAAAAAAAAGAAAGTACGACTCTCTAAAAGTAATTGACACTTAATGGCATTTAATTTTCACCTGTCTTCATGCTGCTGCTGCTGTTTAGAGATGCTTATGATCATCTCAGAGGTAATGGGTTTTGTCCTGGTTTTTACTTCTGACCATCTCAGATGAGTTCAGTCATTACTGCCCAAGAAATTTGCCAAATTAGGTGTGTGTGAAAAATGTTTCATTTTCTGTTCCCTAATTAAGGATAGAGTTGTTTATTGCTCTCTCTGACTCAATTTACCCAGAGGGTCCACTGCAGGTCTGTCCTTCATCTAGCTTGTGTTTCTAAACAGGTTAGATGATGCAAGCAAAGCAAATAGTATTAATTTCTCACCTGCAACAGTAACCAGACTTTCAACAAGATGCAAGTAGCAATAATCCACAATTTTTCTATGCATCAGACTAGACTGTCCTCACTGTCTTGCCTATTTTTGAACATATTTTTGAACATATTTTTTGAATCCATGTCATAACTTAATGTAGTTATCACATAATCTGAAGAAGAGAATGAATGTTCTTCACTAGAAGATACTAAGAAAAGCTTTGCTTTTCATGACATTGTCAGAATATTTATTTTTCCCTTCAAGTAGTACAGTTCATCCTCACCCATATCCCTGATTTGGTCTTTTTGTACAAATCTTCTAACTTTTGTTATTTACCAAGTAATCATTTGTTTGAAAAATTCTCATCTTTTCTCAGAACCATAAGCTCATTTTAT
This sequence comes from Ammospiza nelsoni, assembly GCF_027579445.1. Taxonomy (NCBI): domain Eukaryota; kingdom Metazoa; phylum Chordata; class Aves; order Passeriformes; family Passerellidae; genus Ammospiza; species Ammospiza nelsoni. The sequence continues at coordinate 72,580,503 of NC_080633.1, forward strand.
TTCAGGTTGGAAAGTATGTACCAGTTAAAATGAAACTACTTGACTCTTTATTTTGCCAACAAAGAAACTTGCAGTGTTATAATGAAGATCAACTTTTATTTTGCTGCAGGTCAGTGAGATTGGCTAGACAACATTTAGGAACTCAGTATTCCCTGTAATAGAGTCTTGGAACACTTTAACACGTAAAGCAAACCAAAGCCACACAATGGGAATTCACTTTAAGAATACTCATGTCAGGCACAAGGTAACTTTTCTATCTATATTAAGCCATTTCACAGACACTCCACTCACTCCTTTCATAGATAAAAAAGTGTGGTGTAGTTTTCTTGCACCTCAACTGATTGGAATATGGTAAAGCTTCTAGGGAAATCAGTAAGAAAAAAACACTTACTGCATTATATTGAGCCATAATTCCTTTGGGTCTTGCTCATTTGCAGTTCTCATTATGGCTTTAAATAGCTGTTTAAAAAGGAGGAGATTGGCATCTTTAATAAAATTCTGTTTATAGCAGTTAATACTAAAAGCTGACCAAAAAAATGGAAAAAGAAAAAGTCATGAATTTCAATTGTTCTGTTAGGAACAAAAATGAATGAAAATTTCAGGACACAAATGCTTTTGCTTTCTTATAGAGGTTACGTAGGAAGATTGCAATGGCTTCTTCATTTGCAGAATTGTTGCTGAAGGGTCCAAAGAGAAGTATATTTAGCCCCATTCTGTTGAGGCTGGCAAATCTTTGGAGAAAAGGAGATCTATATCCAAGATAACATTTTTTTAATCAACAAAAAATGCAAAGAATAAGGGAACAGCCTTCAAAAAACTAGATCCCTCTTCAACTTAGATAATAAATTAGGTAATACATGTTTCTTTTGTATCTTTCCCTTTGTCCCTTTCTCTTTGTCCCATTCTTATTGTGTGAGGACTAATTTATTATGCTTTATACAAAGAATTCCCAAGACATGCAAGAAAAAGGTAATTTATGACAATTCATAATCAGTCATCCTAGAAAATCCTAAAAATTATCCAAATTATCCAATTTTATGAAACCCTGAAACATATATTTTCTAACATTGTGTCTAGTTTTATTTATGTTCCTGACTTAAATCACAAAAGTAATGAAAACTGTGAAATTTCCAGTTCATATAAAAACAAAGCTGAAACTTTACAAGAGTATTACAAAGACATGTGTTCAGTTTATGCATGGTCCCACTGCTCTATCATTTTCTGCATGACTCTGTAATAAATTCAATTTTTATCAGTGAATCAGACTAAATCAGATGTTAGCAATGTGTAGAAAAAGAGATTCACCTCCGCTTGCCCAAAGGTCACAGATTAATTAATTTTAAATAAATATGAATTTTAAAGTCTACCTGGTTGGTTACTACTACCTGGTTTAGTAGAGTTCACACTGCGACAGATTTTAAAAGAAAGAAAAAAACCACAAATTGATGGTATAGGAATGAAAGGTTTCTTGATATGCCTCAGTTTTTGCCTTAATATTTCAATTGAGGATGTAAAAAGCAATATCAAAAGAATCCTGTATGGTTTTGCTTCATCCCTTTTCCTCCTGAAATGCAAAAACCTTCTTTTCTTACTCTGTAAATTACTGCTTTCTATTTATTAAAAATTTTAACTAATATATGCTCTCATTGATCTCGAGGACACAAAAGAGAACAATCTAATGCAAGTCTCAAGTTTCAGAATAAATAAGCATCAAGTAGCAAATCTTTACATAATTAAAATCTAAATCTTAATTTTAAGGGACTGCTGGATTTGCCTGTGATTCACATGCAATGAGTCCAGGGCCACATATTACATTAAACAGCAAGAGCATAACCTCAATTTTCTTATACTACAACAGTGGGACTAGGGTTTTCGAGACTCAAACTCTACTCAAAGCCCCTGCCTAGACAAATTCCTTAAGCAAATAATTAAATTTTTGCTTCCCTGCATTGTTTTGCTCGTTCTTCCTATTTTGATTGTATAGGCTTTATGAAATAAATACCATCATTTACTGTATTTTTTCATGGGACCTAGAACAAATGCTTAGTGAGCGAGCAAAGTACTTTAAATAATAAGGAGTGGGTTTTTTATCCTATGCGCTGAGCTATCAAACATTCTGTCTGTTCACCTCTCTTCTACATGCTCATCAGTGTTTGGACTGACAAAATCAAAAAAGAAAAGTTGAAGAAAGGCTTTGCCTGCAACATTTCTTAGTGCCTACTACAAAAAAAAAAGTGTGACTTTGCAGTCTGCCATCCTCCCTGAACCTAATAAAACTACATTTTTATTAATTTTAACAGTTCTATTAACAGTTTTATTGACAGTTTATTGATTGTAGTTTATTTAAACCACAGTCTCTGCCATAGTGTCCAGTTTGGGGGTTGTAATGTTTTCATTTTTTGTGGGATGCTTAAACACTGTTATCTTATAAAATACAAAAGATACTACAGGTTGTACAACAAGGGACCACCATACTCTACAAAGCCGTAAAGTGCAGATCCATAAAATATTGTGTAGGAAACAGAGGATATGGTAGTCCCTGTAAAAATAACAACTGCCTCTGGCATTATCCAACATAGAAAGAAGAGGTTTGTTCCTACATTGAGGTAAATATGGGGCCTGGAATCCCTTCTCTCCCAGACAAAGGTAAAGGGTTCACCTTGCCTCTTTGAACTGATCTATTCTATCTAAAGCCTGACCCTTATATAACAACCACTTTGTGGGGGTTTCAGCACCAGGAAATGAGGAGGGTGCTTTCTGAATCATCCTCTCAACTGGATCATACCTGGATCATATTGTCAATAGTAATTTTAAGAAGGGCTCTGCCTGATCCTTCACACCCACCAGCAGCAGCACAAGACACAGGCACTCTGACAAAATACAAACAACAGATAAGCAGCTGCTTCAGCTTTGTACATTCTTCTGCCTTCACTTTCGAAACAGACAGGAAGATAACTGCTCAGTGGTTCATTACTTGTCTTTTTTTCTCTTGTATATAAAAAGCAAGACAGTAATTTGGAAATAAGCACTTTAAAGGAAAAAAGATGACATTTAATCTCTTCATTAAAATAAGAAAATGAACAAACTCTCTACCCAAAACTGTAAAATGAACAATATTAACTCTAGCATTGTCCTCTTAGGATGGCTTCATAGCATAGTGTAGCACTGAGGCTTGACAGAAATTCAGTGTCACTGCTGAATGAAGCAGTTAGTTCACAAAACCTCCTTAGCCCGTGGCAAAGAAGTTCAAAGTTCATTTATAAGATCTCTTTTGCCAGATGGGACCTGGGTTATGTTTTTAATATTACTTCTGAGGCACAGAGTAAACAAAACAGAAAAGGACTGATTTCACAGATGCATGACATAACTCTGATAACCAGCACAGAGGTGTCATTTGAAAAGGTTTGTTTACTGCTTTCAATCCTCAAACAAGAGTGAGTATTTATGAGAGATGCAACAGGTCCATGCACCTGGTGTGAAAGCTTTTGCACTCACAATGCTTGTTCAGGAGCAGCAGGTCTTGCTCTGCTACCAGCAACTAAATTCATCCAGCCTCTGCTTCCCATCCTGCTCTACAAAGGCAAGTGAAGGGACTGAGCAGAGATTTCCACAGGGCCCCCAAACAGGCTGTTTAAACCTTGTGCCTGGCTCTGCACTACCCTTTCTTTGCTCTGGCTTTGTGTCTCCATGGCTAAGCTCAGAGGAGGAGGCCCATGGCACAAAGAGAGAAAGGCAGAGCGCTATCCTGCTTAAAGAACATGTGGGTTTGTCCAGGAATAAAAGATCTGCTTTTTTGGGGGGGATGTGTGTGTGGGTGTGTGTGCATGTGTAAAGTTTACTGCTGGAACATGTTTAGGCTGACAAAAAGTTCTGACTGCACTCTGTGGGTTACAAAAGCCCACAACAGAGACAGAACACTTTAATACAGCATTAGTGTGCTATGCTGTGCTGCCAATGTTTCATGTATTCTTCTACTGCTTTAAGACCCCCAAAAGAATATGCATAAGTAAACAAGGGAATAAAAAGACATTTCTTCCATTTAGGTGAAAATGCACAATAAATACTGCTGCTTGACTGAAAAATAAAAAGGGTATCTTCTGGTGGTACAGAAGGTAGCTTTGGCACAATGAACATGCAATCTTCACATGATTGTGCTGTTTCTTCAAGAAGAAAATTTAAATTTTACCCTTGGTTTCAAGAGGGATGAGAGCCCACATGCTAAAACAGAGACTACCAGAATACAAGTCTGGTCTGCACATCCAGTTGCACCCTTATCCACTGATTACCCTCTGCTGATCATCACCTGTTGGGTGGGATGGCAGAACCATCACTGGCTAGGTGGTGACTCTGAAGCTCTGGCTTTGGCAACTGCTATTTCCTCCTGTTGAGGTGAAACCAGAGATCCTGACTTGCCCTTCCTTATTCATAAGCTTCAAAGTGTAATATGGATGCATGTACTGAATCCCTATAGCTTGCTTACTGGCTTCAATTTTAAGTTTGTTAAATACATATAATTGGGTACCAGCTGCAACAATCTAAATACAAAACTCAAAAAACTCCTTAAAAGGTCTGTGAAATTCAGCAGTCTACTTTTCTGCATGATCCACATGCAACAAATTTGTTTGGTATATTTCCAGAGTCACACAAGTGTTTTCTTCGATATTGTCTCCATTTCAAACCAAGCCAAGGTTTGTCAAATGCATTTTCTTATAAGGCCATGGAAAACATTTTTTTCTGAACTAACTGCACTGATGAGAAGCTGTTTCTAACATTTTCCTCAGATAAACATGCACCCTAGCATGTTACATTTAAATAATGGAACTGTTACATCATTGAGATGACAGAGCCTTTACCTGCTGAGTTCAGTAGCGAAGAGAAACCTCATAACAATCACATCAGTGTAGATTAATTTAAGGACATACACTTTGAGAGAAGCCATCCACACTCAGAAGAAAAAATTCTCAACTGAAGGCTGCAACCAAGAAAAGAGATTTTTATGCTGGCTACTGGGCTAGACAGACTGCTACCCTGATCCAGCCGGGCATTTGTCTTCGTAAGTCTTCTAGAAATGAGGGAAAGTGCTTCCACACAAAATTTGAAATGCCATCCCATTTCAATGATCTTCTAAAATATTTTTAAGGGGTGCATTCTAGAAATAAATTAATGCAATTCTGCCCTATGGAATAGTCCAACAATCATTCACAGCATCAAGAGGGCTAGGAAGGAAGATTTGAGAATAAGTGCAGACCACTAATCATTTTTGCTGAACATAGATTTGGAACACACCCTTTGGGATTTCTCTTATGGACCCCACATATTTGATTACATCTGCCATAATTAATTACACAAGCAAACATAAGCATTTAACAAACTGAGAACGTGGATCTACATGGCACAAACTGTCTTTTGAATCCTTGATGACATGAACTTTGAGGTTTAGGATTGGAGCCAGAAGTCTTTCCATCAAGTTCAGTGCCTGGAACAGATACAGAAAATGTAAACTCTCTATGCTAAAGAGCAGCCCAAGTGAGTCTTAGAGCTTTGCAGCCAGACTCTGCTGAATTCAGCTCAGATCCTGCTGATTTCAGTAGCCTGGCTTATCACATTTTCCTGAGACTGCTGGAAGCACATTTTCTGCTCATTTTCCAGTCAAGTATGCTACTGGCACACTATTCATCAGGTTGTAAAGGCAAGTTCCTTTTTTTTTTTTTTTCATTACTCTTTAGGAAGAAAACGAAAGCAAGCCATTCTCAAATGTGCTTCCTCCTATGTCCCCCAAATGACACTATGGGTGAAACATTGGTTTCATTTGTTTTAACTGGTTTGCTTCAGTGCTGCTTATTTCCACTTGTTCTTTTTTTTAACACGAGCCAACATCGGAGAAACACATTTCTTCTCTCATGGAGGACAAGTTTTAAAGGGATTCCTCATGGGCTTCCATGATAACTCATTAAAAAATTTTCCAAAGGGCGGAGAAACACATGATGTGCAATCATAGCAGAACTTCAAGTGCTGGGCTGCAAAATACATTAGTGAAAAGTACCTACCACACAACACTTGTAGTAAAGTATTTCTGAACAAAAAGTACATAAATAAACTCATAAGAAGAAAAGTTTTGTAGGATATTCTTCTGAAAGTACAGGGTCTTGACTCACTAAATTGTCATTCAATAATTTGCCCTAGCATGGTCTCTCTGGGTGGCTGAAATAAGCAACATCATGTTCCCACAGCTCACTCCATCCGCGTTCCCAACAGTGAGAGTTATTTCCGTGCTGGAAATTGTATGAACAACCATATTGGCATCATGCTGTGCTCAGGCCAAAACTCTTAGCTTCGAAGCTGAGCTCAGGCAGAGAAATCTATGAGGAGAGTTTTGCAATTTCCAGTTTATATCAGACCACTTAGTAGTATAGGCAGAGAAAACCAGATGTGACTGGATCTGTCTGTGCAGAAATAGCTCTCTTCTTGGGAGTACAAGGTGAGCTCCCCTTGGAGGGTTTGTCAGTGGAGAGGGAGAGGTAAAGGATCCCTACCCTTGTTTGCAGTGCTCACGAGGTGGATGTTTTTAGCACAGCTCAGTGTCTCTTGACCTGCAGAGCCCATGCCTCAGATATCTCATGTACTGTAGTTTATATTACTCAGATTAGTAGGCAGGACACTACAGGCTTTTTGTGGAAATTGAAGTAGTGTTTCCTGTTAGGCACTCAATATATTCCTATATATTATTGAAGTCCATGGGGAATTGTGTGGTGGAGGGTTTTTTTCAGGTTACTCATTATCTCCCATCCTAACCTTATTGATTTTGTTTTCCATCTTATTTTGCCAGAAGGCATCTTGGACTGAAGTCTCATGAAAGAGCTATTTTAATTACCTCACTTTTTTTTCCTGTTGTGAATCCTTCAAGCATTATTGAACCCAAGTTGTTTTTAACTTATTCTTCACTCTTATTAAGTCTGTTTTCTCTGAAATCAATATGTGATTCCATAGCTACATTTAACCTGTGTTCTGTTCACAGATTTACAAGGCTGTGTCCTGTGAAGATAGGATTAACATGAAGTGAGCGCTGTACAAGTCTCAAAATGAAATTTTGGATTTTGAAAGTATTACATAAAGATGCACACATCTGCATTGCAGACTCAAAGCTTTACGCAGAAGAAAATTTTGTTTACTGAAACAATAGTTATACTATAATTGTTCAGATTTCCTAATTTATAAGCTTTCAGACTAGATTTGGACTCAAGTTGCAATGATGTAAATTCAGACTAATTGCTTACCATGTTGGGAGCTTTTTCCTCAACAATAGGAACAAACCCATCCATTTTTCATTGTACCTCTGGGATCAGTGCCATTGCCTGACTCAGAGTGCTGGAGTCAAACACATTGCATGGTAGAGAAAGAGAAAAAATAAACATTCTTCACCATTCAGGGTCTTTCTGTGTAACCTATAGGGACCCAAAAACATGTAAGTGGGGCTTTAGAATAACTTCTCTTGTCAGTCTTTACTTAAATACTACCAAACTGTTCTATATGAAGCTAATCCTTAGCATATTGACACAGTATTCCAATATAGTACTATTCCAGTATACTAATCCATATTAAGTATTTGATCTAGTCTTAAGTTAACCAACCCATCAATCTTTTGCCTGAGAGCATTTGAGCTGCATTTTCAGAAAATTGACAGAAATTTGGATTGCCTGACATTTTGAATGACTACTGTCATACAAATAGTACAGAGGACTTCCAGAAAATATCACCAAAATCACATCCTAAAGCCAGAGGTGTTTGAGATATTCCAAAAAATTAAATTTGAGAATTTAAAGATTTAATTATCTAATGTTTAAGTATAAAGCTTTTGTCTTGACTGACAGAACTACTTCCCCACAAGGATGGGTTACTAAGTCTCAGTCAAATATTATACTGAATACGAAAATCAAATGCTACCATTTTAACTTTGACTCTTAACAAAAAAGAATTGGCACCTACTTTCATGGAGACTAATAACAACTGTTTGGCCACCCCTAAAGTGTGTTGCTGCAATCTGTGTACTTCATCTCTTCTCAGTTCTGTACACTATCCTTCTTAGTTCCTCTTTCTGCTAAAACTTTGAGTCCCAAAGCTAGAAAAATCAGTTCTTTATATGTTAGCACCAAACAGTCTCTTTTTAAAATACAATTAGCTATTTTTTTCTTTGCTTCTGAAGACGAAATTCTAAAACCTTTTGTAAATATCAAGGATTTGAATTAAAAACAAAATAAACACTATTCCCTGTCAGAGCTCCAGCAGGCCAAGTTACTAGACAGAGGAATCCCAGAGGCATGATTGTTAGTCTGCTTTTGAAAACCTCTTGCAATTCCCTTCAGAAGTATTTAAAATAAATACAACAGAGCAAACTTGGTTGGATGCCTTCTAGTAACAGGGAAATACAGTGTTGATTTCATGTGGAAGAGAAAAGCCCATTACAAAAATAAAAAACCTTCTGTCTTCATTTTTATTAGAAAACTTTATATTGTTAAATTGTGAGTCCCTTTTCATTTTGTTAAAATAATGGATAAACATACTCTTCATCCATTTGTATAAGACCATTTTCTCTTTCTTGTTTGTTTCATATATCACATAAGATTGAGCAAAAAATTTCACTGAAAGGATGCATCAGATATCAGGAGCACTTTTTTGAAGAGGCAATCTTATATGTGTGTGTTTTCACTGCTTTGAAGACTGTGTTCCTGAAAGAGAAATTTCTTGCACTACAAAACATATTCTTTTTCAAGCTGTATTTTTTCTTATAAGTAAGTAATCTTTTCTTTGAAGGAAAATGTCCCTTGAAATTGCAAAGAAAGTTCAAGGAATTTTAATTTTAATTCCTTTTTCTTGACAAAACTGTGCACCAAATATATCACTTTGTTTTTGCTTTTAGGTGCAGAAAGAGAAAGAGTTTATTTCCTGAAAAAAAAAATTTACAGAAATCTTCTCTATTAAAGTTCTTGTGCTCAGATAAATGAACAATGAATGTAATATGCAAAAAGAACCGGTTGAATGATGTATTGCAAATAAATAAATGCAAACATCAATAGTAAGTAAATTATTTTTTTCTTTGCATGATGTGAAATAGGAACACTTCAAATTATGTTGAACATCTTTTGCAGAGGTTCTTCCTTAAGAGCCAAAGCATACCACAGGGCATTCAAAAACATGAAATTACATGAGGACAGCTGGGGTAATTGTGTATCTCTTTGACCATTGTGAGTCTCCTAGAAAATAACTTGTATGTGATTTATAAGGAAAAAAAAGAAATTGTTCTAAACTTAAATGTCATTTTATCATCCTAGTATAGTCATAGTGGCTGCTTGGAGAAGCTAGGATAAAGATAAATTACTAATTTCAGTCCCAAAAGGGCTTGATATGAGGACCTGTTTTTTACTTGTCTTCTGGCAGTTGTAGGGACGTTCATGGAAATTTCTTTCAGATAGAGTTGTGAAGATGAATAATTTAAGTATCCCAAGTGCATGCAACAGAAATTCCAAACTTGCAGTATTCAACAAGATGATTAAATTTTAAATTAAAATAATTAATTAAATTATTTTCGATAGCCTTCAGAAGCTTGGCAGTCCACTCAGCAGAGTTTTCTACCAGGTAGTTTCAGAAAGCCCTGCTAAATTGCATGCTACTGAGCACTGTCCTCATCTACTAAAAGAGGATAGTTATCCTTGTATTTATTGGTGGCTTTGTCCTCTACCATTGTCACAGTGAAAACAAATTCACATTATTTATGCAAGTTCATACAAATCAAGGTGTAGATTTTGACATGTTCATCACTTTCAGTTGGATGCATGAATATTACAGTATTTATGCCAAAACAGTATTTCTGAACAGTGTTCAAGGTACGTTAGCTTGGACAGACTAGCACATAATATGCTTGCTAACTCACACATTTTATGGAACACCATGATGTATTCCTAATAACTGTACTTTCTATTGTGTACTATTTAGTATTCTGCAGTGGTGCTTTTCTGACTTGTCTAGAAAAAAAATACTTATTTAATTTTATTCTACTACTATTGGCTTTTCTTTCTATTTTTTAATATAATTGGTTTTAAACCTTACAAGTTCTCTATTTCCTTCATTTTATATTTAATTATCACATATTTTGACCACACTTGAAATGATAAAAGATATCTCAATTTGTGAAAATTGTGTGCTGTTTGGCAGAAGTGTTATATTCATTGTTTTGATAGAAAATTTCTTCTGTGTTAACTTAATTTTCTTGAACACTTTGCTTTTAGAAGTTACTTTATTACTTTATTAATAAGTGCCTTGGAAATTCATGCATATGTTTATAACATTGTTAATTCTAGTTTTCACCTCTTCCAGTGCATTGAAGAAGATTCACATAACAGAAGAAAATTTGCATTAAACTCATGTGAGAAACCATTCAACACACATCAGAAACAAAATAGTAAGAATAACACTTAGTAGTTTTCCAATGGGCCCTGAATAAAGTACATTTCTTTAAAAGCTGGAAATTTGGATGTGTTTAGGGTTTTCAATGATCTTAACATTTTCAGATTTTTAGCTCTTCTACAAAGCTCACTAAGCACACAAAGTATTGCAGCATTGGGCAGTAAAAAAAACCATTCAAAGTCACAGACTACTGCAGTGAAAAAGAAATTAACTATTTCTTAGAAAATAGATTTGCTACAAAATTCAGAGAAATTAATTTGTAGTTTCAGAAAAAGGTATGAATTTCCATAAGCACACTAGAATTTGACAAATATCCATGCTATCATTCTGACGTTGCTACTGACCCTCGTTTCCACTCCTTTAAAATTTTTCCTAGATTCTCCACTGGAAATGGTTGGGCTATTATTTGTCATTTCATGTTTGCAGCCTATGTCCAAGCATACATTATGTGATACCAAATTTTGTTACGCTGCTCCTGTCTTACTGAAAAAAAAATAAAAAATTGTTGTTGAGCTATGGCTATTTCCACTAGTTTATAAGTAGGGAGACCAGACTGTATTACATCAGGCAAGATGAGAAAGAAGAAAAGAGCACAGAGCACAAGAATGAGTGTGCTGAATTAATAACAAGCTGGTAACTCCAGAATTCAGAAGTGAAGCTCCCACATGAAAAGAAAGGGGAAGGTCAGAAGATGGCAACTCAGGAAGCTCAAGGGATCGGCTTGCTGACAGGAACAAAGGATGGCACACCTTCATCTACTTGGGCATAGCTTGGACAGCAGATATGAGGGAAGGCAAGCATACAGATGTCTGGCCTTGAGGCATGCTGCTCTCAACACACTAGGGAGATAGCCAAGAAAATTGTTGGATACTAGTAGGTCATGTGTATAATTCTATTTTGAAGTCTGCACACACAGTAAACAGACGCCCAAGCAAAAGTGACTCAGAAATCTGAGCATTTATAATACTATTTGTAAACAATAATAATTTGCCTCTTGACTACATACAAAATCCCAAACCAGGAGTGATGTACAGCAATCCAAATAGAAAGTCATGCCAAAGAATATAAAAGAAAACCCAAGGCAAAAGCAAGCATCTGCATCAATGCCTTAAGCACAATTAAAGCACAATCAAATGTAGCACAATATTTCTAATTAATCCATAGGCCCTAATATTTTCAGGGCTTTACTAAAGTCAAGGGAGAAAGTTACTTTCCCTCATTGTTAAGCCATTCATACAAAACTGCCATTTCATTCCAAATTAAATGAGAGCTTTGAAGAGAATCCTTGCTGACATCTTGAGTTGATATCCCTCTTTCTAGCTCTTAACACTTTTACCTCAGCTGTGGAGTGCCATGGAGGTGCAATGGAGATGGTGATGGAGATGAGATTTCAGAAGCAAATTGAGGGCGAGCAAAGTTCTCATAGCACTTCAGAACTACAAGGGAAATATTAGAAATGGAAGAAAAAGATGGCAGTTATTGAGGCTTGATGCAGATAATTTATGAGGAATGAGAGAACAGTTAGGTGAGAGCATTCCTCTATCACTGGAGTTTTAAAGGGAGACTTTCTGCAAAATAATAAGAAGGGATTTTTATAGTAGTACTTAGAATAAGAAGTAATAAAGGCATGAATAAGGGATAGGCATAATTCACTGAACTGATTCTTGTATGCACTGCTGTAAAAACACTAACAGAGAGTGATACAGAAAATGTGTAGTGGAAGAAGCTTGTAGCTGAATCCTAATGCTTGTCTTAGTGATAGCCATGGACATGGTTATCTTTTTCTTCTAAGACTGCACAAAGAAAGTTTTCATCTTCATTTCTGTTTGGAATGAAAAGAGGCAGTTCTGTGCCACTCTTAGGCATCTATACACTTAAAAGGCAAATGTAGTCAAATCAATTGTGTTTCTTAATATTACCTGGACTACCTAGGAGACTCAAGTGACAGATTCAGTGCTCCCTGTCCTTGGGTGATAAAATAGGTACGGGAATCAACAAGAAACAACATCAAACATGAGAAATAATGGCTTTTGTTGTTTGAGTTAAGAAAAGTACAAAAAGAATATGCAATAATGAGACAAAAAGCATAGCATTTAAACAATTCAATTATGTGAACTGAAACTTGCACCTGTTTCAAGCTGCTGCTGAGGTTTCATTGTAAATAGCTGGCCTTGTACTATTTTGTAAATTACATTGCATTTGTTATAAATCTTTCCATTAATCTATCCATCTCTTGAGAACCTAATCTGCATGATTGTTCTTTATTTGAGTGCAGCTGTGACTAGATTAGGAATGATTACTCTTTTCTTTTCCTCTGCTGTTTAGTGCACTGCTTCTAGTTTACAAATGCAAGTAGAAATTGATTCATTATAAACTAGGAAGTGAAGATGGGGGTAGGAAAACCAGAACAGATACTATTTTTTTTTAAATCCTGACAGAGCTAGACTACACCTAGCTGGTTTACTGAAGACTCAGGTAGTGTCCTTGCATTAAATTCACTAAATACAGTAGCTAATCAGAAGCACATTATGCCACTGACATAATAGCCCGCTAGAGAGGCATCCTTTACATGGTAGCTTGCAGTAGTTTCCTGAGGGAACAACTGAGCAAAGTCTTTAATTTAAAGTCTGATTTGATTTAAATACAGATTTCTTTGCATTTGTTTTCTCTCCTTAACTGGAGCTAGTACACTGCTTTCTCTTGATGTCAGGCAATAGCAGTATTCCAGCTCTGGTGAATGCGGAACTGAATGGGGATATGTGATTCTGGCACAGGAGATTTTGTCATGTCAGAAGTTGTGTTCATCTGGGGGGAAGACTCAGTGGCCCAGCCTACAACTGCAGCTCCTGAAAAGAATTTAGTCACTAAATTAGAAGGACTGTGGTGAGTTGAGAAGAAGGATCTCATTGATCTGTGGATTTCTCAATTGCATGGAAGGCACTTTGTTGGAGTCTGGGAAGCATGCTGGCTTCCATCATAGGGCATGATCTGTTGCCCTTCTCCTCATTTCTTGTTCAGGATTCTTTAGATTTGTAGTTCCTGCAAAGTTTGGGAGGGTTTGTGTTTGTTTTTTTGGGTTTTTTGGGTTGTTTTATTCTGTGGTAAATGCAGGTGGGATTTTTTTCTGGTTTTTTTTGGTTTTTTTTTTTCCCAGTTACTATTTCTGATGCAACAACGCCTTTTCTTGGCTCTTTTGTGCTGGCTGCTGGTAGTCTATGCATGGCTGATTAAATGCTTTTTATTCCTGCTTTGTGCTTCTAGTTCCAGAAAAAGCAAATTTCTGAAACGTTTCAGTTTCTCTTAAAGTGCACTAGGTGAACCAGCATGTTTGCCACTGTGGTGTATGAGTATCTAAAGAACTCCAGGGCCCTTTGTGCTAGGTTCTGCCAGACACTGAGAGTGACTTCAAAGAGAAAGGAGGGAATCTGCCTGGAGAACAAAATGTCAAGTATCTGTAGGGGCGTCTGTGGAACCACCTAGCAACCCACACAAAAGCTAAGGCACTTTAACCCACGTCTGTATATATACCCAAGCATTTTCAGTTACATTCTTCTCTTCACGTGACTTAAATATGGGCTCTAGGCAATTTGGTTTGACCAAGGTGGCAGCATATCTTTTGCCTTTTCAAGAAGATACATTATCTTTTGAAAAGGCAAATAATAGCTCCTTGAATGAGAAGAAGGCAATTCCTTGCTGTAAGGAGCTGACTTTTATTGGTCCAAACATGCCCACAGGATAATGGGGTTGATGGGAAGCTCTTCACAACGTCAAATCCTGTGCCACTCACTAAATCTAAGAGCATTTTCAGTCACTATTCTATCTGAGAAGTTGTGCTTAAAAATAGTTTTCCCACTTTTCCATCTCCTTCCTGCAACTACTGCAGTACTTTTTTCACTAGTTTTTATTTGGCTGGAAGATAGCCTTTTGGACAGGTAACTGAAATTGAGTACTTGCTACAATTTAGTTCTATTACTGCCAAACCACAAAATTGTGCAGCTTCAAAAAAAACCAAAACCTGCCGGCTTTCATCTCAGGAGACAGCTCAGTAGTGCAACTGCTAATGGATTGAATAGGTTCCTGCCAGATCATAATTTAAGTAGCTATATTTTAATCAGTCACTCATCTAATGTTATCTACCCAGTACCACAGATTTAATGTCACATATTTGGGATTTTTATTACGTCCAGTATCTGTTTCTTAGAAGACTGAAATTATCCCCCACAAATTAGACTGAACTGCAAGAGTTCCAGATTCAATGATTCACATGAAATACTTTTAATTTGAATTTATGAAAAACCCCATCCACTATAAGCCACAAATCAAACCAACTCAACACACCCTTTTCCACAAGATTATGCAAGACAAGATGCTGACTTTTCTAGCTCAGTGATTTCACTGGCTTATGATTCAGCCTTGCTGGTTTGCTGGTACTGCTGCAAAAAGTCTAAAGGAAACTCCTATGTACATGTTCTGCCAAAGCATACAAACAGGCTTTAACTGCAGTGTATGGGATTCTGGATAATAAGACTGTGACTGTGGCTTAACTCCAGCCAGGTGGTAAGCACCACACAGCCACTCATTCACACCCCCACCAGTGGGATGGGGGACAAAACTGGAAATGTGATAAAATTCAGGGGTTGAGATTAAGCCAGTTTAATGGGGAAATCACAAACAAACACAAAGCAAAAAAAGAAATTAATTCACCATTCTCCATGGGCAGGCAGGTGTTCATCTCCAGGAAAACAGAGATTCATCACATGTAACGGTGACTTGGTAAGACAAATGCCATTACTCAGAACTTCCTCCTCAGAACTCTCTTCCTCCTTCTTCCCCCATCTTTACCTGCTGAGCATGAATGAAATATATATGACATGAAATACCCTTTTTATCAACTGTGGTCAGCTATCCCAGCCATGTCCCATCTCAAACACTTGTGCACCCCCAGTCTCCTTGCTGCAGGAGCAGGGTGAGGAGCAGAAAAGGCCTTAACTCTGCCCAGCAGTGACAAAACCATCCCTCTGTTATTGACACTGTGTTCAACACAGATCCAAACCACAGCCCTGTACCAACACTGTGAACAAAATGAACTCTACTCCATTCAGAACCAGCACAAGAGACCAGTGAATAGGACACAAATCTGGGAGCAGACTGTCACAGTTGGATTACCTTCAATTTGTTTTCCTTGTGCAGTAATCTCTATCTTTCAATACAAACTTAGGTTACAGAATCAGGATGGCAATTTTCATTCACATTTTAGGGAAGTAGTTGTGATTTTCTCTTTTTTTGAGTAAAAGGAAGAACTCTGTCCTGTTACTCAGCAGCAATGAATGCATGCAGCCCTATAATTCTTCTTATACCTTTGTACAATATTTCCAAGTGTTGTTGCTGAGAAATCATAAAGAAATATGATTTGGGGGGAGGTTTCTTTCCATTTGATGCAAAGGTATAATCATACAGTAGGAAACAAATATCAAAAGCATGACTTTCCTTCCTTCTCCTGCCCCATTTAATTTTTGACCTAAAAATATAATTAAATATTTGTTGACTGGTCGAAATTACCAATTGTAAAATGCAGACAATTATCTCACAGTTCATTGATTTCTGTAACTGCAGTTTATCTTGCTGTCAGATTTTCTTCAGTCATTCTCTCTAAGTAGGTGGAGAAGAGATGTGTTTAAGCAAAGCACATAGAACATACAAAGCCCCTCCAGATGTTACGCTATTAATCAGTCTGGTCAAAGAGCCTTTGGTGGAAGAAAATCTGTGAAGGGGAAGAAACCAAGGAGCGGGAGGTACAGAAGGCATATTCAATACTCATGTTTCTGTGGCTCATCCTTAGTGAGTCAGTGGTTAAAAGTGCTGAATCAAATGGCCAGTCCTAATTGGGCAAGTAACTACACCCAACAAAATTGGTGATTGTGAAGTTGTTTTTCTTCCCTGTTACCTTTTGGAGATTTTGAAGCAGATCTTTTGGGTAGGGGTCTGTGTTAGGAATTAAGGGGGAGCAGAGGAAAATAAAGCACTTGGTCTTGAACACAGAGTTCATTATAACAGACATTGAGAGAAACACCTGGGTTCCTGACAGGACTAGGGCATGTACCAGATTTGCTATTTTCTCTCCATAAAATCAATTTTGTGCATTTTAATAGATATTCTCAGCCTTTTGTTTAAATTGATTATATTTGAAGTTTTTGTAGCATGTAGAGTTTTTCCTTAGGTTTTGGCACAGACCTTTAATTAATATCTCCACAGACCCCTCAGATGTGTCATAGAGTAATTACTTTCTTATCAATAAAAAGTTAGCCCAGATCACAATTACTGACCTAAATTTCAAAGGCCTAGTACTCATTACAACTTCTTGCATTCCGTCTTTTGCCACCCTTCAGTTGTTTAGTCCTCTTTCTCCACTAACATTTTCTTATTTTCCATAATAATGAACATATTTCTTAACAAAAGACTTGTCTCCCAAGCTCAGATACTGAGTAAAATTTGATGCCTTTTCCTGCACATCAATTTCTCTGAATAAATGCCGTAAAAGATGCTTTGAGCATAAAACTAGCATTTCAGATGCTAGTAATTACTATTACATCTCTCTCTCTCTCTTTTCCTCCATTTGACCATATACAATGCGTTGGAGTCCTTTTTTGCCTGTCCAAGCTTGTAGTATTTGCTTTTTTCTCTGGAAACTTTGGTTTTAAAGAGTCTACCATGTGCAATAGTTATTTCCAAATTTGGTCATTGCGTGAATAGACACATACTGGTAACCAGGGTGACCACTAAACCACAGCTAAAATGCAAACAGCAATTTGTTTCATTATCTTGCTAACAATGATGGGCAACATAGAGATTTTCCATCTCATAGAGTGTCATGCCCACTGTCTCCCATGGAGAGGAGCTGTACAGGAGTGGCTGATCACATCATGGGGAGGGCTGGCCATCAGTCAGTGCGTGGTGAGCAATTGTATTGACCATCATTTGTTTTTCTTGGGTTTTAATACTTTATCTCTCCTTACCTCCCTTTAAACAGTAGTAGTAGTAGTAGTAGTAATAATAATAATAATAATTAAAAAATATTTTACTTTATTTCAATTTTTTAAACTGCTCTTATCTTGACCCATGTATTTTTACATTTTCTGATTCTCCTACCCATCCCACAGCAGGGGAGAGTAGCAGTCAGCTGCACGGCACTTACTTGCTGGCTGGAGATAAACCACAACAGTATATCTATCAAGTTTCTTCCTCACACCTTACTGCAGATCCAACAAACAGTCACACTGACAATATATAGATTTTCTCAACCTGTGTGATAATCTAATAAAACTCACTCTTTGGGAGCTGTAAATTAAAAACAGAATTTCTCCCTCCTTTCTGCAAAAAGCGCTTGTCTAGGCTAAGAGGAAAGTGTATAGCATTTATATTACAAAGAGTTACTGAAAGAAACAAAATACTGATGTCCAGCTTTTTTTCCTCCTCAACAAGAACTTCAAAACAGTTCTTTCGAATCTAGAATGAAACTGCAGTGTGTCAGTGAAAAAGAGGAGAGTTAAATAAATGCTCAGTAGATAACATAAGTTAAGGACATTAGACAAAGCAGTAAACATGACCTTATGTTTATCATTCTAGAAGCAGAGCTGTTCATTTTTAGATCTTCTTCTAACATGGATTAAAGACTGAGCAAGCAAGGCAACTCTTTTCAGTGTGGTGAGTTGGCTGGTGAGGACAGCAGGAAGCCTCCTTTTTCCCACTGTGTTCAAAATCCTTCTTAATACATAAACTGCTAATAAATCCTAAGGAGATGCTTCTATTTCTGCTTTAAACTAACATTGACTGGAGTTTCAGTGAAAGGATAAAGTGTCTGTAATTAGATCTATCTCATGAAGAACATGCTGGAAAGTGGGAAAGAATATAACTCCAGTGTATTCATGCCATGGAGGTGAGGGAAAGCATTCTGGATAGAAAAGAACCCTTATTTCCTGAGTATCTGTTTCAGTTTTTTTTCATTTATATCTTTAATAGATTTATTTGGAGATATTTTGTCATGCATTAAAAGCCATTTGACTTGCTGCTCATACTGCAAGTCCTTCCAGAGGCATCTAACTTTCCACATGCTTTGCACCAGGTGATGAGTGTAGAGGAAGAGTTTTGTTTTCATTCATATCTTCAATAGATTTGTTTGGAGATATTTTATCATGCATTAAAAGTCTTTTAACTTGCTGCTCATATTGCAAATCGTTCCAGAGGCATCTAACTTTCCACATGCTTTGCACCAGGTGATGAGTGTAGAGGAACCTAGTGGCTGGACTGCAGAGTAGGTATGAAGAATACTCTTCCAATAAAATCTTCAAAATGAGGGGCCTTCATTCAGTTTTTCCCCAGAATTGTAAGTTTTAGAGATTTTGAACTGCTAAAATAAAACACTCATTTGTCCCATTCTCCAAAAAAAGGTACATCTAATGAAGCATTTTCTGATCTCTTCCTTTATCACAGCATCATTGAACATGTTGATAAAATTTCTTGTCTCTCTTCTGGTGGAAGAACCCTGACACAGGCTAAAGCACCAATTTTCCCACCAGCATGAGAACTACTATTATTTCAGAAGAATGTAAGAGAAACCACAGAAAGTTCAGATCTAACACACTGCTCATTTGATCCAAACATTAGGCAACTAACAGAACAGGAAATAGATTCTTGCCCTGGTGTCCCCTGAAGTATAGAGCCTCATATTTTGAAACTGAAAATCTCACTCCTACTGTCACAGTCTCCTTGCAAATCAACTGCCAACACTGCAACATATTTGCAACTGTTCATTTAACTCTTAGCAGTCTTGTACTTATCAGTTTCCTACTCTCCAGGGATTATTCAAACGAGGATTTCTGCTCTCCTTGCCTCAGTCATGCTTTTGGAGTCAATGCTTTATACTAAATTGAAACTAGAATACATGTCTTTAAAAACCTGATGTCCAGACTTTAATCCAATTCATCAGGTGCTTTTAAAGAAGCTCCTGCTTGGAGCTCTAAATCCAAGATCTTGATTCTTGGATTCTAGATTTTTCTCCAATGAGGATGGAAAGACAGGAAATTTCTGGTCCCACTATTACACTGCTGATTTAGATTTCACCTTGAAGTTGTGGATAGTGGAACAAGATAACTTCAGCTAACCATGGCACCTTCAAAGTCAATATTTGTTCAAGAACCTGACATCTGTGTTCCTGACAAAGAGCAGAGATATGACACAAGTCAATCAGACTTGAATATTAATTCTGAGCTATAGAAGTGTCGTCTCCTTCCAGGTTAACAATCTTGTCCCCTCTCTTTTCCTTTCTAAACTAGGTGCCTTCTTGCCACAATCTTGCTAATGGGCATTTTAAAAACACATGAGAAAAAAGATGTGATTGATTAATCAGCAGATGCTTGTGTTTTCCAATGTTTTCTTATTTGGATGGAGATCTCCAAATATTACACTAAGGGACTATGCTAGACTGAGAAAATTGTCTGGAGGAGTCTCGTTAAACCACCTCAAATATTTAATTTTCCTGGTGAACTAAGCAGATGAGTTCTTTAGAGAGGAGTGGTCAACTCAGCACAGCAGAGCATTTCGTCACAGAGGCTTCTGAGGCATCCTCATAAGCCAGAGGGGGAACTGTGCCAGGCCAGGGGAAAAGGTGTATTTGCGCCAATACTCTTGTATAAATAACTCTTTGACCCAGAGCTGCCCCATCATCCTGGTCAGCGCCAATGGGAAAGCTACATCACTTCCTTCAGGGCTGCAAATCTTCATCTATTCATGCATTTACCAAATACAGACTTTAACAAGCCTTGACTTCTCTGGGGTTAGGCATTGGCCCAGCAGTCACAGGGCTCTTAATTGGTTTTCAGGTGTCTTAGTTTGAAGTCTGGTAGCAGCAATGAGCACAAGCCTGTGTTGGATCATATCAAAGGGGTTAATAACCTGCTGCTGAGGAAAACCAATAAAATCCATTTCCTTCCTCTCCAAAACACTGAGTAATTTAAGAGATGCCAGTGGGAAGAACTAATGAATTCTTAATTTTGGGTTGCTATAGCAATGCACTCAACATTTACACCAATGAGCTGAAAGGGAACCTGTATTTTTATTCCCTGTACATTGGCCAGCTATCACACAGCAATAGCCCATCCACTGGAGTGTAAGCAAAATAATCTTGTTTGCTACCTGAAGAGTTAAGGTCAATTTACAAAAAGCTGAAGAAGCCTAATATGTTTGTAGGTGTTCTTTTGTACAAAGCAGCTGGAAACCGTGCATAATATCGACAACAAATATTCATTTGTACTTCAGTTACGTAAATTTTATGCCAAAGAATGAAGGACAGTGGGTGCTAATAATGTGGAAACTTCCAAGTATGCACAAAGGTTCCAGACTGGTGACTGACTTTGATTCAGTAGACCTTTGTTGTGTTTTATTTTCACTGAGGTATCTTTACTTTGATAATTCCTTTGTTGCTGGTGAGACAGCTGAAGAACTGCTCACAGTTCTGCACAGTTGGAAATTATCATTAATAGAAATGACAATATTCCCTTTAGACTTCTCACCTTACTGAACAACATCTAAACACAGTAATTATGCCTATGACAGGATGCAGTACTAGTGCAACAGAGAAGACTTGTCTTCAATTCCTATTTATCTGGAGAAATATTTCATTGTGACTTGTATTTTATTATGAAACTTTGCCAAAACGTCAGTGCCAAAATTCAAAACAGTGAAAATTTTTTGAAAGATATTAAAATGGAATAAGGAGGGGAAATATAATTTTTATTAGATATTCATATACTACTTTATTTTGAACTAGATATTCAAAATAAAGTAGCATATGAGTCTCACCCTTGAACAAAATAAAGTTTCTCAACATGTTTCTTTCAGAATGTACACTGGAGCACTGTTACATCTCTATTGTGATAAAAAGCTTAAATGAAAATAGTTATTTTTTCTGTACACCAGTAGATGATACATCACAAACTCTGCTTCAAGATGTTTGTACAGAAGTTCACTTCACACAAATTCCTTTGGGGATAGAGACCCAATTCTCACACTTCACAGCATTTTTGCATCACCAAGAGCAAGCACTCTGCCCATTCCTATTTGAGAGCTTCTGAAACTCTTTCACAATACCAGGAAAGAGAGCCTACTTTCAGATTTGCCAGAAAAAAATCTTATTTGGTGTAGTAAAGATGGTAAAAAAGGGAAAAAAAGCAACATTGTTTTTATACTGAAAGGTAATTAATAGAAAGTGACACAGTTGCATACCCTTTGTATATCACTTTTTGGAGGGCCAGGAATAAAAAATTCTCACTGGAGTATAGGCAAGTTTCAACCTCATGACCTAATGCTCTAGTGCTATGCTTAAAAAAGGTTATTTGAAAAAGAATGAGCCACAACTCCATTTGAGGAACTGTGTGTTCTAGTTGATATCTTAGACGTAGTAATGAGTTGATATATCAGACATAATATCCAGACAAGGACCCCGAGGGGAGATTCAGAAGAGCACCTAGGACCTGTACTAGGACCTTTAGCTCTAGGTCTAAACACTACAAGAGCATCACCATGCCGGGTCTAAATACAAGAGCATCAAGAGGCTCTCTTGAGACCAGCTCTGGACATGCTTACAGGGATTTTGGTACTTGGGGAACACATCCACCCATGCACCCAGCTGGCTTTGAGTGCCCTGGGTTAATCAGCACTTGAAAAGACACACCATGCCAGGAAAGGAGAAGGGCATGGATACATCTTCTTGGCATGGATGTGCCAGTGAAGACATCATCATCTCAAGTGTCCCACCAGCTGCTCACCTACTTTCCTCATCCAAGGGAACAGTGTTCTCCATAGGATGAGCTCACTGTTCCCCTAAGCTAGATGAGTCAGGAAGAAACAAATGACCAGAGACTTCCCATTTGAAACAATTCCTGTGTTTTTTGCTTAGGTCAGTTAAGACAGGCTCACACAAATGTCTCTGCTAGCAGGTGGGTGTCAGAGTTAAGTGCAAGCCATGGGCCACAGGCCAGCTGTGACAGCAAATGCCAACAACAGCAGGTCCATACCTTCCTCTCTCATGAGACACAGCCCCACCATGCCCCAGTAAGCCAAGGTTAAGGAGGGCTGGTACCACAGCTGGGGCCCAAGGTTGGTTGCAGCCCAGCAATTTCCAGGTTAAGCTGCAGGCATGAATTCTCAAGAGAGAAAACAAAGAGGGAAGAGCAAAGCAGGGGTCAGCAATGCAAAGGCAGGGCATGGGCATTCCTCTAAGGCAGCTGAGAGAGTAACAAGAACTGTCTATGGTCAAATCTCAGGTCTTGAACTAATCTGACCTTCCTTCCCAAATATATACAGCCTGAGGGAAACATATCTTTCTCTTGTTAGAGCAGTGTGATAAATAAGCAGAAGGCAAAAGGATCCTGCTGTGCAGTAGGATCCAATACAGAATGGATTTGATTTGCCCAACTGTGCTTCTTCCCTGTAAATTTTCTGCCCGATTGCACTTTCAAGAAGCAAGGTGAGAAATTGTTGTGGTTTGACTCCAGTCAGCAATAAGCACCGCAGCCTCTCACTCACTCAAGCACCCCCCACCACACTCATGGTGGGGAGTAGAATAGGAAAGAAAAGGGGAAATTTTGTGTGTAAAGATAAGAATGCTTTAAAATAAAGTACTACTGTTACAAATGACACTAATATTTTTAATGAAAAGGAGCGAGAAATAAAGCTCAAGAAAAGCAAGTGATGCACAACACAACTGTTTGCCACCTGCTGACCGATACCCAGCCTGGCCCTGAGCATCAATCAGACCCCTATCTGGGTAACTCCCCCAGTTTACACACTATGCATGGCATTCTGTGGTATGGAATATCCCTTTGGCCAGCTGAGTCAGCTGGGGTCCTGGCCATGCTCCCTCCCAGCTTCTTGTGCAGCTCCTCACTGGCAGATCACGGGAAACTGAAAATCCCTGGCTTAGGCTGAGCTCTGCTAAGCAACAGCCAAAGCATCAGAATGTTATCAACTCTCCTGTCATCCTAGCCCCAAACTACAGCACTGCACCAGCTACTAACAGGAAAACTACCTCTATCCCAGTTGAAACCAGGACAGAAATTTGCAGTGTTCCCTATTGTAGTGAGGGAAAAGGGGTTAACTTCCACCTTGATGGGCCATGCAGAGAAGCTTTTTCAATATGGAAAACTGCTCTTAAAGTGAGAAGAGTTTCAAAGATTAATAGCCAAATTTTGTTGATCACCTGTTCCACTAGGCAGACTCCTGATCTCTCATTTAAGAACACATCATCTTCTGCATTATCAGATTTCTTCTCACGCAGTGAATTCTCATCAGCTCATAGAAGCAATATGTTCCTCATCAAGTCTGCTTATTTTAATGATTTTTAATAGGCTTTACTTCTTTGCCCAAGTCTCATCCCCAGTGCCTCTTCAGCAAGCTGTATCAAGGTAAAAAGGAGTTTCCCTTTCAAATTAATTCAGCTAGCACAATCTCCTGAAATCTGAAAGTACCAAATGAATTTGGACTCTTTACAACATTTGCAGTATTAGATATGGTGTGCGGTTTGTCAGCAGTGCTCAGACAAGTACTTCCATGACTCTGCATGCAGAATGTAATATTTGTGTATTTGTGAAAGTGCAGATTAATTTCTGCCCTGGTACACTGCCATCCATATAAGCAACTGGAAAAGAAGATAATATGGGACTGTAAAGGACTGTGCTGTTTCACTTGCAGAATGCTTCTGCTGAAATACAACTCATTACAACATGCTCTCAGACTGTGCCATTTATGTGAAACCCACATCCTGCTCCTGCTTTAGGTATTCATTGTTAGTCTTGCTCTTGCTTCATTTGCTGTAATGATACAGTTCTACTCACTTGTGTTTTTCTTCTATTGAAAGAGAACTGTTGAACTTTATGTGACCTGATTCAGATAAACACTAATACTTCATATAACAGTGCAGAGACACAGGCTAACTTAAGTGGATATGATGTTATACAGAGAAATATTGAAAATCACACAGTCTTCTGTACCACCAGGAAGGTTATTATTACCAAATTTTCTTCATTTTCAATCTTCTGTCTCTGCACTGGCACCATGGAGTGGAAGAAACCCTCTAAGGCTCTAGTTCCATTTCACTGGCCTCACTCATAACCTGCCTCATATTCTTCTTGGAATCAATGGCCTTCCATACAAGTGGGAATGAAGCAGCTGTCTCGTCTCACTTCTCCTGAGCAATCTCTTTCTAAGTGTTTATTTGCTGTCTTAGACTCTACACATGGACTTTCAACTACCTTTTCTTTATTCAGATGGTATTTTGCATCAAGAGGCAAGAAGACTTAGATAGTAGCAAAAGACAAAAATCTTGATAAAAAGAAGCAAAATAATAGCATCTCTACCTGACTGGCTTCAGCTGTTGTCAGTATCAAGCAACTCTTAGCTCCAAAGGATGAGATTTGTTAGTAAAATCAAGCTGATTCATATTTTGTAAACATGAATTAATAATCTCAATGCCACAGTTACCATTAGTTACAACTCTTGACTAAATGGAAATGAAGATTAATCAGCTCTGTATAACCAGCTCAAATAACTCAACACTGAATTTTTCCAGCAAAAGCATTTGATTAATATGCAAGAGGCTTCAGGTGGGTGAAAAAACTACTGCAGCAACAACAGAGCAAAAATGCAAATATTTTGTGTTATCAGCTCCCTCTTTAGTTACAGCATTCAGTGGGATCAGGCTAGTCACAGTGTCAATGACTGCCTATTTGAATATTTTTCTCCTGTGGGGTAACTAGTTATGTAAATATGGCTCTGTTAAGAGAGTAGAGATGCATAGTAAACTATGACCCAAAAAACACCTTCTACACTTTTCTGGTAGAAGAACCCTTCGGAGCAGTTAAACAGAAAACATGAATCTTACCAATACCTGTGTCACCCATGGCCTTGGGCGGATTTCTGCTCAACACAAACCTTAGGCATAACACTAAATATAAACTATGGATAAAAAATCATCCCACATTCACACTTCAAGCGTTCAAATTTTCTCCCTTTCCTTTTCCGGACTTTTATTAATCTGTGCATTGCTCATTTCATCTTTGATTATGTAGTAATGGAAAAGAAAGGAGGAGTGGATATTTTCATATATTTTGTTAATTTCACATCACAGTAAGATGCATGGCAAGGTTTTGATAGTGAGGGGATGGTAAGACTGCAGGGCTGTGTTCTGTAAGGAGCTGCCAGAAGTTTTCCCTATTTCTGACAGAGCCAATGTTTGCTGGCTCCATGGAAGAGCCACTTGGCCAAGGCCAAGGCCTGCTCATGGTTACACTTCAGGACAATGTATTGAAGAAGGAGAAAAGTAACACAGAGTAGCTGCAGCCAGAGAAAAGAGTGAGAATATGTGACAGGAACGGCTCTGCAGACACCCTGCAGAGTGTAGAAGGAGGTGGAGGGAGGGGTGCTGCTGGTGCCAGAGCTGAGATTGCCCTGCAGCCCGTGGCACAGACCGTGGCGAGGCAGCTGTGCCCCTGCAGCCCATGCAAGTCATGGTGGGTCAGATACCCGCTGCAGCCCAGTGAGGGCCCCGCCTTGGAGCAGAGAAAGAGTGTGAGGAAACCTCCCCCTGGGGAGGAAAGAGCAGCAGAGAGAATATGTGATGAACTTATCAGAGACTCCATTCCCTGTACTCCTCTCCCACTGAGGAGGAGGACACAGAAAATTCTGAATGAGTTGACTTCAGCAAGAAGGGGAAAGTTAGGAGAGAAGGTATTTTAAGATTTAATTTCTCACTATCCTACACTGAATTGATTGGTAATAAATTAAATTAATTTTCTTGAAGTTGAGTCTGTTTTGCTGATGTTAATTGGTGAGTTTTCTCTCTGTCCTTATTTCAACTACTTCACAGGAGAATGCAGGAATAGAAGGCATCAAATGGAGCCCAACCTAAAATCAATCATGTAGTTAGTGACCTTACAGAAGGGCAAAGTACTGAAGACATTTATTTCAATGGTCTGTCTCCAGGTTAAAAAAAACTGAACCTCCTGTACTGAGAATGTGTTGACTAATCTTCTTTGTTTTGTTTACCTTTTCATGATTTGAACAGGAGTCACTCAAATTAAACAGCTGTCTCTTGCAAATTTTTATCAAAAGAGCTCTAATAATACATCTCAGTGTATTCCTCAGTCCCCTCACTTCTGTTTCATACCTTCCCTGTCACTTTCTGAGCACAGATGCCACTGTGACTCCATCTAGCTTAAACTCCTGCCAAACCCATCTCTTCTCCTTGAATTCTATCCCAGTTATTTTTCACACAGCTGCTTACAGTTCCTTTCTTGTTATCCATACAGAATTTTTCTGAATCTATTCAGTTTATTATGTATTACATTAAGCTCTGTGCAAATTATGTAAGCCAAACCCCAGGCTCTATTAGGAGAAAGATGATCAGCAGGCTTAGAAAAGCTTTTATCCCCACTCTGCTCAGCACTGGTGAGTGCTCTGGCAGAGTGCAAACCAGTCATGTGCCTCTCTCCTCAAAACAGATATGTAGAAATATGAAAAGATCCTGCAAGGAACAAGAATGATGGACAGAGACTGTGGGCAAGTGTCCTGTAGGGACAGGTGGAGAGACCTGAATTGGTTAAGCTTGTTGAGAGGGAGCTAAGGGACATGTTGTTCTATTTATAGAGCCAAACCAAGATTATGGGGCCAAATGTCTCCTGGCAGCACCAAATGATACACCAGGAAGCAGTAGTCACAAACTGTTACTTCACAGGCTCCACAGGCTCAGATTTGAAAAGTCTTTTCAGTGACAGAGCAGTGCAGCACAAAAGGAGGTTATGCAGAGACTGTGGCATCTCCCATGTCCAAGCTTTGGAACACCTGGTTAGGCATAGCCACCGCTGGTCCAGATTCAGCAGCAGTCCTGGCTTTGAGCAGGAGGTTGATTTAGATGACCCCCAGTACTCAGTTTGTGACCTGAGATTTGATTAAGCTATGTCAGCATCAGCCACCAACTAGAAAGCCCACTCTCAATTCCTAGGGAGCAGATAATACTGTGAGCCACAAGGACCCCAAACTCAGCTTCAGTGATAGACTCAGAATCTATGGAACAAAACCTCAGAACAGAGACAATAATTAAGGTAGAAAGATATTCTGAGTTATCAAACATCTCAAAACTTCATCAGCTATTCACTCTTATGCTTATTATAGGTAGGGAGACAAATGTGTAGTTTTCTTTTAATCATTTTTTATTTCAGTTCTTTTAAGTTTTGGCTTGTTATTCGTTTGTCTTTGCTAATGGTCTGCCCAGGTTGGTTCCTTTTGATGAAGCTATAAAGGTGATTAAGTAATTCCTCATTGTTATTTTAGTTCTGTCTTGTTTTCAGACCAGAAAAGCAAACATATTATTCTTTCGAATAAAAGATATAGACAGGAGAATTTTTATTTTTTTTTTAAATTAGGATGGGTGATTAGATTTACTGCGGAACATATATCAGTCTCTGCTGGCACAGTGATACTACTTACACTCTGGATTAATTGATGGAAATTAAGCATTAGACTTCTGTCCTTTCTCATAAATTCTTCAGCTTTTGCTTCGATTTCAGCCCTGACATACCATTGTCACTTTCATCTGACTGACAACATACACAGTCAATCAAAAATGGACTTATTTTGCAACTTCCAAACAACAGGACTGTATTGGAAAGGGCTTTTAAAAAGTAGTTTCCAATAAGTAAGGCTCATTTTCAAGCCCCTTGACTAAATGCTCAGATAATGGATTATCAAATGAGAGATTAGCAGTGGTAAGGTTTACCACTAAGCTAAGATAGCCATGCTAAAGAAAATATACTTAGCACCTTACTTAGCACCTATTTAGTGATACATGAGAAATGTGATACACCAGCACAAATCAAAACTGAATTTTTCAGTAACATTTTTATGGAGCAGTAATTCAAGCGTTTTTTTACTCTTTTCAAAGTTCCATTGGACTGGGAGTGGAGTCATCTCAAAGCGCATAAAAGCCTAAGTGCTGCTATATTTTTGAAGAAAATATGCAAAGTGTACTTCTGCACCTTTAGCTATATAATACCCACTTAATTGTCAGGTTAAATTTAGTTTATCTCAAGTCCCCAGAACATTAAGACACTACTGAAATACTGACACACACACACACACACACACACATATATATATATATATATATATATATATATGTATATATATATATGTGTTTGTGTGCGTGCGTGTGTGTGTGTGTGTAATTATATAATTTCATATATGTGAAATTTTCCAAGATCAAAGCTGATTGAAACCATGAGGAGACAGAATCAAATGACAAAAGCACTTTTTTCTCCTGTCTTGTACAGATGTTGTCCTCCACTGACCCCTGCCCAGAGTGCCTCACCAATTAAATTGTCATTTCATGGTGTTTTCTTGCTGTGATATGGCATTGCCTTTTTCTGCCAGAGTGGTTTTTCCTATTTGGCCCAAATGTGAGCCTTTTTTCTGAGATCCATTTTATAGAATGAGCTCAATTCTATAGACAGCTGGTTGATTATTGCCCTCATGAGTGGGGCTAATCACAAAGCGGTTATTGGTCTGGATTTACCATCTTGCAAAGAGATTTATAGAGGAAGGAGATCAGCATTGTAACAGTTATTTTCCACTATATTGAGAGAGTTAGTTCCCTGTCCCCAGCTGCCTTTTCCCTCCCAAATATGCTTCCATGGTAACATACACAGAGCTGCTGCAATGGTGAAGTTCATCTCGGAAGTTTGGCTTTCCCAGTTGCTAATGTTCTGAACCGAATCTCACTTGAAACCCTAGCAGCACATAGAAAAAAAATATTTGGTAATCTTCATGTTTCTTTAACTTCCTGATGTATTTTCAATTATCTTCTATTTCAGGTAGTATTTTAAAAAGGACTGCTGTATAAAAGAGACTAGTATTTTAAATATATATCTATATAATTAAAATAAACTTAAAGGTAAATAAGGGAAATCAGGATAATTCGTGCTTTACAGCTGATGCACCACAGAAATGTAATAAGCATTCCAGGGGAGGGTGGCAGTTGAGTAGGTGGATAATATATTGATAGAGGAGCTCTTGGTATCCTTGGTGCTGGGCACAATCAAATTCTAAAGCACCTTCTGATAACACTTGTGGGAAATGTCAGCCTATATATTTTGTTCATATCAGGGTTGCTCCTTTTTACTGGGAGGACAGCCACAAGCTCTTTGTTGAATAGATTTGATAATAAGTGAGCTATATGATTTTGCTATTAAGAACAGAATTTTCTGTATGATATGTCCTCAAGCACCCATCAGTATTGATGCAGAACATCCAGAAAGAACTGGCTAGAATAATAAGTATTAAAAACATTGTGCATCTTTTATCCCTGTCAGTGCAAAATTTAATTTGTTACACTATTTACAAATTTTATTTACTTAACAGGACTTGAAGGTGAAGTCTATGAACAATTGCAACTGTCTTCCAGCTAAAGAACTATACTTCTGGTTCTGTTATGAACACTTGTAATATGCAAAATATGTTTTGTGTTTGCTCAAAATCATCTTAATTCTAGAGAATCTCAGATTGGCATTAATGTAGCTGGATCAGCTTAGTTATATAGAATACAGGGTTAGTGAATATTCACAAAAATACATATACTTGAAGAAATTTCCAAACACTTTATAGGAACTCTGCTGGAAAATGAGGACCTTCAGAGGGGCCTTTAACAAAAAACTTTTTCCTTATTGTCTTGCTGTTGATGGATTCCAAAACAAGCATCAAATAGGAACTATGTCCAACAGATTTTTTCACTGTAACTTGTTTTTTAATATTCTAAACAAGAGCCACAGCAAGCCAGTGGTCCTGCTGAAGGTAGGATACAATCAGTTTGTGCAAGAATTGAAAGTTGATATTAATTGGAATTGCATAAGCAATCTGATTTTTGTTACTCTCAATTTAAAATTCCCTCATGTTGTATAAATCTTGTATAAATCTTATATCATGTTGTATAAATCTTCCTAATATTCAAGTATGAGAGAGAAAACTGCTTGTCTATTTTGGTTGCAAAAACTACCTTTCCAAACATGAGCAGCTGCTATTTTGTCCTGGCCTGAAAAGCTGAGCTTTGGGCTGCATGAACATTTTCCATTACATCAGCATGATATTAACCTGCAAGTAAAGCCATAGCTGAGGGTCACATCTGCAAACAGATGAGACACACACATAAATGGCCATTTCTGCTTGCTGCCAAGCTGAATGCCAATCAGGCAGTTGCAATCAGTGTGTAGCAAGGCAAGTGAGCAAATGATAGAAAATTTCCAGCACATTTTCCCTCCCCAGAGAGAAATTCTGAATTAAACACTAGATATGCTAACAGATGAATATTGCTAATGCTTTATCATGTCCATCTTTCCATTTGCAGTGAATGGAATCAGCTGGGAATTGTTATTGCCATTCATACTGCTGCTCATGTGCTTTGTTCTCTGCCAACACCTTAGGTGAGTCAGACTCTTTGCTTCTGTGGTTAGGAAAGTGGAATTTTGGAGCCCTTTGAGAGTTTTGCTTGGAGTAAAATACTCACATATTCAGCCTAAAGTCATTCTTCACCATTATGTTTGCTACTAAGATGCTTTGTAAACTGTTTGAACTGGTGTGACAGACTTCTCTATTATACAGGAATGTATTAAAAATATATTTTATTGGGTGAAAACAATGGAAGGAATCATAATGAAGACTAAGACATAATAACAAGTAGGGTCAGTTTAGTTTTAGATAGTAAAAGTATGGTGTAAAAAAGAAAATATTATTCCTGACCTAGCACATAGGAACAAATGATGGTTTTTACTGAGCTAACTTCAGTTTAAAACTGTCAAAAATGGATATTTGCAATCCTTTAAAATCAA
Organism: Ammospiza nelsoni; assembly: GCF_027579445.1. Lineage (NCBI taxonomy): Eukaryota > Metazoa > Chordata > Aves > Passeriformes > Passerellidae > Ammospiza > Ammospiza nelsoni. The sequence goes on from NC_080633.1 coordinate 72,611,885, forward strand.
TATGGTACCTTATTCCTTTCTTTTTAAAATGCAATGAAGAAGAAGAGAAGGTAGGGAAGAAGATTATGAAAGACTTCAGGATGGTTGACAGATGCAACTGCATTTTTAAAAAATCTGGTATATCTGATGCAGTACAGATCAAATGATGGTAATAAAGGATATGGGACATTGCTCTCTCAAAGTTTCAGTAAATGGGACCTATATTTTTATCAGCAAGTTATCTTTCTCTTGATTTTCATGTTTCAGCAACAGTGAAAAAGGCTGTAGAATAGCTACACATTAGCTGTACACACAGTAGTAACTTTCTATGAACAGTAGTAACTATATAACCTTAACTGAGGCAATACAGTCAATGGATTTTCTACTTGTAGGCTTACAAACTACTTGTAAAGGGTGAAGTCCAATTATTCAAAGAATCAATGTCCTCCCCATATATTCCTTCAATTCACCATGTACTGCGTGCTCAATAGTATGTTATCAAGCTTTACAATTACAGGCAACTCATTTCGAACATATTTACTGGCTGAGCAGAAAAGAATCTTTTTAGTCTCTTGGTACATGATACTATTAACAGATTTTCATGATTTTTGGTAGAAGAAACTGAATTTCCCATTACAATGTGGAATTATAATAACCATATCAAACAATAACTATCTAAAAATGAGAAAATATGTATCACACACACGCTCATTTTATTTTTACAGCTTTGATTAATTCTTGTCCCTGTCCTTCCATTTATTTATCACATAAAATTGTATGCTTATGATAAAAAAGGATATATCCATTTACTGTTGGTAAATCTGTGTCAACTATATAAAATTGCATAATAAATGAAAGTAAAATTATCCTTGTAAAGTCAATATGAATTTCAGTAAAGACAAAAATACATTTTACATACATATAATACATTTAATTTCTCCCCCTCTACTTCCTTCTTTCCTCCTTTTCAACCTTTGCTCTAGCAGCAGAGCTAAAAAATTCATTTCAGGCCCAAGAGCAGACATTGTAGTTTCCAGAACTATTTGATGTAATGCTCCAAAATGGATGAAATAAGAAGAGAAACATGCAATTTAACACATTTCTGCCCAACAGGGTATCACAGAAGAAGCTTGGAGGCTTATCAGCAATGGGAGTTGGATTTTCTATAATTATCTCATAGACAATATCATTGTGGTATTACAATGATCCACATCCAATCATGTCCAAGGCTTTAAAAGCAAAAGGAATACATCAACAAAATTATACTTTGAGTCCATAAATGACAAAAAAACCCCACTTTTGTGAACTCTTGTAATAATTTTGTAATAGTTTGGTTTGTTCAGCCCGACTGAAATGTTACAAGCATACATTAATGCTATTTATAAAGTCAACTTTTAATATGCAATACTCCTTTAAGGGACAGCTCCAACAGATCTCTCCAAGTTGCTCTATTGCAAAAAATTTCAGAATTAGGAAAAAGTCCATTAAAGTTTACTCACTGGAAGGATACTTACTGGAAAATGAGAGATGGCAATCTATCAGTTTTCTACTTTTTTACTATGAGAAGTGATATTTGACTTTCTGATCACTAGGCTTGAAAAATTAGACCTATTAAGAGAGCCTACACCTTTTTTGGACAAACTACAAGGAACATGGTCAATCAGGCATATTTTTTCTCATAGTGGAACATAAAACTGATAGAATCTCATCTCAGAGTATTTCTCAATATCTTTCTGCAAAATAGGGGCTGCTTAACATTTGTCCTCTGGTTGTTTTCCTAGTTGAGCTACCTGATGATTCTAAATACTAGCTAGAAGTAAACAGAGGTTTAAGTAGAGTGGTTTTGAGACAGTTCTAAAAGCAGAACAATTACTTTTCAGCAGTTTGGGCACTCTGGAATGCAGGCCCAGAATATCAAAGAGTCAATAGTATCTGGAAATTTGAGTCTCAGGAATTTGGAAGAGCTGCAAGGCTGTAACTTGGGCTGACAGCACTTCATTTAGGAAGTGTAATTACTGGCCTTTTTCTCCCACTGCAGTAAAACAGCCTGTTTTGTTCAACTTGCATCAGCATGCACCAAGCACAGTATTTAATCTCAGGATAATCAAGGATTATTATCTAATATAAAAATCCTTCGGCCAGTAGTTGAAAATTATTTTTTTTTTTAATACTTGCATATGTATGTTTTCAGTGACTGCAATTCATTTGAAAAGGCAACCCACATGGAGAGAAAACAGTAATTGAAATCATTGATAAGGAAATACAACAGCAACAAGTTCCCTCATCCTGATTTTAAAATCAGAGCCATTTCTTTGTGTATCAGACTTCTCTTGTGGATCAAACAACTCACGCATTTCCCACATGGGGTTTTAGAGCAGCAGCCCAGATGTGCTGAAGCCGAGATCCTCCCACTCCCCAGGCTGGCATGGAAAGCTGTTAGGATGGAATTTTCCCCCGATTCTGGTTTTCCCTCTGAATTATAAGGAGAAAGCACAGTCATTCCCACTCTGAGAAAGCAGGGAAACAAAGCAGCCAACCGCAGCCATCTGAGTGTATTTTCCAATGGAATGATGAGTTGCATATTATGGTCCCTGTGAGTATTATCCAGGCAGAAGGAAGGAAAAGATGGTGAGCTAGGACAGTTGACTTGCTTAGGAAGATTTAACAAGACTCCTACCTGCTGAGAGTGGAAGGTGTCAGAAAAAAAAGATGTGCTCTTTCTCCTGAAAGTCCTTTTCAGTGGGATGCCGTTCAGCACCTTCTCCCCTGCAGCTATCACATTGTCCTTTCCTACATGCAGGGCTCCCAAAGTCCTGGTGAGGTAATGGTGTGATGGGTGCCAGGCCAGGCTCGGCAGTCAGGGAGGCCAGTGCCTGGAACAGGAGCAGGGCTTGGGGCTCCAAGGCAGCTCCCAAGCACGAAGTGCTTTCCCTGCCTCAGGAAATCCAGCCAATGGTGCAGTCACCTTTATGCTTCTGGCAGTCACCTCTGTCTTGCTGCTGATCCCTACAGGATTAGTGCCTGCACGAGTTCCCAGCGTGCACTCAGTGAGGGAAATGTGATTGTACTGTGTGCTTCATAAAGCCAGGCCTTGTGTCTAGCTAGAGTTAGAGCATTAAGCAACAACCGTTCCAAGGGACTGAGATAAAGGAAGAACAATTTTCTACTTAACTAAGAACCTAAACAAAGCAGGCTTGAAAAAGCTGTTTTGCAGGGTCTTGTAGTGTGCAATGTGTCAGCCAGACCTGCACTCATCACCCTGTAGCAGGCACAAGGCAAGGGTGCACATCCAGAATGATGCCAGATGGAAGCAAATGGGTGCTCTCCTGCGGTGGATGTCTTGTCATCTCCTGGGATGTGCTGTAGCAGTGGGCAGAAGCACCAGCTGGAAATACCAGGGTGCCTCAGCTATGAACTCACAATTCATGGGTAGGGCTGTGGCCAGCACTGCATCTCAGCATAAAATACAAAGCTTGTTTTCTTTTCAAAACAAGGCTTGTTAATTTTAGTTGCCACAAAAAAAAAAAAGGAAAGGGGAAAGGGGAAAGGGGAAAGGGGAAAGGGGAAAGGGGAAAGGGGAAAGGGGAAAGGGGAAAGGGGAAGGGAAGGGAAGGGAAGGGAAGGGAAGGGAAGGGAAGGGAAGGGAAGGGAAGGGAAGGGAAGGGAAGGGAAGGGAAGGGAAGGGAAGGGAAGGGAAGGGAAGGGAAGGGAAGGGAAGGGAAGGGAAGGGAAGGGAAGGGAAACCAAAACAAACAAAAAACCCCACAAAGCCACAACAAAAAGGCACAAGGACCTCAGAAAACATAACAAGAAACCAAAACAAGTCAAAACAAAATCAACCAAAACTACCCAAACAAAAAAAAAAAAAGAAAAACAACAGAACCCCCACACCAAAACAAAATAAAACAAAAAAACAACCAAACAACCAAAAAATAAAGCCCACAAAAACCACAGCACACAATCTCCATATAAAATACACCTCCCCACCCTGCATTACCTCTATATCTTTCTGTTTGCTTAGATAACTGATAATTTTAAGGTAGACAGTTTAGGAAATGTGTGCACTTCAGCTTCTAACCTTGTTTACCATCTTGGTGCCACAAAATCCACTGGAGATTTGTGTAGGCTGCACTAAGCCTCAGCAACCACTCAGCAGAGACTTGTGTGAAGGATGTCAAAATTCCAGTGGTGCCTTTGGGGTAGGAAGAACATGCAAAGTCTCACAACAAGATTAATATTTCATAGATTTACTTGCAGCTTCTGGGTGACTCTTCAGAAGAACTTAACAATTCAGTTGCTAATGTATTAATATCAATCTCTCCTCCTGCTTTTCAGCCTATGTGATAAGGAGTAAATCACCCATAGCCCTGCATGACTATTGACATCTCACTGAACCTGAAATAATTAGCTCTTGTGAACTGACCTATGTTGCCATGTGAACAGGTATACAGATTGTAAGTATAATGCAGGCAAGAGAATTTAGCTTTTAGAACTAAACTCCAGCAAATGTTGGTCTCAATGAGAGTTCACCACCATCACCAGGGTTTCTCAATATAAACCAGAAAAACTTCGACTGCCAGAAATAAAAGAAGTAGTTGGAATCATCCATGCTGCAGTGCAGTGAAGATGCACAGTAACAAAGCTTTTGTAACGAAGGCAGCTTTCGTTCCCAGATCTTCATGTTTACTGAAAGGTCTTTACGGTGCACACAGGAAACTCATTGTGCAGAGACTGAAAAGTCAGCTATTGGTGGGGTCTCCATTTCTCTGTTTAGACTAATCTATAATGTTAATTTCTAAGGTTCACTTAGAATATCTATTCAAGGTAAATATGTAGAACTAGCTTGGAGAACCAACACCATTTTTCACATTTGAACTTACCAGACTTTAAAGTGAAGTCCATCTTACTTGCATATAATTTCTTTCTCCTCAATGCGGCCTTTCTGGTTTTATACTTTCCCAGATGCAGCTGCACTTCCATAACTGCCCTGTGACAATTGATTTTTGTTTTTGTTCATTGTGAAAGAAGCTTTGTGCTTGCCTGATATGTCAAAATCTTCTTCATAGGCTTGAAGAATTACCAAGTACTCCTTATCTTTTCTGAGAGTAATGGTTTACTTGGTATCTCAGCTGAGCATGTTTAAGCCCTAGCTAGGCAATTCTTTTGAATCTATTAGATAAATGGCTAGCCCAAATTCTGTAGATGTTTGAAGAAAATTCTCACAGTTTTGAATTCAGAGTGGTGTTTGAAGTTTGAATATAAAGTGTTTTCCTCACCCTGTGTCTCTTTTCATCAAGCTCTACGAGTAACAACAGACAGGAAAGAATAATAATGAAAATTCAGTTTCCTGAAGATTTGATACAAAGCTTTTCTTGAACAATGTAAGGTCTTTTGAAATGAAGATAAATATTAAAAAACCAAACTAACCACAAATTAAAAAAACCAACTGCCTGTTGTTTCTAGCTGTGTCAGAAAGGTATAAGGTACATTTACTTACATAAATAGAAGTTTTAGAGCAACAAAGCAACAGTGGCTGGGGGCAGTGATGTACAGGCTAGCCAGAATAAATTCACATCTTTCTGAAGTTATAAAGCAGCTGAAATGCTACCTGTTGACTACAACTATCTGATTCAGAGTGTCAAAGGACTATGATTTGAAGACTTCAAGTTATTTTATCTCAAGTGATTTTCAGCTATCAAACTGTAGCTCTGCTACAGTATATTTTTGTGATCCCTGTGTCTGTGCCTTTGGAAGCTGAGCAGACAGACAGAAGCTAATAATGACAAAGAGCAACACAGTTTTCTGGTTTATTAATATCTGTGTGTTTATAATACAGGTTGCCTAGATTAATCTGAGAGTTCTACATCTGGTGAAATAACTAAGAGTAAGCATTTATACAGTGAGTGTTTATGCTGGGTTTGGCTGGGACAGAGTTCATTTTTCCCACAGTAGATGATATGAAGCCATGTTTTGGATTTGTGCTAAAAACAGAGTTGCTAATCTAGATGTGTTTCTGTTCTTGCTGAGCGGGGCCTACGCAGAGCCAAGGCCTGTTCTGCTTTTGACGCCACCTCACCAGTGAAGAGGCTGAGGGTGCAAAAGGGTTGGAAGGAGCCATAGCTGGGACAGTTGTGGTCATCCCTAATGATCAGAAGGATATTCTAGAACATACATCATCATGCTCAAAATATAAAGCTGGGGAAAGAAGAAGAAAGGAGGGTATTTTGGAATTATGGTGTTCGTCTTCCTAAGTCACTACCACCAGAGGGGAATCCCTAATTTCCTGGAGATGGCTGAACACCAAGGAAACTGTTGAATGAACTCATTGTTCTGCTTTGTTTGCGTATGTGGCTTTTGCTTTGCCTATTAAACTGTCTTTATCTCAAAGTACAAGTTTTCTCACTTTTATCTCACCAGTTCTCTCCCCCATCCCACTGGTGGGAGAATGGGAAGGCAGTAGCATGGTGCTGAGCTGCTGGTTGGGTTTGAACCATAACACTGTTGACAATAACACAGCCCATAGCAGAATCCTGAAAGTCACTGGCTCCCCTGTTGCCACGTGACTGAGAGCTTTTATTTCTTGAGAAATTGTATCTAATGGAAGCCATAAATCTCCAGTACAGTTGAATCTGGTTTGTGCTATACACCATTGCTCACAATCTTTTCCCATGTCTTGTCTTCTGTGTTAATACCCCCACCTGACCATTTAACCAAAGTGGTAGTTAGTATTAAACTAGAGGTTTTGACACTTTGTTTGTCATATCCCTCAGCATTAAAATTCATGTTTTCACTACAATTAACACCTGTTATTAGGTTTGCTAGGTCACTAATGTAACAATTTTACATAGTCTTCTCAATATGCGTTATTTTGATGTATTAAAATAAACTTTTTTTGAATGGAAGACATAAGAATCTACAATTATAGGACATTAATTGTGTAGCATTTACTGATTTTTTAGATCATTATGAATTCATTCATTACAGTAAAGTAATTTTGGTAGAGGTTTTAAAATCAACCTATCACACACATATAAGGATAACACTGTACAGAAAAGTTAAACATGACAACCTGACTTTAATGCTACTAAAACCAAGAAAACAGATTATTAGAGCTGTACAGGAAATGTATTCAAATGTATGAGCACACAGGTTTAGCTGAATTTGAAGTTGTGTTAATTTGTGGTTAAGTATTTTACTCTATAGTTCACCTGGGTCTTAACAGTAAAGATAAATCTTAGACATTATTTCTTGTGGTAAACTGACAGCTCTATATCCAGCTCCACTGGACTTCTAACTTACTGTACAGAGGTGTGACATTTAAACAATCCTTAAGAGCTTGTTACATTTCACTGGGGCACTCAGAACTGTCAAGGAAGTCCTACAAAGATATCTAGATTTTCAGGCTGGAGCTGCCAAAAACCTCTTGGCTGGTAGAATTTGCAGTAGCACAATGCATCGCTGTGAAGCCCAATCAATTGATTCTTAAGCAACCATTATTGGGAAGTAGGGAGTCTGTTCATTAGTGGAACTGAGTGAGGTGTTAACAGAGAGCACTTTACTGCCAGTTTTCAGAGCTGCAAGAGGAATATGCAGAAGGAAATTGAACCTTCAGAATCTTGATTCCTCATCATCACAGCTACACCCTCAGAAATGCAGAGAAAACAAGACCAGTTTTGATGACTTGCCAAAGGTTGCCTTTTACAGCCATTCATGCCTCAGATAGTTTAAGCATATCACGTGTTTTTCTTCAAATGTCACTTTGGTAAAAGTCTAGTCACTAGGCTCTTATACCTCTATTTAGCCTTGATTTATCAGAAGTTGCTGCTGGGAAAAATCCCAGACTTTTAAAAAATGCATAACTATGAACACTCACAGCACTGCTCTCTTCTAGTGGTGGGAGGTACATGTCCTTCCTTCACAGCCCTACACAAAAAAGGACTCAATACCACTTGTGAAGGGTTGTCAGGGTATATGAGAAGCAACTATATTCTGCTTTCATCTCTTCAAAGGTTATGTCTTCTGATGCAGTTATAAAACCTCCTTCCTGACTTCAAAGCCCCATTCCAATCAGGTTTTGACCCTGAACCTTCAGAAGTATGGTACAGACAACTAAAGTTTAAGAGGAGAACTCCTTGCCAAAGACAGTAACAGTAAGATTCAATTTTTAAATGTCAGTACTGGTTCTTAAAGACTTTATTTTGCAGTTGTAGATATGGCTTCTTTTCTACCACCTCTGGTCAGAAACCTGAGAATACAAAGGGCACGATGATGGAACTTTCCACATTTAATGAATAATAGGGTCAATTGTCAGTCACACTCTTCTTCTCCAGTCTTGGCAGGGAGCTTCAGCTGAGGCAAAAGAATATCTAGATCTAAGGTGTTTGGCAAGGAGACATCAAAACAGGATTTTTCTCTTTTCCATGAAGCTCTAGAAATTCCTACTGTTTTTGGATGTTATGATGACAACATGAACCAAACTACAGCATTTTTTTACTCTTTTGAGAGAGTGACACATACCTCAAGAGTTCAGACAGGAAGTTAGAAACAAAAATTACAATACCCTATCTCAGTACATTTGAGATACTTGATGAATAGACTTTTGGGGTGAGCCTTTTTCCCTTGCTTGCCACAACACGCCACATGAAGACACTTGGAAAATACTGCAACAACATTTTTATGTTGAAAATTTTAATTAATTGATCTGTTAAGTTCTCAGTCCAAATATACTTCAACTTTTCAAGGTCAGATAAACTTGCACTTATAGATTATAAATTTTAAGCTCCTTTGTGACATTTTGACAATCATGATAATTGCTTGGGGTTACATCTTCTAGTCAACATATCATGAGATTTGCAGAATTTACACTATTGCCACATGACATGTAGCAGACATTTCATTAATATTTCAGATTCTCAGAGACCAGCAACAGATACTATTAATTCCAAGTGCCACAGGACATGGAAAAGAAGCTCTAATAGATTCATTATCTCTGTGAATTTATTATCTCTGTCAATTTTAGATAGAATTTATTATTTCTGCTATATTTTTTATCTGTTCATAGTTTTTGGTTTATATCTGTTTAATGCTTGCTTTTATGCCAAGCGATATTATGTTTAAATAGATTTACAGTTTATTATTTATTTAAGCAATCTTGGAAATATTAGTATTTTTTTTTAAGTTCAGCAACATATCACACACTCTCCTTGTGTCCCTGTAAAAGACTGCTTGAAATGTGAGAACTTTGTGAGAGCTGAACACTTTCTTCCCTTTTTTTTAATGATACTTTTCAGTACATACCCAGAGGTAGCTGTAAAATTAGATTACAAGGGGATGCAAGTATGTTTAGAGTAATTTGTTTTGCCAGAAATTGGACATGCTCAATGCATTGTAATATCACAATTTCCTTTTCAATGCACATTGTGTGCAATGATGAAATACATACATTACATCTGATGATCCAAAAAGTGTTAAGCAATTGTCATGGCATTGACAAATCACCACACAGCAGAACATCAAATACAACTGCTAGGGGCCTGTATTTTCCTGCAGAAATAATAGATAGGTTTCAGACTCATCTATTCAACAAGCCTCAGGTTCTCATTTCTGAGTAATTTCTTTCAGTAAGAAGTCAGCTCATCCATTGCTGAAGTATATTGACCTGCAGTTATTTCTTCTCCATTAGAAAAACAAATCAACAGAATGACCTGTCTCAGTCTGTTCACACTGAAGTACTGTAATGCAGAGTCTTACTTCTGAATAAATAAATTATACCAAGTAGATTAAAACCTCTTGCTTCAGGCTTCTGACATCTGACCGAGTAAAGGCAACACAGCTCTTTCTGTCAAGGAGATGATGGGTGAAAAGTTATGTTCCATTATGCACAAATACCACAATCAATTTATTATTTTCTAGAAACAGGCTCTTGAACTCATGCCATCATCTTCTCACCAAAAAAAAAAAAAATTACAAATTCATACTGAGCTTCTTCTGAGGATTACTGCTAATTTTGTTTCTCATGAGTATATGTGATTCTGCTATAAATCAAATGATAGCATAGTTGGGAATTGAAGGATGCTCTGTACATTTCGAGGAAATGCACTGGCTTCAAAATGGTGCCACTACTTCTGCCTAGAGGTTTGAAGTGACACTTGATTAAATTAGCTTCAGGCAGGAGTTCTACCCCCTCCAAAACAAATAATGATGCTAAGTCAAAAACTGAACAGCTACAAGCAAAACATTACAAAGCACAGTAATTTTAAAGGGAATGCATATATTGCAAAACAGATGACCTCTAACTTAATAATCTTGTTCATTGAAGTCAGACATCTATTATTCTACATTTTAATGTGTGATGAAGAACTCATACTCCAGCTTATCAAAATCACATCCATGTTTGCTGCTCAAAAATCTCCACATTAAGGCAGGTAATGCCATAAAAAGAAAGGGATTATGCAGTCTCTTCACTGCATGTATCAGCTGATTTAGGAAGATTATAAATGTTATCAGGGCCATGAATGGACACACAGTGTTACTGTGTTGTTGACAGAAACAGCAAATTGCATGAAGTATGCTTTTACTCAATGTGTTCTTATGAATTTCTGTGGAAAGTCATAAGAACACATTGAAAAGTCATAAGAACACATTTCTGGACTTTGGAAAGTCATAAGAACACATTTCTGGACTTATATGTCTCGGAAGTTCTACTGAAGCGAGTAACACAGTCACTCCTCCGTAATGTACCCGGTGACTAACAGTGTATGTTTCCTTTAAAAGAACACGTGGGCATAAAACAAGATGCAGAAATTTAAAGATTCAGAAATTTCTGCTGTAAGCACACATGTTGAACCGCAATGTGAATATTTAATCAAAGCCATGCATTTAGTCTGTGATCAAGTAAATGCCCTGATTACATTGAGAAAGCCTGCACTGAAGTTTCTAATTATGAAACACAATTCATAAATTTAGATGAATTAGAGTTCTGACAACTTTGATTATTTCTTTAGTTATGCCACCACTTTTTACCAAGAGCCAAAAATGTGAAATAAGTTTCAATTACAGGTGTCTCTCCTACCCAAGAAGAATTTTGAGGTGTGCTTGTAAATAATTATTTTTGTAATAAATAATGATATTTGGAAAGAACTGGATGACAGGTGGCAAAAAATCAATTCCTCTCAACAGCATTTCACATATATTTTAGCTACCTTCAGATTTAAACCCTGACTGAATATTTTCAAAGTTAAGACAATGAAAAAAGAAACTTTGCAGACCTTTTTATCTTACAAGACAAACAGAAGCAAAGACATGTTTTAGACTTATAACTGAAATACACTGGAATACAACCAAAATACAATTTTTTCCCTTGCCGTTCCAACCTAATAACAACTGCAGCATCCCAAAGATATGCTTTCTGTTGCAAGAAAACATTCAGAGAGATTCTGTAGAGAATAAATAACCTTTTTCAAACTGTGGTGTTTGTCTCTGACAAAGGACCTGTCTCCCTCCATAGGCAATATTCTGCCCTTAGTGTCTGCTTTATAGTTTTGTCAGGGCTTGCAGTTTGGTTTTGTTCAGTCTTTGAAGACGCTGCTGCAAGAGGTGATTTATTTCCCCCCTGATTCAGATGTCACTATTTAAAATGCATTCTGGTGAACTTTAAATGAGAGCACAACAAATTAAACAAGAGCAGGCCCTAGGCATTTATAATATAAACAGCTGGAGAACTAATATTTTTCCAATTAAAAACCTCTAGCTCATTAAGTGTGAGGGAAAATTCATTTCAGATTTTCAAATACAACAGGCTACTAAACAGTCAATTAACTTTTGAGTCATGTCATGTCCTCCAAAGTGAATGTTAATACCACTCTATTACTTGAACACTATACCTAAGAAAGAACAATCCATTTCATACCTAGTAATTTTTTAATGAGGCCACTTACAGGTCACTGCTAATGCCATGTATATTACATTCCTATGTTCAATGCACCTACTGCCTGCAGATTGACTTTGAGTTTTAAGTTCTATGCAATAACCAAAACAATTATTATACTGCAATAGTGAGAGTGCTGGCTACAGATAGTAAATGTGACATTTCCTTTCATATAAGCAAATTTACCATTTTACAACTTTTATCCATCACTTACTGCTCTCAGTCCTGCATATTGCAGTTGGTAGACCTCTCAACATGCACAGAGTACACATCTTAAAAAAATGCACTTAGGGATAAGAAATGCAGCTTGAAGAGCAGAATGGTTTTTAGTCAGCTGAACCATATGCTTTATTGTGAGGACTAGAATTAAAATAGTTGAAAAATTTTCTAAAATGTACTCTGAAAAAAAAATACCAGAAGTAGCAGTTAAGAGATGATAATTTGCGAAGATGCTTTTAAACAGAAAGGTACCATGGGCAGAGTTTCAGCTCAGATAAACTACTATAAAGTAGAGAGTAGTTCCTTGTGGACAGAGGATAAAATTAGATGAAGAAATGTGACACTGTATCTGTGACTGTAGGCTAGAGATCTGCACAGCCAAACTCAGATTTTGTGGAGACAGTTTTCTGAACTCCGTAATTTCTCCTTACTTATGAAAGAATCATAGAACATCCTGAGTTGGAAGGGACCCAAAAGGATAATGAATTCCAACTCCTGAAATGAAGACAGAATATTAACTGAAGAGGGAAACTTCATAGATTTGAGAAAGGAAGATATTTGCAGTAATGAAAGGGCGTGCACAGAAATGTTGAGATTCCAGATTTATATACGCCATGTTATCTTCAAGAGCAACAGCTACTGCTTAACTAACTGTTAAAGCAAGATAATGTTTATCACACATGTTTCATGGATATGCAACAGTGGACAGATATATTTTGAGGAACCTTTTAAGCAGAAAGAAATGAAGAAAACCCTGTTCACCAAAGATAACTGTAACCAGTTATCATAGCCCTCCTGGCAGGTTGGATACTGGGAGATCTGAGCCTGAACAGGAATTTTTTTGAGCAGCTTTTCCCCAGGCATAGTAAGACAAAGACAACTTCAAAAGATTTTGGTTTACCCTTCCTTCATTTCATTTTTTGTTTCATGAAACAAGAATCGCAGGGTCAGAAATCGTTAATCTCAAACGAGGCTGTAAGGATAGAGATCAGAACCATCCTGAGGGTTTAACACTGTAGCATGGCACTTGGGAACTTCCTCTAGCCTGGGAAATAGCCTTCAGCTCCAGGACATCTGACTGCTTTTCCTTTGGCGCTAGTGACACCAGAGTCAACCCCTCTCCACATGGCAGCAAATTCTGATTTAGCCAACATGGCTCCTGCTTGCTGCCCTGCTCCAAAACTCAGAAAGCATATCACATTTTGAGACAGCATGTACAACCACATAGAGAACAAAATCCATAAAGCTGTTTTGTCCAGGACAAGAACTATTATAATTTATACCTTGGAGAAATCAAAGTTCACTGCTGAATTTAATGCCAATTAAATAGACAATTCACATGCAGCAGCAGCTTTTACAAAAAGAAGATATGAAAATAGACCATTTTTAGTTTTTCTCTACAGTACACTCTTCTTTCTCTATTTCTATAGCCCAAAAGCACATCTTAAAAACATTATTCCCTTCCATATATTTCTGGAAAGAAAACCCACCTCTAATTTTATTCTTATATTTAATTGCTATAGCCTTTTGCTGGATGTTATAACTTTTCAAACAAGCAACACAGATCTGAATTTCTCTTTCTCTTGTGAAAATTTAATCCTACTCTATAAAGTTTATGGGTTCCAGTAACATTTTTGTACTTGTTCTGTGTCAAAATGTAACGGTAGTTTTAAATTGCTTTTTCTTGAAACTGAGGAACAATTGGTAAGCATTAAAGGCACTTTTCATCTGAAGACTAATTTATCTTGGAGAAGAGAATAAGTTGATACAGTAACTGTAGAACTGAGAAATGCCAGCTTCATTCAACCTGTCTCCACAGGAGAGATTCAGTACAGATGAATTTCAAAATAACAATGAAAATTAAATGAATGTTAAAGAGCAATTCACTTTTTGTGTGCAATCTCAAGCTACTCTACACTCTTAATATTCCTATTTGAATGTAATATGCCACTGTTATTCTAGTATAATTTTATTCTCAAAAGCATTCAGATGAGAACCTCTTGAGCAGTGAGCAAAGATAACAAGAACTGTTTAACCTGGAATGTTAAAATTGTATCTGAAGACATTACTTCCTGCAGGGACAATTGCCTCAATAAGTGGGTACCAGGAGAAATGTTTCCTGGCAAAATGTTTTTACATCATGACAGTTCTTTCCCAATTCTTGAGCCATTTCAGCTAAACACAGTCTGAACCAGTACTTACACATATTTAAAAAATAAGAAAGCTGCCATGTATCCTGGTGAGTTTCCTTGTCCATTTTGGTGGGTTCAAAACTCTCAAAGTTTCACCATTTTACACAGATGCAACAGGATAGATTAATCCAAGACAAAATTTCTTGGGACAATGAGGCATCTCCTGAGATCTTTCAAAGAATTCTGGTATACTTAGTAAGAGATAATGCTTTCTAAAAACATCCTGAAATTTCACTCAGAATAATCTCCCTTAAATGTATTTCACTGACATTTACATCCAGAGGGAAATGAACAATGAGAGGAAACAAGATGAATATACATTTTCTCAAGGTAAGCATCCTAATTTTCAAAAAAAATAAAGAAATTCCAGGTCCCCTAGAAAAGTCTGTAAGACCTAGTAAGTAAAGACTTTAATGTGCAATATATTTTTTCAGACCTGTGGAGGTTTCTGTCTGATCTGAAATAGATATTCTTACCCTCACCCTTATTACTTCACTGGGATTTCAATTCATAGCTTAGGAGCACCACCTGGACAGCTGTCAGCAGAGGGAACTAAGACATGGAACTTACATGGGATGGTTTTGAACTTTTAGTTCATGGAACTTACATGAACTTACATGAAATTTCCCTTGAACTTCTACTCCACAAAGACCCCCTATTCCTTTCCCCCATGGCTGCTCTCAATCTGTTCTCCTACAGAGATGTACAGCCTACATCTTTTCTTGGCATTGCCCCAGCCCACGTGTAGGAACTTGCACTTGCTCCTGTTGAACCAATTCTTGTTAGCAATAGGCTAGTTCCCAAAAAAACTTTGGGTTAGAGGACCTAACAGTTCTCCCCCTCTTTCGAGGCTCAGTGAAACAACTTGGTTCTATCTGTTCAGTGTTTGGGATTTCTTTGTTCCTGAAAACTCATGTAGGGAGAGTCTGGAGTCACACTGGGCTTCCAGGCTGTGTTACCCTGCTATAAACTGTACACTAAAGTGCTTCTGCCTGAGAAGACAGACATTAAGTACCATTTGACATCATCAGGAATCAGAAGATTTCATATGCCAAGTCTCTGCATGATTGAAGTTCTTTTACTTCAGCAATAGTGGCCAATCCCCCTAACTAGTGATCAGTAGAAGAGTATATGCCATTGTTCAAGGACATGAAAAGCAGGCAGAGCAATTTATGACCAACAATGATGAAGTAGTACAGGAAATAAAACCTCACTTAGATATAATTAATATGAGAAAGATCTCAGTGACAAGGGCACAATGCACACATTTTGCAAACAATAGCTCATTTTTCCTTTCTACTAGGAATTTAGTGGTACATGACATCGAGTGTCTTAACTGTCAAATACAGGAAAAAACTTTTGTGAAACAGCCTCATGTTAATTTCCCTCATGGAATAGAATGATAAAATACTTTGGGTGAGGAAGAGCCTTTAAAAGCCTTCTAGTTCAACATCCCTGGAAAGACCAGGACACCTTCAACTTGTTCATGTTGCTCAGAGCCGCATCCAGTCTGACCTTGAACTTTTCCTGGTAGGGGACACCTAAGCTTACACAGTGTCAGGGTCTTTTCTGCCCCTCACTGCACTCAACCAGAGAGGAGGCTGACTTCCAAGCAGCTCCTGAGACCCACACCACACCTTCTTCACCCTCTTCTGCTTTTCCCTTCTCACTGTCACACATCCTCTTCATCAGCTACCACTTGTTACAGCCACTAAAACCCACTTCTGTCTTTTGTAACTCCCAATTCACCCACTGAACTCCCTAGACCCTCAATTATATGATTTACCCAGCAGAAGCAGAGCTTGGGGGATCTCCTTTGAAAGGTCTCTCGCCATTCTTAATATGCTATTTCCTTTTTATCAGAGAAATGTTAAACTATATACACATTTAATGAAGAGCAAAAAACTAAAAAGAGAGCTCTAACTAGTTACACTAAGCTGGGGAAACAGAAAGAAAAAAATTGATGCACTCTGGGTGAAGCAGCTGTTGCTCTTACAGCAGGTGCTTTAATGACTGCAATTACTTCATACCTAGACATTGCTAAGTGGCTCACTGAGCACTGCAAGCAAAAGTAAATGAAGCATTAAGGTAGCCATTGAAAAGCCTTTCCTTTCCTCAAGTCAGCCAAGAGGTATAAGATGACATATGACCAAAGAAAGTAATTTTATTTACAGATCTAGAAGCTTGTAGATGGCTGAAAGAGGAAAGCCTGACATAAATTAGCACAACAATTTAATACTCCAGGAGAATAAAAAAAAAAAGATTGTTGTTTTTTGGGGGTTTTTGTGATCTCTTCCCAAGTTTTCTCTCAGTGTGCAATTAAAAACTACTGGAAATGAAATTTGCTGTACATACATATTACTGATTACCTAATTTTTTAGGAGGCAATGTCCAGCCCTTTTAAATTTCTTGAAGTCCCAGGTTTCACTTTGCAAGGCAAATTGGTGAGAAAACCTTTAGCAGCTGTTTTATTTGCCAATAAAATAGTCTTATAAAGTAAAAAAATGGTTCAATTTGCAAAAGGATCATGCTGGTTGTGACCTTCATTTAACCCAAAGAAAATAACTTGTCTTCAGTAAAGAGCTGATTCGGATGGTTTTGCCTTTGCTGCTGCTGTTGCTAAATTGCCCAAGATTCTCCTCAGACAGTCAGACAATTTATTCTTAATCTCCAGCAATGTGAAACTCATCAATTTCAGATTACCTGGAAAACACTGTGTAAGAGCCCACATCTTTTTCGGTCATCTCTTTATCCAATTGTTAGGAAAACCTTCAAACCTAGTAAAAGTGTATTCACAGATAAGCGTCATCAAGGCATGTATTTTTCACAGGCTCAGTGTTGCATGGAAATGTCTTATCTTGGTGAACCTGTGTTTCAGAGAACAGCTGTGTCCATTGCATGTGTTGTTGCTGATCTTGTTGCTGATCTGTGTTTTCCCGCTGCAGATATTCTGGAGCTGTCTTTGGTTCCAAAATACTCTGGTTTGCTGATCCATGAATTTCCCTTTCACCTCTGCTAATCCACCCCAGAATTTGCTGGAAGAAGATGAAAAGGGCCAGCCAGCACTCATCTGGGGAAAGGGAAGGTGGAGAACAACAGTCACACTCAGTCCCACCATATGGTGGTGATAGATGTCTCATTCCTTTAGAAGGCTACACATTTTTGAGAACTTCTCTAGCTCTGCTACAAAACAAATGGTTTCTCTTGTCTTCCATCTATGGATGAACAGGGTTTAAAGTGTTAATTCACATCCTTTCACATGATGGTTTATTACACAGGGCAGGTAAGTAGGTCTGTCATTGTCTTTTCCTTGCAGGACTGGAGAATCACCACCACCATCTTTTGTTGTCCTGAAATCTTCCTCAGTTTATGATGTAATTAAAGCTTCCAGACTAAAGCTGGGATTATTTTTCTGCCTCTTCAAATATCAATGTGACTTGTGTGTGTGACTACACAGAATTCTTGCTCCTGGGAAAACATAGAAAATTGTTTTGTCCAGAAATTTCTTCTCAGGCTTATGCTTTGCAACTGGAAAATCAGTTTTCCCTACGTGCCAAATACAAACAACACATTGTTTTCACTTTGTGTTTCATTTTAAATTCTTATAATCCAAAGAAAACAAATATGTTTTCCTTCTCTATAGCTATCATTGTTTAAAAAGAAATACATATACAACTTGACCTTTACCAGCAGACTGATTACATCTAGTATTATTCCAGCCTCAGGAAATACATAATTCTGAAAATCAAAATTGTACCATCAAAGCATAGCCACAGCATTGGTTCTAATGGCCTGGGGAGAACTCTAAGAGCATAAACAAATTTGAGATAATGTCAAAGGCACTTAGTTTTCATCTTTCACAAACAACTTACTAGATCCTGTGTTTTCACTGCTAAATCACAAATACAAAGAACCACAGACACAAACATTTTCTAGTAATAAACATGGCAAATAATGGAATTATATTTCCCTCTTCCTTTTCTCCTTTACTCAGTGGAACACTCACTGTGATTGTGAAGGTTCAGTGAAGTATATGTTGATGAAGATTGATGTATGTCTAAAATTAGTCTTAATAAAAGATGCACTGCTGTGCACTGTATCATTACAGATTGTGAGTACAGTTGCAGGGACACACTGATGCACTCATCAAGGACTGCATTGTATGGATTCCAGCTATGGAATTTAGCTGCAGATTCTTCTGGGATGGGAGAGCAATAAGCTGTTGGTAACTCTTTAAAATGCTTTCTATGGCCAAATATCTAAAGACATTGATGACATACTTGTCATACGTACCCTAGGTTTACAAGTTAAATTGCATATTTACTTGTCTTAATTGATTAGTAATATGCCATACAATACAATGATAATTTTCTTTGTATATCTAGGTATAAAATGTGCTGTCATTTGCCCATGATAGGATGGGAAGGAGAGTCTGGAAAAAAAAATTAAATCCTGTGTTGAGATAAAAACAGTTTAATAATTATAACAATGGATAATATAATGATGATAATAATAATGTTCATGACAACAACAATAATACTAAGGGAGAGGAAGAGGGCGAGCTAAAACCCAATTGAAACAAATTATATACAATCCAATTGCTCAGCACCTGCTTGCTGTCACCCAGCCTGTCCCTGAGCATCAGTCAGACTCCTTTCTGTGTAACTCCTCCAGTTTATATCCTGGGCATGACATTCTGTGTTAAGGAATAGGCCTTTGGCCATTTCAGGTCAGCTGTCCCAGGAATACTCTTATTCTTAGCTACTGCTAGGATATTTTTTTAAATTTATTTTTCTTCTGAAGTATGCAAGTTGTAACATTTTGATCTTATTTCAATTAATATATTAAATTTTTCAGATGAAAATATTTATATTCATACATTTCTTTAATCATACAAAAATTAGACTCCACATTGAAGCAAATACATTTAAAACATAAACAATGTTGACCGACCCAGTATGAAAAATTCTTACAGATTAATAAAATTACAGATAAAAATGTCAATGTTTCACTATTGCTGGTGAATCAAAGAAGAGGTGAATTTTTCTAGTTACTTAAACAATAATTATGAATTATTAATTATAAAATTAGGCACCAAAAATAAGACTGAAAACTACAAACGGGAGAAATGGAAATTTGAGGAAGTATCTTTGGCAGGTTGGGAAAATATGTAAGACAAGAGAAAGGGATTATAGATCACATTTATATTTGGAATTTTCTCCTAAAAAATCTTTAAGTAATCAGACTCTCTTCTGTTTCCAGTCACATTTCAAATATTTATTGGCCTGTGGCAGGCATTTACCAGGATTTCCTCAGAAACCTGATGAATCACAGGCAGCAGCAAAAAAAAATAATAGTGGGAATTCATCCCCAATAGCATTCAGTGCTTCAAAAGTGTTTCTTCTCCATGAGGCCAGTCCCTGGTATTTTGTTCACTGAATTGTCCTTCATTTCAGCTGTCGGACCTAATTATGAGGATGTTTTGGCAACAGGCTTGAGCAGCATGGCTGTATAAATAGTTTCTTAGTAAGATTTCTTGTTGATGATTTTAGCGTCACTTGCTCTGCATTGTGCACAAGATTATGGTTTAAAGAATGAGGCATTCAGGGCATAGAAGTGTTCTGTGCCTAATGTGTTTCTAGAGTTTAGTAATGATCTGCTGTCTAGAGTGAGAAAATGTCAAAAGAATTAAAGGCTTGGAAGAAAAAAAGGAGAGAACCAAGGCAAGAAGGTAGATCTAAAAAATCCAAGAATGAGTAGCTGGGAGAGGAGGGAATAGAGTTTTGTTGCTAGAATTGCTAGCCTCCTTGAAATCTGAGAAACAGGGAGAAAAAGGAACTACTTCTAGATTCTTGTACTGTCTAATGATACATGGAGTCACTTATTAGAAAGGAAGCAGCATCCGTAACCTCATCAAAGGCAGAACTTTTAATCTGCAGATTTCATTCTGTCAAATTTCCTGTAAAAACCAGAGTACCATAAGTATTTTACAAATGTATTTCACAAATGTATTTCTATTACTGCAACTTATAAACAAGGAAACGAAAAGCCTTATCAGTGAAGTATTTCTGTCTGACATGATATTGTTACAGTCACTAACACTTTTGGACTATCTGGGAAATTAAAGTCACTAATGCATCAGCTTTTGACTTGTACTTCTAAGGAACTTTTATGAGCTAGCTTTGAGCAGTGCTATATTAATTTAAATAAAATAGCACCTAGAGGTACAGAAACAAAAATACATTCATATTCTGACTTTAGTTACAGACTTACCTAAAATGCCACTTAAAATAAAAATGTCAGGATTTACTGAGGAGTATCAGCCAGGTCTCAGTTTAATGACTGGCCTAGAGCTAAGGTAGGGAGTGACTCAGAGAAGCTAGTGGCCTTACTGAAACAAGGGGCATCTGAGTCTGGGCAACTGGAATTACACAAATGATATCAGACATTCAGCGTCAGTAGGAATTGGGTAGCTGGTGACTTGTACTTAGAGTGAGAAAATAAATAAAGTTGAAGCAAAAAGAAGAAAGTCCCAAGGCAAGCTTTGATAAATTAAAGCCAGGGATTTGAGTTAGCTTGGTCATTAATATTCAGAGCTGAGCAAAATCAAGCAGTGGGGAAGGACCACCTGGTGCAGGGCACAGTGTTCCAGAAGGCTTTTGTACACCTTGTAGTCTTATTAAATTTGTGTTGTCCAAAGCATGTTTAGAAGCAATTACAAGAAATGCTGGAAGAGATGCTGGGTAGCAAGCAGAGTGCAAAGGACATAAACATTAGAAAATAATGTAGTACAGCGATATTCAGTATAATATTTGTATTAGTAACTCTGCTGGGAGATATTTATTAACTGTACATTGTGACATCATACATTAAAGAAGCTTTAGTATTGCCTAGGGCAGGCAAGAGATGGACATATTTTAGACTTGTTTTGGGAGACCTAGCCCTAAGTTTGCAATGGACCTCATTCTGTAAAGCAGTGAAAGACAAACACAAATTAGTACTTATTTGTTTTGGCAAGGACCTTGAGTAAAACAGTATGCTAACACATCTGCTAAAGGCATGAAATCCCTAAGAATGCAACCCAGCAGACAGCGCAATCCCCTGTGGTAGAAGATATGCAAAACCATCAGGATGTTCATGGAAGCTGCTGAAAATACATAATTAGCACTTGCAAGGGAACACTGGAATGATTTTTCTCTCTCCAATAAGATGGCTTCTTCCTTGAGAAGGTAAGTACTCCTGTTTGAAATTATTTAAGCTCAAAGGAAATTGCAATAAAACTATAAAAATAATACCCAACTGATACACAAAACCAGACAAAAATTCAGACCAGAGCCACTTCTTGAATGCTTGGGACTACAGTGTGTAAAGCTTTCCTTTGCAGATGAGAGCTCCTTTATCTGAGAGAGGGGGGAGTTGGGAGTCCCTTTATGTCTGTGGGGAAGTGAGCACCAGTGAAGGGACCCAGCACCTTCCAGAGCTGTGCTTGTGACAGAGAAGCAGGGCAGACAGTGATCCACAGCCTCAAAGGCAAGTAAGGAATAAAAATAGTTTTGGGAGGCTGATATGATTCTCCCTTGGGGTCATTGTAAAACTAAGCCACTCTGTCTCTCTCCCAGGACTGGTCTGTGGCTGAACCTGATGACAGTGAGGGAATTTGTGCCAAAGCAGGAGCTGGGACTGCATTTACTGGGTCCCTGACTATCTACACTGTGGAGTAGGAGCTGCACCTCTGCTGTGAGGACAGAAGATTTCCTCTTGCAAGTGACATTGAAAGCTGAAGGCAGAAAATGAAGGTCTTTCACCCTTCCTCCTGAGAGTGGTTGGGACTTACAAAGGGTTTGTGACACTGATGGGGACAACAGGTGCCATCAAGCAGGACAGGAGGGGACCTTCCAGTGCTGTTCCTTGGATGTTCCTTGGATAAGGAGAGAGGACCCATATTCTGGGTCTCCTAGAAATATAGAACTGTTCAGGTTGGAAAATACCTCTAAGATCATTGAGTTAAATCATGAACCCCACACCGCCAAGTTCATCAATAAACCATAGCCCTAAGGGCCACAGATGTAGATTTTTAGATACCTCCAGGGAAGGGTCTCATTCCCCAAGACTCATCTTGCTGGAGAATTTTCTTCTTCTTCCTCAGTAGCAGCAGAAAGAAGGTATTTATGGAGTTGACTCTTCAACCCCCACAGTCCAGCTCTGACCAAGTCTAGGGTGACAGACTCACAGCATCATTACCAAAGACAGGAAGGGACAGAGCTGCTACAGACACTGAGACAGAAGCCTCAAGGAAAGGAAGAAATGGTAACAGAGAACACAGTAACCTCCACCATCTGACTCATCCCCTGTTCATTCTTCTTGGAAAAGCTCACTTTGTTCCACAGTGACAAGCCGGAAATCCACAGTGCAGCTGGGGTGCAGATCTGGTGATGCACAGGGAAGGCAGAGGCTGCTCAGCATATCTGGTTTAAGGCCCTACTTCATTCTGCACACAAATGTGCGTGTGTGGTTGCTCAGGCTGATGATGCATCTTGGAAGCTGAGCCACAATTGCAACAGAACTATCTCTACCACTGAGGAATATCTGCAAATGCCCTCCAAAGTGGGCATCCTTACTCCTCCATGCTGCCAGACGCATCTAGACACAAGAGCCAATATGAAGCTGCTGACTTAGACAGTGCTGCTATGCAAATATCCTCAGGTGGGTTTATTTCTAATGGGCCTTCATGTCCCATCCTTGCAGTGCTGATTAGAGGAGTTATGCACTGCATTTCACTGTCTTGTTCTGCATAATACATTATTCTGAAATAGGCTGAGAAGAAAATGAGGCAGACACAGGGAATGGAGGATTTGTGCATCTGGTTAATAAAGAAGCCCTATAGGGCAAAAGCAAGAAATAAAGACACCTGTTTCTGGCTTGGCTTGATTATATTTCACCAAAGTAAAAAACAACCTCGCAAATGTCGTTAATGTAGAAATTAATGTTTTGTTATTATGTGAGACTGGCAGTTTCTGCCATATACACAGACTATTAGTCAGAGATTTCAGATGACAACAATTTGACATTCATAAACAAAAACTATGCTTGAAAGGAAGATTTCTTAATTAACTTGAAAAACAAATAGACAATTCAGGATGCTATTTTGATTCTGCAGAACTGTGAACATGTGCGCATGAACCAGGATAGGCAGGGCACAGGAACAACCACAAGACCACAGATAAAATGCAAAGAAGTGAGTTTAATTTTGTTACCCCACCAAACAAGGCACCCCAGAGCAGCATCCAGGCAGAGATGCAGGCACTGTTTGGTTTGGTCCATACTAAAAGCTCCCCCACCTGGATCCCTCAGCCCTGGCTGCCAGGCAGCATTTTGCCTTCCCTTGCCCAGGCTTTCCCCAAGGAAAACTAGTTCTTACCTGCCCACCCAGGAGGGGCTCAGCCATGCCCCACACGGGTTTTTTGTTTTCTACAACCTTAGAAAAGCCCAGCATGAAGGATCTTTAACTTTAAAAAAACCCAATCTTTCCACAAGCAGCACATATCTGACTGCACTTCATTGCTGCATGTGATGTATGGCTGTTCATAATTGATGAAGTATTAAGGATATTGGCTCCAAGGCTCCTTGTGACAGGCACATCACAAAACCACAAATAAAACAGATCCATGGTCATGGAATGTATTCTACTAGAACAAATGTTTTAAAGGAATGATATATTTACAATCTATAATATAGTCATTTTTACCAACGACAGAAGCAGTAAAAAACTCTAAAAGTGCACAAAGTCTTTGTAAAGCAAAGTTAGCAAATGAACTCCGTTATTTCAGAAGAAACTACAAGCAAAATTTATTCATGATAAAAGACCATATTCTAGATAGCATTTTCTTTCCTGTTTCAGTTTCATTCCCAATAAATGCTGTGGGGTTTTTTCCTCTGAAAGTGCCAGTATTCTCTATAACTATATTGATTTCTGAATTAAGTAGTTCTAGAACTGTTATTACCTAAATAGCAATACCAAAATGAGTGAAAACCTGGTACAGAACGTTTTGCTGCTGACTTCAGTGAAGCAAAATCTTTGTTTCTGAAGAGCCATCAATTCCTTACAGGATTTAAAACATAAAACCATGCACATGCACACATACTTTTTATCCTCAAAATAATGTAAAAGTGAAAATACCAAGCCCAATGTCTGTACATTAGGGGTATTACCTAAGCCACCAATAAAATACTCTAAGGCAAAATAAGACATTAGTGAAACAGAAAATAAACATAAATGATATTCTATGGATGGGACAGAAGCTATGTGCTGCTCTAGAGAAATGAGAGGGTATCCCAGCACAAGAGATAGGAAAGATCACTACATAGACCAACAGTTTTAAGGGCATTTTTTTTAAGACCAGTTTTTAAAAGACATAATACAACTCAGGAGCAAATCTGTTACCAAATTACAAAAAACATACATAATGGAAAACCATTTTAAGAAATTATGTATTTTATTTTTTTTACAGACACAAAGAAATGGGACATAACCCCTCAATTTATGGACAAGACGTTGTTTCTCTTGCACCAATTTTAAGAAACAAGACAGTAAAAATAAGAATTACAGCACTAATCTGAACAAAGCCAAACAGGTAACAGTTCAGATGCAGCTGTGGAGAAAACAATGCAACTCAAACCCTAGCTTGGTCATCTTGGGTTCTAGTGCCACCTGCTGAAATAACAGCAGTGTTACCCTTGCAATCACAGCTAATGAACAATTTAAATTAATCCTCTGCATCAGACAGCAACACACAAAGAAAGGTCACGAAGCAGATGAAGTGCTTGAGTAATCTAAGTGCACATCCAGTGAGCCATACACAGAACGCAGTAAATCGAGAACCTTCTCTTGAATGATGTCAACCTGCTCTGAAGGGCAGTAATCATCCAAACTTGATCTGTAAAAAAAATAAAAAATCATGGGAATACAGATATCACAACCATAACCACACTGTGTACTCCTGCAATGCCCTGTGGCTAGGCTGAAGCTTCTTTCAAACTGTAACAAGTTTTGCCTCCCAGTATC
The DNA here is from genome assembly GCF_027579445.1 of Ammospiza nelsoni. Classification (NCBI taxonomy): domain Eukaryota; kingdom Metazoa; phylum Chordata; class Aves; order Passeriformes; family Passerellidae; genus Ammospiza; species Ammospiza nelsoni. The sequence goes on from NC_080633.1 coordinate 72,637,263, forward strand.
CCTTTGAAGCATAGTGCTGTGCTTCTTAGCACTACATTTTAAGTTTAATAGAAAGTCTGCAGCAGATCAGGAACATGATCTAATCTTTCCTGTTCTTTCTACTCTCTTCCTGAATCTGGTACAGAACACCCTGGCAGTCAAAGTTCAAAGAAATTATCTAATTAAAGGACACAGATAAAATTTAGATTAAGAAATTCAAATGCTACTGGTAAAGCAGGCAGGAAAACCTGAAAAACATCTTCACAATACCTGGCATATAGCATTTTTTACAGCATCTATTAATGAACTTCAGATACAAGTAAAAACTGGTTTCCTGAATTTTTTATCTGTTAAGATCTACAGAGATGATTCTGGTTTCTCCACAGCAGTGGATAATAACCCTGCAATTGGCCCAGGGAACAGACTTCATTTTTTTGCAGGCATTAGCCATATTAGTTCTTGTTGCCAAAACCAGTTTCATATCAGCTTCTGCTATTGTTGCTGGTGCTTTAAGAGCACAATTAGTATTTCTGACTGATTAAATTGCAATAATTTGTCAAGAGGCACACTGTGGTCTTCAAATTAAGATTTTTTCAGGCCAGTTCTTTGGTTCTCCCAGGTCTCTGGCTTCAAACTCCATTCTGTTATTCTAAATAAAACCTTTACATTTCTGGAAGCCTAACTTTTACCCCATAATGAAGTTTTACTAGAACTTTGAAGAATATAAATGCCTTTTAGTCTACTAGATGATAACTCATTCCAACAAAAGTTTCACTGAAAAAAAGAAGTCCTATCTGTAGTGCAACAAACCCTAGAGTAACAGAGTAAGGAAGGTGGGATTTCAGCCCAAGCCACCTTTGCCCTAATTAGCTTAAGTACCACAAGTAGAGATGTATGAACTCCAGTGACAGCTATCAATCCCAACACACACAAGGCCTCAACACTGCCTTTAAATAACCTGTGCTAAAGCACTGTCAGGCTTCCACTTTAACAGAACTAGTGCTGTGCAGACAGGATCATTTAGCTTCATAAGCATAGTCTGAACATTTTGAAGTCAAAATATCTGCACAGTCTTACCGAGCAACTGTCACCAGTGTGGGCTTGGGCAGATCTGTCAGTAGAACTTTAATGGATTGTATGAGGCCTTCAATCTCATCTTCAGTGCTAACATGGTGAGGAAGCTCCACATAATCACAGGTCAGACCAGCCTGATGGACCTGTGGGTAAATTAAAGAGAGATTTCATTTCTGTTGATGAATTATCAATATAGCTTATGCATGTAGACAGTCTTTAGGATACCATCCCTAGCCCATCAGGTAACTTGCACCTCTTAAACAAGTAAAATTCGGGAGGTTGTATGGATTATTTCATTATCTCCAGTACCCTGTACCTCTTCTTATGAATTCAGAGTATGTTGGAGTCCTTGAAGATGATATAGCTGTGATAAGTTATAAATAAGTACCTTATTTTAAGTTCTACAAAGGAGACCAACAGACTGGTGAAATTTAGCCTCCATTCAGAGAATGCAGCCCAAGACATCACAGTCCTGGGAGATCACACTAAAGTTGCCTAAATGTAGATAGACAAGCAGGCTAGAATGTTAGCAGCTTTGAAAGGAAAAGCTGGTCTAAATAGTAAGACATAAAACCTGAGGAAAATTACCAAAATCACAGGAAGTTCTGAATCAAGAAGCAAGTCTGAAAGGAAGCATGACTCTCTCCCTCTCTGCTGAAGCTATGCTTTTGACATCTGTCTGCTTTCTGCTTTCTGTCACCTACCATTTCATAGTCTGGGCTTTCGATCCTGGTTTTCAAACTGTGAACTAGTTGAACAAGTGGCTTCATTCTGGAGTGAAAACAAAACCGAAATTTTTTACAAACAGTTGGAAACATTTATATACCTTAAATGGCTAGAAAAAAAAAAAAAGGTGAGAAAAAAAGAAGGAAGTAGAAATGATGGCCTAGGATTTGAAAAGGAAATTTGCTCCTCTGTCATCTTGCACTTGCAAAAATAGAAATTATCAGTATTATTGTACTGTTTCACCAGGTCTTTCTTATAAAGCCCCTATTTTTATACCTGCCTCTGGCAAGTCTTCCTTGTGCTTCTTTTAGGGTATATCTGCAGAGAAGCTGCTGCAGCTCAAAAGTCATATGAACTTTATAGGAAATACTTCTTGTCACTGTTAGAGAGGTTGTACAGTAACTGCTGCATTTGATGTGGAAAATGAGTGCTTTTCCTATCAAGGAAAAGCTCAGACTTTCCCTGTCTCTTTCCACCCGAAAACTTTTCATGTGAAAACATCTAGTTTAAAAGCGGAGTGATGCAGTTCAGATGTTTAGTGGAGACTGTTGCTCAGGTACAGTTCCATGAATTTCCATTTTTCCAAAGAAAGCAGAACCTTTGGGAGCACTAAAGAACTGCTTCTCCATGTCCTCCTCGGCTTGTTGCCTTTTTTGAGAGCTGTGCTACACACTGATGACCAAGGTTTTAGTCACCAAATACGCCTCCACCCATAGACAACAAAACTTGCATGAAGCCGTACAAGACTGAGCTTCCAAAGCTAACAGTAGTGCTGAAGACAGTAGACTGCCTTTCCTTTTGTTTTGTCTCTTTCGCCTCTAGGACTAAAGAAAAAAGCGTATACTTGCAGAGATCCTATCCTTCTCTCTTAACAAAATGCTGGACAAATCAGTTCTCAAGCTTCTATTTGCAATGTAGGCCTCTTAGAAACCTCCTACCCAGGATATGAAGCCCATTTCTGTAGAGTTTCTTCGTCATCAGTGTCACACAAATCCGCAAATGCTGCTTCCAGATCTTCCAGCTGATGAACACGGTTTTCAACACAATCCAGCAATTCTTCCTTTAAATAAGCATACACAAAAGTATGTTAGGGAAAAGAAAGAGGTAAGAACATCATGACTTATCCTATGATTTAATTTCTGTAATGATTGACCTACTGGAAGTGGGGAATCAGAAACAACCGACTCATTCCTACAGCACATCTTTTCAAGAGGATCATAACAAATGCCTGCAGAAACTCTTACACCTTCAGAATAAATCATCTCACTTTGTCCTCGTTTTCTCACTACAAATTTTAAAAAGCCACCTTTTAAATCTGTACCTGATTTTATTCCTGGTTAACTAAGCAATATAAAAATCAATCTGCCAATATTCAATGTCTCTTTATTTTTTTATTCACACATATTAATTAGGTTTCACTTATTTGTGATAATTAAATGTGCTGAATCTCTCAGTGTTAGTGTTCAGACAAGATTATGAAAGCCTGTATTTCCATGTTTTAGAAGTACACAGCACATAAAATTAAAAGTACATTTCAGTACTTAGCATAATATCATGCTTTCCACATCTGAACAAAAAGGTGAAATACCAATTACACACTCATCACAGCGCTGACTATCAAGAAAGAGCAACAAGGGAAGGAACGGGAGAGCCTGGAGGGAGGTATAAAAAAAAAGAAAAAAAGAACCAGCCACCAAAAAAACAAAAAAGAAACACCCCACCCCAGTTAAACTATAAAGAGAACAAGTTTGCTGGTGACTTATTAGGTTTTCATTCCTTTCATGCCAATTACCATTTTGTTTACAGAAACAATTTTTGACACTCATACTAAATATTTATGCAATTCACATATTCAAACAAAACATTTAATAGAAAAAAAAAAAATCTAAGCTGCTGCTGATTAGCATTTGGCTGCATAGCTTAATGTGAGCCCACTTCATTAAGCACCTTTGATAGGTTCCTTCCTGTTGTTGTAACTCATTTTCATTGGGTAAACAAAAAGAATCATTCCTTCATACGTTCCACAAGGAAGCATCATACCTCTGTTGCATTTTTATGTGGCTTCTTGAAATTGTACAACTCTTGCAAAAGCTCATATTCTGTCTTTGAAAAAGAAAAAAACAGTAAGAAAATGACTCTTCAAATGAGAAAACCAGTCCTCAAAGCCTTCAAAAAAGATCATTTCCCTACTCTAGTATGGCAGACAATAATGAGAATAACAGCCTTTCATCAGGACAAGGTACCACTCTTTGGATAATCAACACTACTGTGCCTTTTGAAAGGCAGTTTCCTGATACCATCATGGCTTTCTAAGCTCAGGTTATAGAGGGTAAAAAATGACAAAGGCTCTCATCTCCCCTGATGAATCTTGCTGTGGGTATTTGGAAGGTAATCTCTGGGAACCCAAGCATAGCTTTTATGTCCCAAGCAAAAAGAAGAAGTTGAGTATATACCTGAGTTTGAACATACACTCAATATTGACACCAAGTGTAAGAAACTCCTCCTGTTTGGTGGTTGAAATTTTTTACCACATACATTCCCTTAGAAATACTTCTTTAAAATGGAAATACCTCTTTAAAATGTTACTATGAATCATTAACCATGATCAGCTAATCTGTTAATTTAGCTTAGATGAGAGTTTCTCCATAGACATTTATATTAGGGCTGGGACTCTAGTGAGTGGTACGAGGCTACTCAATTTCCATACTTACCTGTGTGTACATTTCTTTAAATGGATTTTTAACTGAAAAAAAATCTAAGTCAATGTCCAAAACATATGCATCCCCATTCTGCAGTACTTGGCAGATATCTTTAGCAATGTTCCTTATTGGGCATTCACTGTTTTTAAGATGGCTTGAAGCTGAGTCTTCTGCCGAAGTTTCTGCCCCATTCAGGGCACCTGCATTTTGCATTTCCTTTTTCTTCATACTCTGAGTGACGTGATCCAAGTCAGCAGGAGCCACTGAAGAGGCAGAAGTGGCACTTGCTGTGTCATCTGTATTTAGCTTCAGTCTTTTAGCAGATGCTACTTCGCCACTTCCTTCACCGCTGTTTGATGATTCAGTAGGATTGATGAGAACGACGTGCAAATTTAAAGGCTTCTGGTTTTCCAGCTGATCAGCAGGAACATAAAGACCATCACTTAAGAAGTAATTATCTGTGCCTGTAACCCTACAATTGACAATAAATCCCAGTTAATACACATTTTGGCAAAGAGCATAGGAAAAAGCATTTTATACTTTAAGGACCCAGAGAAGAATGAAAATATGTTTGATGGCTAATGAAAGCCATAAAACTGTGTAGACAAAATTATTTCTTTTAATCTTCAGGTTTAAATTATATTAAAGTTTTTTCTACTTCTTTATTGTGGAATATATTAAAATTCACTCTATATTTATTATAATAGCCCTACAAAGTTTTAATGGATAAGAAAAAGATAATGCCTTATGTGCTACTAAGATTAATTTGAAATTGAATTGCATTTTAAAGACAACATCCAGAATTGACAAGATACTATGGCACATAAGATTGCAAAGCTTTTGTCTTGTTTTGTCTTGTTTTGTAATTTTCGGGGAAAATTATGATAGTTGGGTTTGTGAAGTGCCCTGAAATGCATAAATATTTACACTTAGTGAAAGTACAATATTATGAATCCGTAAGTAGAATTTAACTTTTTTTTACCCCCAACACATTCCCTAAGTGACAAACATGGTAACCAGAGGATAAGTAGCTAACTATCAATTGAATCCACTTAAAAATCCCACAAAACAACTAACCAGCCAAAAGCAACACTAAAACTTCTGCTTAAAGTGAAAATGTAAAGAACAGAATTTTCAACCTGCATTGCAGTACATTAAGCCTTAATCATCATAAACCGAAATTAGAAATAAGATTAAGAAGTGTGAACTGCTCGCTTGTCATAAGGCCTTATTTGAATACAGGGTATCACCATCAATCAACCATAAAGTCAAATCATTTCCTAAGCAGGAGAAATTTGAAGTTCAGTTCCCCAGTGTCTTGTGGATGGATTACGCTCAGTTTGTCAAGGTCAGGGGCGGGATTACAACCCCATCTTGTTGACTAGGCAATCACAGCACATCTTCCCAGAAATTCTGCGGGGTTCACCATGAGCTCATAGTATGTTAGTGTCCACCAATGATGAGGCTGTATCTATTGCCTATCCATCTCTTCTCATCAAAACTTTTAGGACATTTGTATTTATGAGGACTCTTTCCCTTTCTTCCTTCATCGTTTTGGTAAGCCTAGAACCTTGAAGAAAATGTCTTCAAAAGGAAGTCTGATATGTTGTTTCCATGACTGCTAAGGCCACCAGTGAGAGAGGCATCGTGACTTATTCCTATATATAGGCTAAATGATTAAATGTAACAGAAAGCACTAGCTATTTAAAAAAACTCATTTAGGTTCCCTTTAGGCTTCAGATTCAGAATTGTAGAGCTTTAAGTGTTTTATTTAAGGTGGTAAAACAAAGCATTTCTCTGCTGTTTTCTGTTAAACTTGCTTCAAAAGGTTTTTTTTTTCTATGCTCACAAGAGACATGACTTGCAAATATCCCCTAAAGCTGCACAAAATCCCAACACTGTGAATATGGTGAGTGCAAAATTATTATGGACTGCATCCTGTAGAATGATGAGGGGCTCTGATTCAAACTTGAATCACAGAATAATTAACATTCAAAGAGACAACTGGAGGTTTCTAGTCAATCATCTGATCAAAGCAGAACTGACTTCAAAGCTAGGTGAGGCTGCTCAGGTGAATTGTCTTTTATTGAATGATGGAGAATTCATTCAATGATGGAGTGCCTGTTTCAGTGCTTAACTAGATCAACTTCCAAAACCAAAAAAACTCCAAACAAACAAAAAAACCTGCTCCACACTAGAAAAAGTCATGGCCGATACCAAATAACAATTTTACTAGTTAGACCAAAGACTAAGTTGATACACGAGTAACTGCATTAGGTTCTAAGGAAATTATAAATACAAATTAAATGTTCATATTTATCCAAGAAAACAAAAAATTCCAGTGAAAAGCAATGGAGATGGCTTTTATATTACTAGTATATGTCATCAGACAATTTACCTGATAGTTGTTGTTGATACATCTTTCCCAACCAGAAAACTGTGTTTCCCTTCCGAGATCTGCTGAGCCCAGCGTGGGTGAAGCCACACTACTTGAGAAATATGGCCAGCATAAACAGCAGGCATAATCCAGTTTTCAATACTTAATTCACTGTAATCAGTAGAGAAAGACAGAAGATAGCAATGTTACTTTCCCTATGAATAAAAATGGTCAAGAACACCACAAACATCTTCCACATCTTGAAGACCCCCATGCAAATCATCTAAAACTGGTACTCCATGTAAGGGTAACACCAACAAAGAAAGAAAAAGAGGGAAATCTTTATTCATGAGACAAAACAAGAATGCCTGCAGTAGGTATAAAAAAGTTCAGACCTAGAGTGGAATTGGCTTCACTCTTGGCATGGCACTTTGATTAGAAACCCCTTAGTGGCGGACCTGGCAGTGTTAGGTTCATGGCTGGACTTGATAATCTTAGAGGCCCTTCCAACCTTACTGATTCTGTGATTCTATGCCCTTTATCTCTTAATACATGAGAGGAAAAGTGCAAGGAACATCATCAACATTATTGTAAATAACTTCAAACTGACCTCATGAGACTGTTTAACTGTAAACTGCTCCAAGTGTATTTTAAATATCATCCCAATAATTAAAGTGAGTCAATCCATATCCACAGAATTAATATCTTTCCCCATTATCAAGACCCTATTTTTTTAGGTGTATGATGCCAGCTGTATCCTGGGCTGCAGCTAAAGAAGCATGATGAGCAGGTCACAGGAGGGGATTCTTCCCCCATATTCTGCTCTTGTGACACCACACACCTGGAGTGCTGCATCCAGGTCTGGGCCCCCCACATAACAATTACATGGTCCAGAGAAGGCCACCAAGATGGCCAGAGGGCTGGAATGCCTTTCCTGTGAGGACAGGTTGAGAGGGTTGGGGTTGTTCAGCCTGGAGGCTGCACAGAGACCTTATGGTACCTTCCAATACCTCAAAAGGAACTACGAGAAAGCTGGAGAGGGACTTTTTACAAGGGCATGCAGTCACAGGACAAGGGTCTACACTGACAGAGTGTGTGTTTAGATTAGATATAAGGAAGAAGTTCTTCACTCTGAGTGTGGTGAGACACACCACATGGGCTGTCCAAGCAGTTGTAGGTGACCCATGGCCAGAAGTGTTCAAGGCCAGGTGAGATGGGGACTAAGCAACCTGGCCTAGTGGAAATGTCCCTGCCCATGGAAGGGGAGTTGGAACTAAATGATCTTTAAGGTTCCTTCCAACCCAAAGCATAAAATGATTTTGTGATAGAATCCACAAAACCTTTTATTCATCCAATAAAGAGAACAAAATATTGACTCTGGCTAAGGTGATTCAAATACACCAAATGCATCAGCTTGTAATTGGTGTAAATCACCATAATACTGATGCAAACAGTATTTTAAATACTGTTTATTAATTTTAAAATTTTATTTTAAAATATTTATTTTAAAATAAACATTTATTTATTTTAAAACAGGAAGAGCAAGACAATAGTAGAGATCACAGTGGCTTATTACCTATCTACCTTAGGTAGTGTTCTTTATGATTGTAATAGGAACATCTTGTTCTACTTCACATATTCAGCATACCAACAAAGGATGTGCTATTTCAATCTCAACGACAGTTTTTCAGTGTGAAGAGAGAAAGATTGTTTCATAACTACAGCTTTTCAGACAAGCATCCATGCAAAGTGCTTTCCTGTTATCCAGAGGAACCACTTGGGATAACACCATCATGCACTGCTGAGCCAATATGCAAAGCAAACTCATACATCTTAAATTGCTAGACATGCAAGGAAACTTTTGCCATTAAAAATAAAGTTTCAGCAAAAGTGAAAAGACAGAAGATACAACTTGAATCTGACTTATATCTCTTTTGCTCATCCTTCCTAGGCAGTCATAGCAATATTCAGTGTGAATCAAAGGCAGCAAGAATTAAAGTCTACTCTGATGCAGTACCCAGGACATACCTAAAAAGAGCTTCTTTGTCAAATACAGCGTCTGCAGGCATATTCACAGGAATAAGAAGGTCTGGATGGGAATCAAGATGAACAAAACTGATGTTACTGGCAGGAAGATGCTTTGAGCCAATGGCACGATAAATGAAAGGCAGCACCTAAAGCAACAGAAACAAAAACATTTTAATGATAGCCAGTGGGCTGAGAAATGCAACAGCTTTAGCAGCAAAACCACCAGTACACTTTAGTTCCTTTAGAATTTGGATTAGAGGGAGGAGGAGACAGAATACAATACAAAGGGGAAATAACTCCAGTGGTAAGACAACTCATGAACAGTAATCATTATTGAGTCCAAGTGTTGCAGATGAAAAACTGCTGAAGAGTCACAGCTTTACACCCTTTTCCCTTCTTTATAGGAAGTCTTGTTTGCAGCAGCTCTTCTCACTAGCCATTCAACTCAATTCCTAGCTGTTTGAGGTTTTTTCTCCATTTACAACTAAGACTCAGGAATGTCTTTCCTCTTCTGCAGATCATTGACTGTGTACTTCTTTCTCCATGATATAAAGCTTCTTCACCATGCACTGGTGCTATGGAGATAAAAACAGTTTGCCCCTTATACGTTAAGTGATACAGATTGAAAGCTGACCCCACCATGATTTAAACTTTAGCTGACCATTAAACCAATTCCTCTTGAAGAATTAATTCCTAATCCCTCCATGACTGTTTGCAATAGAGACTACCTTTCTCAACTGCCCAACTTTACTCCCTGCTGAAGTTCTTCACTCAGAAGTGTGAAAAACAGATAAGGCAACTCACCAATTTACAGTTCTTACACTTTGGGACAAAAAAGCCATTTATGTTTTATGCAAGATAGGCCAATTCATCCACATTCCTAGAGTGAAAATATTTTAAATTAAATATATAGTATTAATAGAACTTTAAGCTAATTAAAAACAGAAATATAGAGACTAAAACAAAGAAGGACCATTAAGAAGCATTATTTCAGAATTCCTACTACAGTGACACTCCAAGTCCTTGGGTACCATGAAAAACCAGCTGTCAAAAACCAGCATCACATATTCACTGAGTCTTAGCAAAAAAGAATTGTATTAAAGTACTTAAAAATTTGTAAAATTATAGTCTTTAATAAACTTTACTACACTAATATTTTATCTTTGCAAAGAATCTAGTAAAGAATCTGTTATTTTAAGATTAAAGCCTAAGTTTATGCTATTATAAAAAACCTCATGAGAAACTAGATGCAGCAGTCCAAAAGCAATTCCTGCTTTACTCCCCTTTTCAATGACTCCACGAAAAAAAAGCAAACCTCCGGATTTTTAACATTTCTCGTCAAGTGGGAGCCAATCTATTAGTTGGGATGGGATTATATTTACTTATCCTCTGCTGACATGCCATACACTGGGTAGGGTTGAGTTTCCAAGCATCCCACTAATAGCTAGAAAATTATAACAGCAGTGTAACGTAGCTATTATCCCCTTTAAATCACAGCAATCTATGATACAAAGAAGACAAAAAAACATTCAGCAATGATGGCTTTAAAAGATGCCAAAATGCGATCATGGCAATAAGTAGTTCAGTCACAGAATCGGGAAGGAAAATCAGGTCAGCTGGGCGCTGAAGCTCATTGATGTTTCAGCAGCGGAAGGGAAGGCAGCTTTAGGGTTTGTGTGTGGCTGCGGAGGGGAGGGCCGTTCCCAAGGAAGCGCCCGGAGAACCCGCACACAAGACGGGAAAGCGCATCTCCCGGGGAGGCCGCCGGTGAGCGCACCGGGCACTTCTCTTGGCTGCCATCCGCGCCGCGGAGAAACCCACCAACAAACTCACACAAACAGGAACAAGCGAAACCGCTCCCCATGCCCCACCCGGGGGACTCCCCATCGCCCAGCAGCCCAGCGCGGGGCACTCACGTCCTGGTGGTCCTCCACCACCCACACGGGCAGGGCCGGGTAATGCCGGCGGGAGGCCGCGCCGGGCCGGGCGGCGCCGCCGGGCCCCGGCCCCGGCTCCGCTCCGCTCATGCCGCCGCTCCCCTCGGACGGGCGGCGCTTCCGCCCGCAGCGCCTCCCACCGCTTTCCTGTTCCGGAGCCGGGGCCCTGCGGGCGGCGCTGGCCTCGGCGGCGGCGGGGCGCCAGGTGGGCTCGGCGTGCCGGGCTGCGCGGCGAGGGGCGGCGGGGCCGCCTTGGGGCCGCTCCGCGCTGCTCGCGGGGTTCCGCAGGGGTCGCGGCCGTGGCGTGGCGGGGGCGCGGTCCCGGGGTCGGGAGCGCGGTCCCGGGGTCGGAGCGCGGCGGCTCCGCGGGGCTGGCGGGGTCGGGCTGGTGGGGCCGTGCGGCCGAGTAGAGCCCGGAGCGGGGCCCGGCCGGGGGCGGCTCAGCGGCTCCGTGCCCCCGGCCGTCGGGGGGCGGCGGTGGGGTGAGGCCGGGTGGCGCTGGATGGGTCAGGTCGGAAGGGACCACAGTGGTCATCGGGTCCAATCTCCCTGCTCCAGCAGGGTCATCCCAGAGCACATGGCACAGGATTGTGTCCAGACAGCTCTTGAATATCTCCGGTGAGGGAGACTCCGCTGCCTCTCTGTGGAATGCGTTCGGTGCGCGGGCAGCCGCACACTTAGAGAAGTTCTTCGTCATGTTCAGGTGGAACTTCCTGTGCATCAGTTTCTGCCCATTCACTCTTGTGCCCATTCACTCAAGCCGGCCTTCATCCTCTTTGATTCCCTCTCTTAGACACTTGCAGACATTGATGATGTCACCTTCAGTGCTCTCTTCTCCATGTGTCAGTGCCCTGTTGCTCTCAGCAGGGCATCTGCAGGGAGAGGCGAGTTTATTCAGTGTTTTTTAGGGGACCGGTGCTGCTTTAGAATACAATGGCTCCCGTCAGTGCAATAAAATTCCTCTTTAGGTGACAGGGGAAGGGGAGTTTGCCCTTTTCTGTGTTTTCGAACTTACTTAACTTTAAATGAAAGTTGAATGGGACTTGAGTTTGCAGCAGAGGGAGCTTTAAAATAATTTGGGCATATAAAATAGTTTCTTGTCTTCTTGAATCTATTTTCTTCTTCAGTCACATCTGTGCATCCCTGAAGGACTGAAATAAAAGTGGTAGAACAAGAGCAGTTCTCTGGTGTTAGGAGATCTGAGAGCTGATAAACAAGACCCTTTGTTTGAATGCTGTGACTTGTTAGAAAGGAGCACACCTAAAGACAAGGCACTGTGGTACAGCCTGTTTAAATAAATACACATTTTATGTGAACGTTAGCAAAGTCTAGAACAGTCTTCTGTTGCAAGCCTGAGTTGTGTAAGAGCACAACAGGAGAACCAAAGCAAAATTAATTCAGCATATGATGGGTTATAATTAGTGATATCAAAGGGGTGCCCTATTGCCACACAAAATGGACATTGACTTTCTTTTTTTCTCCCCTGGTTTGTTGTGGCTTTTTTTTTTTTTTTTTTTTTTTGAGAGCCCTTACAATATCGGAGGGTACTGAGCAGGTACAGGCTGACGGGAAGGAACAAGTGGCTTTATACCATGATGGCTGCTGTCTCCTCAAAGTGTGGGATTCTCACTCACATTGGCCCTTGGTTGTTCTGGAGAGGGAAAGACCCCTACAAATGCCAGTTACTTCCACTAAGCCCTGCATGCGTAAGAGTCCTCTTGGTCCCTCCTCTTTGATATCAGTCCTTTTCCTCTGTGTTTCTTTTTCTTTCTCCCTCCAGTGCACCAGCAGCTGTCTACTTTCTCTCAGCAAGTCTGCATCTTTTACTGCAGTGTCACCAGGATGCAGCTGAGAGTAGTGCTCTGAGCAGTTCAGGTTGGCCATGTTGCTCTATAGCAGGTGGGAGAATGTTCTGTGCATGTACTTCAGCATCAGCAAAGCCTCAGTGAAAGGGAGGCTTTATTTCCTTTCTCTGGTCATCTTTCCAAATGTGTATGTCTCCCCTTTCTTTCTCACTTTGCCTTACGGAAAACAGGATTTGATTTCTGGAGATGCTTAGATAATTTTTTTCACCTCTCCTTCCATTGCAGCCATAGATTTTCTTTAGTGTTTTTTTCCCCTTTTTTCAGGTTTTGAAACTTAACATTGTTATTAAAGAATCAATTTAAACTTTAATGCAGCACAGTGCTTTCATTTATAAATGTTAATGCCTTAAATACATGCCTAGTTTTCAGCAACACTTAAGCCTACTTTAAGCAGTGATAGTTTCTCAAGGGTAGCAGGGCCAAGAAGGCCATTGAGGGATTTATTGGGAACCATTTATTTCAACAAAATTAAAGAATAGCACAGTCTACATGATTTTTTTTCATAACCTATAAGATGTGTAACCTGTTTTTCCACAAAAATATAACTACTTCACTTAAAACACTTTGAAGAGTCTGTTGAATTCAGCCCTTTAGTACATTGGGGACTCAATAGTGAGTGTAAATTGCTAGTATTTAATTTAAAAATTTACATGATTTGTTGGGCCAGGTGGCATGCAGTGAGGCATTAGTCAAGTCATTCTGCCCAAAGCTTAGAATTGTGCTCTAGAGAGAACTCTTTGTTATGCAACTTTGGATGACCACTGCAGTTATTAGTAATGAGCGATTTCTTTGGTGGGGGGTATCCAAAGGTTTTATATCAAAGTGTTGAAGTACTGGTGGAGGTGCTTGTATCCTTGACCTGTCATCATAACAATAATTTGTTGAAATTACATTGCCCTTACTCGTAAAGCATGATCCAGCTTGGGTTCTGGCTTAAAGACAGTAAGTGCTTCCATGGATTAGAGGCTTGAAGGAATCAAAAGGGCCATAAATGGCGTGCACTAAAGGTCTGAGGAGCACAAAGCTCCCAGTGAAAGTGGCTATCATTTACTGCTTCTGTTAAAGGAAACTGCAGTTTCAGCACTTCAGGAGTAGCTCCTGTGGATGCATTGAGGACATCTTACAAAAATTGTGTGACTCTGGATTTTTATTCTCCTCAATAAAGGTGAGCCATGTCTTTCCATTCTGGGCGAGGATGTCCCCGTGGCCAGGGGGGACCAGGAGCAAGAACTTCAACACAGACCTACCGCCCTCAGAACCTGCGGCAGCTTCACCCACAGCAGCCCTCCGTGCAGTATCAGTATGAGCAGCAAACCGCCCCTCCGACAACCTACTCCAACCCTCCCGCCACCGGGTACATGCCTCCCAGGCCAGACTTTGTGCCCTATCCTCCTCCAGTGCCCCCTTCCACGCAAAATCCCATCAGCCAGTGTCCCATGAGGCCACCGTTTCCAAACCACCAGATGCGGCAGAGCTTCCCAGTGCCTCCATGTTTCCCTCCCACTCCTCCACCAGTGCCAAACCCTAGCAACACTCCCGTGCCGGGAACACCTGCTGGACAAAGCACCTTTCCTTACATGATGCCTCCCCCCACAGTACCGCACCCTCCCCCGCCACCGGTCATGCCGCAGCAGGTCAGCTACCAGCCCGTGTACTCGGCAGGGTACTCGCAGCAGTCCTTCCCGCCGCCCAGCTTCAGCAGCTACCAGCACAGCTCCGGCTCCTTCCCGAGCAGCGCTGCCAGCAGCGGCGCCGGCAGCAGCCACTTCCGGCACACGGGGCAGTACCAGGGAGAGAAGGCCCAGAGCGAGCGGCGCTCCCCGGACAGGAGCAAGCACTACGATGAGCACCGGCACCGCGAGCACGGGCACATGCACGGCGACAGGCACCGCTCCGCCAACCACGGCGATCGTCGGGATCGCGGCCGCAGCCCGGACAGGAGGAGGCAGGAGAGCAGTCGGCACCGCACGGATTATGACAGAGGGAGGATATCGCCTCATCACAGAAGTTATGAGCGAAACAGGTAACTCTTATCTGCCTGCAGGGGGGAGATGTCATCAGCGGTATGTGTTTGCATCAATGTTCTTGCCTTACCCTTGTTTGTCCCTCTAGCTCGGGAAGTTGCCAGTAGTTGGGTCTCATGGGAAAATTACTGTTTAGACATCTTCCAGGTACACTGCTTTGCCTCACGGTTGTGAGCTGGCAGACCTGTTGCTCTTGTCCACAGAGATAGTTTTCAAACAAGAGCTTCTTTGCATCCCACTGAGTGGATTGTTGAGTAGTGCTCAACATATTTACCTTAGAAATTTGTGCACATGTAGCAGGAAAATAGAGTTGGCACTCTAAAACAATGGAAGGTTGAGTCTTCCAAACAATTAACCCCCAGCACTTCAGATTTCAAGATTTAGAAACCAGAGTTAGGGTGCCAGGTGTTACTTTCTTTCAGTAAGCCTTCTATTTGCAGAGAATACTGACTTGGTGAGGTTTATAGTCTGATAGGGGCCCATAGCTAATACTTGCAGTAAGGTTTTTTAATGAAGAGCATGCTGTGTTCAGAGTAAAGACCTCAGCAAGCCAACCCATGATCTCAAGAGGACTGAGGTGAAAATTAGTATGGGTGAGTTGTAGACTTCACTGATGTCATTCAGTGTGCACTACTTATTTTGGGATTTATCATGAAATGTCTGTCCCTCTTCTTCATGGACACAAATAGCTTGGAAATTATGGGCTGACCTGATATAATCTGCTGTGGTGTGTTTTAGAGCCATCATCAGTTAAATCTTTCTCATGTCTTAGATTTGTTCTGTTTGTAGCCCTTTATGTGTTTAATGAGCTTTGCCAAAATATTCAAAGAGCTATTGGAAAGTAAAGTATTTATCAGGATTCCTGGATCACATGCTCTTAATTTAAAAGCTCAGAATTTTTTTATACCGCATGTAAAACATGAATTTAGACATAAAGCCTGAGTAAATGAAGCCCCTTTGATTTAGATATGCAGAGACTTAATTACAGAACCTTAAGACGCCTGCATTCAAAAAAAAAACACACAAGCCTCACACTCAGTAAGTTTACTTTGATTTTTGAAAAAGGATTTTTGTAGAACTGAATGCAACTGGCATTAAGACACTGTCCTTTTCTGTATGACGTGCTTGTGGAGTTTTCTCCTTTTTTCTGCATAATTTCAAACTTCAGTTTTAAGTTTTAAATATGCATGTTTTCAGTAGCTTCTTTCTCAAACACTTTTGGATTGCTACTTTAGGCCAACAGCTTCCAGATCTACTTGATAATGTATCTACTTATTCAGAACTGTTTGCCAGACTTGGTGTTGATTTTTTTGTGCAGCATCTGTCTCTCAAACAAATCAGATGGCATAGAGTACGCTCTCTCTGAAGATGGAAATCCATGCCTGAACAAGGCACCAACAAAAAAGGATAAATGGGGCTGGGGAAAAAGGATAGATGATTTATCTGAACTTTTTGCTATGTAAATTTGCATTGTTTCCTATTGTGAGTGTGGACATATACATATATACATGTTCATAAATAATTTTGACTCATTCTGTTAACCTACCAAGCCACTTGAGGCACCTGTTTATAATTCTTAGTGTACCAGCAGACTAGAAGTTTTAACAGATGCACAATGACTTACCAGCTGTTAGCAGAGTATAAAATCTGCCCGTGTGATCTTTCCTGCCTAATAAATACAGTAATTTCATAGAATCATTTAGGTTGGAAACTTTAAGATCATCAAGTCCAACCTGTAACCTAATGCTGCCAACTCCTCCACTTAATTGTGTCCCTAAGTGCCACACCTACATTTCTTTAAAGTGCCTTCAAAGGATGATGATACCACCACTTTCCTGGGCAGCTGTTCCATTGCTTGATAACCCTTTAGGTGAAGAGATTTTTCCTGCTATCCACATAAAATCTCCCCTAGTGCAGCTTGAGGCTGTCTCATTCTGTGTTACCTGGCAGAAGAGGCTGACCCTCACCTGGCTACACGCCCCTTTCAGGCAGCTGTAGAGAGCAACAAGGTCTTCCCTGAGCCTCCTTTTCTCCAGGGAATACAACCCCAGCTCCCTCAGCTGCTTTGCCATTCATAACAGGGGAAGAGGAAAAATGGTAATAAGTCCTGTGGGGACTTCATAGATGTCACCTCTGCATGGTGTGAATTAACTCTAGTATTGAGAGAGATGGCTTTGTGACAAAGGTGGAGGACATGGACGCTTGGCTGTCTTTTACAAGTTTCTTGAAGGTTAGTGTTAAGAACATCTGAGTTTTTAGCAGTCAGCATGTGGATGTCATTTTGTATAACATGATCTTAGGCTGCTGTTGTGTTCCTTTCAGGTGTAGAATGTATGAAATGCCAGATTTCTCATTTAACTCATTTTTTGAACTTTTCAAGGGAGCGGGAGAGGGAGAGGCATCGTCACCGTGACAGCAGAAGATCACCATCACCAGACAGATCCTACAAAAAGGATTACAAGAGAGCAGGAAGGTAAGGAAGGCTGCATGTGGTCTCATGAGCATTTGAGGCTCTGTGCATCCACTCACGTGAGGTTTTGTGTATGCATGTGAAAACCAGAAAAGATGAGTGTCTTAAATTCATAATCATCTACTGATACATGCCAGTTATCTCAAGACCTCGTAGAGTTAGAAACAGGATTAATCTCTGGAGACAGGGAGTTTCATTGCTGTGTCCTAAAGACTTTCTCTTAAGCCTTCTAGTCTGTAAAGTACCAAAATTATTTAGAGTCACTCTTGATTATCTTTTAGAGGCTTTTCTTATATTGCTGTTCCTTTCTGAAAGTTGAAAATATTGCAACATTGTAGGTTTTGTAGGCAGGGGAGATGAAAAAAGAAGTAGGTAGTTTCATTACTCCTATTTCAAAAGCATTACTCTTGTGATGAACCTTGTGTTGTTCTAAGGTGTGTTAGAGTAACAAAAGTGTTGATTCTGTAGAATCCTTTTAATAAAACCCAAGTTCTTTTGTCGTGCCAATAGTTTGGGGCTGTGCTTTGAAACTTCTTACTGTAACTTCCAGTTATGACTGATGTGACTTAGTTTTTACCAATGAGTTCCTAACTTAAAAGCAATTCACCTAGTATGCAAGTAGGAATTTTAATTTAAAATGACATGTATTTTTTATTTTATTTATTGAACATGACTTAAAATAAAAAGCACATCAAATTTTAAGTCATTTTTATAGTAGTTGAAAACTACAAATTACTCTTGTACTCTTTGTGGTGCAAAAGTAAAAAACTTTAAAAACTGGAACGGCAGCTGGATTTTGCTGTAGTTTATATGATAGAATGACTTACTGATCTGAAGCAAACTGTTTTTCATCTTAAAATAATAAAGAGAATTGCTTTTGTTTGCTTTCTCCCACTAAGCCGGTCACCAAGCAGAGAGAGAAAGAGAACCCGGTGGGAGGAGGACAGAGAAAGGTGGTCTGAGAACCAGAGCTCCAGTAAAGAGAAAAATTACACTGCTGTCAAAGACAAAGAATCAGAAGAGAATGCATCTGAAAAAAATGAAGAGGAAGATGAGGAATTGCTCAAGCCAGTCTGGGTTCGCTGTACCCATTCTGAAAGTTATTATTCCAATGACCCTATGGATCAAGTGGTATGTCAGCAGGAACTCTAAAATGACTGCAGACAGTCCTTTATAATATGAACCCCCTCAGCAGGATCATAATTTTGTGTCATTTAATTCTTCTCTCTTCCCAATCATCTCAGTCTTTTAGTCCTGTTAGGGCTTCATATGTTGCTGTTCTCTGTTTTTTATCAGTTCCTTCTGTCTGTTAGCATTCAGATAAGTGGTACATGGAAGAGGCATACCTTTTTTCTTGCCTTCAGGAGGGAGAGATCTATTTTTTCCCTGTTGTACGCTGTGTTTAACCTGTAAGCAAAAATGCCTCAAGCACCATATATTCCTGCAAATTTGGAAAAGTGCTAGAAGTGCTATACCAGCAAACTAAATAATTTCTCTGCTAGTTCACCTGGTGAAGAAATGTAATAATATGATAAAGCTTTATTAGGTATTCCCATGTTTCACTGAAAGATCTGTCTTTCCCACCTTTTTGTTTTTTTTCTTGAAATGCTGATAAATGTTGACTTCTTGTGCTATTTTAATACTGTCCTTTTTTTGTTCTGTTGTTGTTCTAATTTTTTTAATTTACAGGGGGACTCTACTGTGGTAGGAACAAGCAAGCTCCGGGATCTGTATGAAAAGTTTGACGAGGAGTTAGGAAAGCGACAGGCAAAGGCCAAAGCAGCCAGGCCACCATGGGAGCCACCAAAAACCAAGCTGGATGAAGATTTAGGTAGGCTGAAATGATGACAAAGCTCTGAAATTGACTAATCTGTAGTTAACCTGTTTTGGCAGCTGTGTGTATTTAATAACGTTGGTAAGTAATTTTAAATCTCTCCTTTGTATTTCATGTCCATGGGAGTTTTACTGTAGCTTTTGATGGAAGTAGGGCTAGATTCTTTACCCAGAAAGCCTAGGGGGAAATAAGGAGTACTGAGCACTACCAAATGCTAGTTTCTTCCATGGCATGAAACACCCTGAGCATGATCAGATAGTCCAGAGAATGGCACATGAGAGGCTTTAAGGAGCTCCTGGTTTTATATTTCTAAAGAGCGAGCAAGAGTAGTGGTGATAGACTCTGTGCTGTAAAAGCAAAAATCTGAGTTTTTCTTCAGTATTGTACTTTTGTTGTGCAACTCTGCTTAGTGTGGTCAGACATCTGCAGAAGTATCACTTTTCATAACATACTTTATCTGCATTATCTTGTTCCACCTATATGGATCTTCTGACAGTGAAATACAGTGAAGATCCTGTATGGATCTTCTGACAGTGAAAATCCAGCAGCATCAAGTACTGGGGAAGTACTGGTTGAATTAGCAGGGCAGAGGTTTTTATAGCAATTTGTCTCCTCAGAAATCAGCGAAAGCTTTTTTTTCTTGGTTTGTTTTGTGAAAATTGTTGTTCTTTTCATACTTCCAGCATTTCAGTGTTTCATAGTGTGTTTTTTAGTTAGTTGCTTTAGTTCAAGAAATTTGTAGGCATATCATGATAATTTAGATACTCTGTTGGGTTTGTTTTTTAGATATCGCTTCATGTTGGCCAGGTGAGCTGCTTCAAACTCTCAGGTCTCATCTTAGTAACTCATTAAAAAGTTGCATAACAAAAATTCCAAAGCTGAAATACAGGCATAATTACATGGTTACATGCTGATGGTATAAAAAGATGCAGTGAAGAGGACAGAAAAAAACTAAATACAGATGAAATAAAATGTGGACTTACTTTTGTAAAGGAGTTCTTCACATTTTTTTGAAGAGCGAATTTGCATATATTTAAACTCCTTCAAGAATCTCTAGCAAAGTTAGCTGTAGGGTTTTTTAGGAGGTGCTTTTTTATGTGTGGATGAATCAAGGATATGGCTGCTACACTCAACATACCTGTGTAAATCCCTTATTCCTTAGATCTCTGAGGAAGAAAGCCTGCTGCTCCAGGCTAATATGTGATAGCGCCAAGGGCAACTTCTGCATTTTCTTTTTCCTCTCTTTCTGGAGAACCCTAAGGCTCTATGTCTTCGCTGTTCCCCGAGTTGGGCTGAGTTGGTGTCGATGCCAGCTTCTCCTACAGCCATGTCGTGTCTAGTAGTTTGTCTAATTTTGTATTTCAGTAAAGGCTGTCTCTGTTCTGGCTTGTGTTAGCAGCAATCATGTGTTGCAGTGGGATTGCAGTGCCCTTCAAGAACGCTTTTAGATCATGAAAGGCTGATGATGGGACAAATTCTTTCCTATGAGGACAGTGAGGCAGTGGAACAGGTTGCCCAGAGAAGTTATGGGTGTCCTGTCCCTAGCAATGTTCAAAGCCAGGCTGGATGGGGCACTGAGCAGCCTTGTCTAGTGGGAGGTATCCCTCTCCATGGCAAAGGGATTGGAATTGAACAATCTTTAAGGCTCCTCCCAACCCAAACCATACTATGATTGTATAATTTCCATACATTACATTGAAAAGTTCTGTGTTAGTCTTTTGAAACTCCACTTTACTGTCACAGGTTCCATGCATATTTTGCACCTGAAAATGGACATCAGTATTAATCAGATGTATATCAGAAACTTTTGAAATTTAAGTTATTTGTACGAATATGCGTGCACACTTCATGAGGAACCTGTTTCAGCTGGGCATCGATGGCCTATGTAGACCACGTGTTCCAAGGATGTATTTTATGCCAAATTATGAACTGTAAAAATACATCTTGAAAACAAAAAAGGGACACATTTTCCTAGTGATGCTCTCTCATTTTCTCTCTCTCCTTTTTCTTTCAACTAAGGAGAGTCTAATGTTCAGTAAAAATGTGTACTTTGAAACCATAGTTTCACAGTATTTGAATAGTAATATATTTGCTCTTATGTCAAAACTTAAAAAATGGAAGAAACTTTGCATTTTATTCCAAGAATAAAATAAGCTTTACTTGCATACTGGTAAATGTCTTTGCTATGAAGGCATTTATTTAAATTGTAGCTGAGGATATCTGTGGAAATGAGTGACTACAATTACATCCATAAGAAAGAGATTCATTCCACAGTACCACAGGAGATTGGAGATATTGAGTTCAAGGTTTTTGTGTGGGTGTTTTGTTTTTTTTTTTTTTTTTAATGTTAACTCCAGACTTTAATTCATGATAGAGAATACATTGCTATGGAGAAGAGGGCATGTGGAAGTGTTTTTCAGCCATCTTTCTTTCTTCTGTGTGAATCAGAGAGCTCCAGTGAGTCCGAGTGTGACTCCGAAGATGACAGCAGCTGCTCCAGCAGTTCAGATTCGGATGTTATTGACGTCATTGCAGAAATTAAGCGTAAAAAAGCACACCCTGATCGTCTCCATGAGGAATTGTGGTACAATGATCCAGGACAGGTAGGGTGTGAGGGAAAAGTACTGGGTGTCCAAAGGTCATTCTCCCAATACATTGAAAATTGTGTTGTGTGCAGACTGACTTGCAGACTGACAAACATGCGAGTGCATTTCAAAATACTTTCTTTACCCCTGTTTTCCCTTTCCTCTCTCATCTTCAAAGCACTTCACGTTTGATTT
Source organism: Ammospiza nelsoni (assembly GCF_027579445.1). Classification (NCBI taxonomy): domain Eukaryota; kingdom Metazoa; phylum Chordata; class Aves; order Passeriformes; family Passerellidae; genus Ammospiza; species Ammospiza nelsoni. The sequence goes on from NC_080633.1 coordinate 72,659,056, forward strand.
CAACAGTGTGGTTCCAGATAATTAATCCTGGGGATTATTCAGCTGGAATTATGTCTGACAGCGTTAATAAAAGCTGAATGCTAACAATGTGCTAATGCTGTCCTTTTAGCCTTGAGATAAAGGTACACAACCGGAGAAAAGGCAATGTGTTTACATCCTTTACAAATTTTTCACCTTAAGCTCTTGGCTCATAATGATAAATAATGTTTTAAATAAGCAGTTAATGCTTCTAATTTCTTGTCTAATGGTTCTTTCGTAATTGCATGGAGATTGTAGTTCTCATTAAATGTAATTGCTGAGCTCATGAAGTGGTGTTTTGAATATACACATTGCATAGAAGACTAGTTTTTGTTTGCAATGTTTGCAAATCCACTATCTTCATCTTTCTTACTTAAGTATTTTACAATCTATTCTCTCATTTCATGTGGCACCTCAGGAAATTTATTTTTCTGTCACTTTGTGGGATGATTGAGTTTTGCATGCAACAAATCATAATGTGAAGAGATACCGGAATGCATATTGCCACTGTGGTAATTCAAAAGTCTGTTGAATATTCTATTACAGATTCATATTTATGCTTCTAGTTAAAAAAATGATTGAGCATAGCTAGCTGTTTTTATTTGTATGGAAAACAAAATTAGCAAACTGTTCAGATATTTAACAGAAAAAAATTACGTAGCTCTTGGGCACACTTCAAAGTAATATTCTGTGAAGAATATTAACAGAAAAAAAGTGAAATGGCTGTAGAAGGAATAGATCCAGGAATGTTTGGTATATGAATATCCTGCTGAAAAACGTACTTTACCAAAAGCTTTCTTGAGACTGACTCTTGATCTTTCTTGAAAAGGCTAAAATCAATCATGGTGAGCCTGTCAGTGCTGTACTGTTTGTGTGTAGATTTTATTTGAACACATTTAATGAAGTTTTCATAGGTATTTGTCTGCTTTCCGTCAATAAATAAAACAGGAATGATTGCCATGCACTCTGACATGTACAGGTACCCCATCTGACATGGAACTAGATTTCTGGGATGGATCTTCCCAACCCTTCAATCTGAGAAGCTTGTTTGTTAACTTGGATAATCTCCAGCAGTGCTGAGAGTTTCCAGAAAATAAATTGTTACATTCAATGCCTCCATAGTGGCTTTTGCCTTACAAATGTGATCTGCTTGTTTGTGTTGCTCTGTTGGTCAGAGAAGGCATTGCCTATGTGAATTTGTGATCTCTCACCATCATTTTACCATCAATTCATGATGACTCTCTGCAATCTCTGCATTTTTTTTTCTATGAGCAGTGTTGTTGGGGACAAGATAGATATGTATCTGATTGCTTCTCAAGTCTTAGGCTTTACAGGTGCTTCACATCTCTCTCAGTTTTGGCCTGTGCATTTGAAATAACAGAGGCTGTATTCGTGCGGAGCAGTTCTAAGAATTAAGGATGACGATTTTCAGAAATACGTGATGATTATTTAAATAGCCTCAGTGGGTGCTTAGTTTTGGAGCACTGATGAGCAATTTGCTGTTGACTGCTTTTTTAATTCTCTTCTGTCGTGTTGCTGTACAAGCCAGTGAGAAAGTATGCCTCTGCCTATGAGCATGACTCTATTTCTTTGAGCCTGTTCCTTCCTCGAGGGTCTCAGAGTATGAGAAAAACTATGTGAACAGCAACTTGTCATGTCACTCCATTGTTAAGATTGTGTGACTAAGTTTCCAAAGGAGTAGAGAAGTCTCCTGCTTCTTATACTCCTTTGAACATATGCATTGTGCCAGTCTGAAGAAACTGAGGTTAACATCAAACTTAAAGGTTGTATCCCTATCCCAGCTGCCTAAAGCTGACAATGACAGTGGTTTTGTGATTCTTCCTTCCTGTGGTATCTTCATGTTATATCTGACATGTGATGATGCCATTTAGCCCCACTGTGGATGCTTATGTTTTCAGATGTGGATGTTTATGTTTTCAGACTACTTTTAATAGCATGGAAAGTTCTGCTGGTTTTTCTATTACATTGCAGGTTTATTGTTTGTTTGGTTCTTTTTTTTTCTCTAAAGCTAAAAGAAGTTTTTTTGACGGTGTTCACAGGGTTTTTGAGATGAGGGAAGAGACGAGAATTTGACTCCGGATTTCAGAAGGCTTGATTTATTATTTTATGATATATATTACATTAAAACTATACTAAAAGAATAGAAGAAAAGGTTTCGTCTCAGAAGGCTAGCTAAGCTAAGAATAGAAAGGAATGAATAACAAAGGTCTGTGGCTTGGACAGAAAGAGAGCCAGCTCTGCCGTGATTGGCCATTAATTCCAATCATCCACATGAGGCCAATCACAGATCCACCTGTTGCATTCCACAGCAGCAGATAATCATTGTTTACATTTTGTTTCTGAGGCCTCTCAGCTTCTCAGAAGGAAAAAAATCCTAAGGAAGGTTTAACAAAGTTTAACTTCTTGGATTCAGGCTTTGATTAAAAACTGGGGTTGGGAACTTAATTTACTTTTCTGGTTTGTTTCTGGGCTTCTTATGTTGGATTTCTGAAATGGGCATAATGTTAGAGCAGAAAGCTTAAGGCTGTTGCAGTAGTTGATAGTCTGCATTGATCTTTGTCATAAAAGTGAAAAGAAAGACACCAGCTTTATGATGTATTGCATTGGCCCTTTTTGGTATAGGCACTTGATGCACCCATACAGAATACTCAAGTGGGTTTTTTTCCTCTTTTATCTTTTTTACTGATCTATTCACAGGATGGATTTGAAGTGTTCCCATCAGTTCTTTAAAGCACCAAGTAAAATATTTGAATGGCTTGCATTTTAGAGGATAGCTGTGTTCCATGGCAGAGGGCTCAGTGTCGAGGATGGTTTTTCCATCAGAGAACTCAGTGGAACTGTTTGAATAGGGAGAATTCAGCATGTAAATATTGACACATGCATGTTTAGGACCTGAATTTTGTTTTAGGCAGTCAGCATGCTGTTTGTGTATATAAGCAAAGGAAAAGAGGTATATTATAGCAGGGTGGTAGAATTCTGCTGAGAATGTTTTTCCATCCTGTGCTTTTGAAACAGTGATGGAGTTCTGATGCTGCTGTGTATTATACCTCAGTGTTTTTGGTTTTATTGGCTTAAGAACATCCACTTAATCTAAGCATGACAGGCTTTTAGAAGCATCAGCACTCAGGGCATTAAAACCAACATACTTTTCCAAAACCACTTTTCAATAAAACCAGAATCCTATTTTGTTTTTGACAGATGAATGATGGACCTTTGTGCAAATGCAGTGCTAAAGCCCGGCGAACAGGAATAAGACATGGCATTTATCCTGGTGAAGAGGTATTAGTAATTCTAAGGATTGCAATTATGAATACAAACTTGCAGCTGTATGCTCCTGCTTGGGTTGATTTGAGGGGGTTTTCCCATGATTTATGGGCTGAGTGAAAAAAACCTCTTATGCAGCTTCAAATCACTTAGTTGCATAACCTCATATTTATAATATAATACTGGTAATGAAATCCACCTGGAAATATAGAAAACTTTTGCCTGTGTTTGTTTAGTTTTAGGATTGTTTGGGTTTTTTTTAAAGTTTCTGAAACATGATTGTGTTAATAGAAAAGAATTGTGATCAAAGATCTGCTGTCTTCAAATGGATGAATGTGTTGTGAAGGGCCCACTTTGTGAAGTGATTGCTTTAAAAGAAAAGTAAATAGTAATTCTGCTGCTGAAAGAAGCAGGAGGCTTGTCAGGAGGCATTCTTGCCTTAGCATGTAGGCTTTACTGCTTATCTTCGTAGTTTTTCTTGAAAAATTTTATTTTTCAGTTGGCCTTCTTAGGTATATTTACTGATATTTACTGAAACAGTTGTTTATTTGTCTGCAGTTAAGGAGTTATGAACATTTCTGTGAATTATTTGAATTCAGAAAATTCACTTTGATCTGAAGCTTACTATAAATTTCTCCAGTTCATGATCTATTCCTCCACATGTTGTATCTAGGATTCTTGCAGAAAAGGAACAAAATTTAGCAGGCGAAAACTACTATATATAAAACTTGCTGCATGAAGGCAGCTGCTCCCTGGAACAATGCCATCTGAGAATCCCAGGTTTTACAAAATCTTCTTGGATATACTGCTTTTCACAGTGTCCAGTCGGTGAAACTGCCTACTTTTGAACTAGCTTGTTTGCAGCTGCCCTGTTGAAGCTGTGAGAAGCTTGTTTTGGGGCTGAAGAACCACCTTCCTTACTGCCAGAGCAGCGTAGTGGTGTAGCTGTCTTGCCATCACCACAGGCCAGCTTTTGTCTTGCAGTTCAAAAGAGTACCCTGCTCACTGCAGTGGTTTTATTCTTTTTCCCAGTGTATTCCAAACAGGCTGGTGGCAGCCTCTGAACCGCAAGCTGTATGTAGGGCATATGAAAAAGTGATTTTCTCTGACGGTTGAGGGGTTTAGGTCTTTACACAGGACTGCTTCAGAACAAGCTGGAAGGAAACATGAAATCACAAGTGTCTGGCTGCCTTTGGATCTCAATGTCAAGCATTACAACCTGGGAGATAAGAGTGGCATTACCAGAGCCATCTCTGTGATGGTAGACTAATCCCATCTCTTCAGGCCTCAGATTTCCCCCAAGCAGATGAGCTGATACCTGTCTGTCTTGATGATGTACTTTGAGATCTTCTCATGTGACGTCCAGGCTCCTCTCTGTGAACTTTTAAAATGTGTTTCCTGAAAAAGATTTATATAGGAGGGGAAATCAGTCTGGAACAGCTAACTGTTCTGTGTAAGAGAGATGGAGAGTTAAATGAAAAAAATAAAAGCCCCTTTTTTGCTTTTGAGTAGCTTTAAAAATATTTCTTAATGTGAAAATGGAGATAAGGCCACACTTTCCTCCTTCCCAGAATGCTTAATTATGACTACCTGCTTTTATTTAATTTTTCCTAATGCATATTTCATGGTTATTAGAAATGCTTTATTCTCCTTTTAATCTAAATTTGCCTTGACTCTACACATAATTCTACTTATCTCTTTCTTTAAGCCCATTAAACCATGTCGTCCCATGACCAACAATGCTGGAAGACTGTACCACTACCGAATTACTGTGTCACCTCCCACAAATTTCTTAGTAAGTACTTTATAAATAATTCAAACTAAGACTTTGATTTTGTTTTCTGTGACAAAAGTCATACTGCTTCTTGCTTACTCCCTGGTGGTTTTGTTTGCTTTTTTAAGACAGACAGACCTACTGTTATTGAGTATGATGACCATGAATATATCTTTGAAGGGTTCTCTATGTTTGCACATGCCCCCCTGACAAACGTAAGTATGGCCATTGCTACATACTTCAAGGTTCATACAGGGGATTTCTTTAGAAGGTGCTCATTCTCTCCTGAAGCAAAACATCTCTCTAACAACAAGACATGCATGCTACAAACATCTTACCAGCACTGGGCACAGGGGAAAGATATTTGTGCTAATAAATCTCAGGTTTTCTCTTGATTGATTGTGTTAGGCAGCGTCTTTGAACTGTGACTGAAGCTGTGATGTGCATCGAAGAAATGTTTTTTGTGTTTCACAGTTTGGAAGTGAACTAAACCATGGAAGAACTTTCCAAGACTGCTAATTTGATTTAAATTGGCTGAGTGGGTTTATTAAGTAGGCAAAGTTTAAAAAAATAGCAATAGCAACAAAAAAAGGTTTTCCTTTTAAGTGACAAATGAAATTTTTCAGACATCCACTCTAAAGGGTTTTCTCTCTTAAAACTTACTGAGATGTATCCAATACTTTGTAACAGCTGTTCAGCTTCTTCGGGATCTAGCAAGTTACAATTTTTTGTAAAAGTTGTAGATATGTACAGTTTTTTAATTTTGTCTTTTGAAAGCACATGTAACAAGAAAATTGGTACCCAACTGCCATGCTTTCACTATAAGCTGAGTTAGCCAAACATGAATGGAAAATATGCAGATTCTTAATTTCAGTACACTTGAAGATTTTTTTGTTATCTTGGTAATTTCAAGGTTTTCTCAAAAAGTTCAGTATGTGTTAGTTTCTATGGTTTTTATACCTATTACTAGCTACCTCACCAGTGCCACAACTCAGTGTAAGAATGGGTACGAACACAGGATGGAACAGTTTGCTTACCTAATGGATATGATAACTCTTTACTTCTGGTGGTCAGGGGAAGGGAGTCTTGTTGAGACGTCAATGAGAGAGTGGAGTTCAACCTCTGGCATGGGAATGGGAAGCACTGCTACCCAGTAGCATTAACTCAGCCTCGGGGCAAATTTATCTCAAGGCTTTATGTTTTCACTTTGCAAATGAGCAAAAAGGAGCAGTTTTGTTTTACTCACATTAAATAATAAAGAGATCCCCTTATCTTAAAATTTTTGTGTCTACTGTGTGACAGGAAGGCAGAGAGTTATGGAAATCTTCAATATAGAGGCAACAAGGGAAACTCTTCTTTGATATGAGTAGTTGGTGAAGCTGTTAAGCTTACTGTAAAATGCATGTTTACATGCACTTCCAGATAGGGGAAGTGATCAGCTACAAATGATTCTTTTTGACAGAGTTGAATACAAAGCCACAATGTGGTGCCAATTCCTGTTAATAACAGATATAAAGCCCTTTGGAAGGAATCCCTCGATGTCATGAGATGATTTTGGCGTACAACATAAAACCTGCTCTTTGAGGGACACTTCAGAACATATTTGGTAAAATGGAGCAAAAGGTAGTAAAAATAGAGATCTGAACACCAACATCAATATCTGTAGTATGTAATCTTAAGTTTGCATAATTAGGGTTATTACTGAATTTCTACTGTTGTTACTGAGTAATAATTGAGCAGCTCAGGTATTAGGAAAATGGTTAGTACAGTCGTAGAAAAAAAATTTTTTATATTTAAATACCAAACCAGTTTTACAGTACCAACCATGTGCTCCTTTAATGTGTATTTGCTTGTGTACATGGAACTCCAGTTCAAGGGGATCTTAGTTGTGGTCACTTCTCTAAAGTATTCAGCTTCTAGTTTAAATTATGTGTTAGGAACTAAGTAAACAGTCTGTGCTTTTTTTAAAGGCTCACTGATTTAAGTGTGACAGGTTTTCATCTGCTCAGATTCTAAATGGTATATTTAGCTTCCAAGGTTTTAAGAGGGTTTTGTATTCACATTTAATACTGTATCAAATTGTAAGAAATACAATTTTGTTTGGTGCAGCTTTGTAATTTCTCAATCTGTCAATAGATTTTTTAGATATCAATATATTTTTGTAGACAAAATAGTCTAATGTTTGACAGTGGGCTGTAAGAAGATGCAAGCAGAATATTGCACTTAAGCTATGTACATTGATTTTATTGCAACCCCAGCACTGTTCAGATATTTATTTGTGTGCTTACAAATGTAAAATAACCTTGGGTTGCTTCACTTTCGCAGATCATGAAATTGTTCTAACATTCTTTCATACCTTTGAGGCCAGTGAGTAGTAAAATTTGGTAAGAGCTGTAGATGTGTAAGGGAAAATTAAGCATTTTTGTAGTCTTTTAGGAATTTAGCTTTTTTCCTCAGAAAATCCTATTAAAAAAATGAAACACCTTCAGCAAATTATGGACTGTAAAAAGGTGAAAAAAGGAATTAAATGTTTGTCTTGCTAGCTAGTCAGAAGAAGTTGAGAATATTTATGGCATGAATTTAGTATAAAACTGCAATTTATTCCTAAGCTATAATGTTTGACTTAAAACTGCATTTTAAGACAGTACAGCTGACACAATTGGCAGTGTGCTAAAAACACCTTGCTTTCAGAACACTCTATCAATTTGACATGCTGTGTCACAAACAAATTCACTTGCAAATATCCAGTTGAGAGAAGATAGAGGTTTACTGAGGTTTACAGGTGTACTTTTCCTCCCAAAGAAAATTTCATCTCCAGCAGATGGCATTATTTAACTTTCCTTCACCATCCCTCCTGTCAGCACTGTGTTTTATTATTGAGGTGAAGGCCGGAGCTGGTGCTCCCTTTACATGTCCTTGTGTTCTTGTCTTTGCATGATCCCCCAGAGCAGCTGTTTTAGTAAGGGCCCTTTTCAGCTGACAGTAGTACCTTTGCATACAAAATTGTGTTAACAATATATTTGATGCTGTATAGTTTTTAATGCTGAAAATTTTCTCTTTTCTTCCAGATTCCTCTATGCAAAGTAATCAGGTTTAACATTGACTATACAATTCATTTCATTGAGGAGATGATGCCTGAGGTAAGATGGAAAATTAGTCTAAAAGTCAGACTAGGTTATGAGTTGTTGGTAATGTCCCACCTTGTGAGATCTTAAGAGACTGGCTCTGTTCTGAGCGAGTGGCTGAAACAGAGCTTGAATTTATAGGTACTAACATTAATCCATCTACCTGGGCTATCATATATTAAAATCAAACAATAAGAAGTGCTTATATCATAGATTCCTTTCATTTTAAGTTATATGCAAAATCTGTAAATTGAAGTAGGCATTACCCTTCTCTTACATCTGACAAAAATAAGGCCTGTGGAGGTACTCCTTTGCCATGACTGCATGAGACAATGGCAGAGCTGAAACTTAATCAGAAGTTTGAAGCTCTGAAGATTGCTTATCAGTACTTAATATAAGCTGTTGCCAAAACAAATTTCCTGTGGATACAAACAAAGCGCATTGAGTTTATAATCTGTTTGTGGTGGGTTTTTTATTACTAATTAATGCCTGGTGGAGCCAGTTTGAGAAGTAAATTGCTGCAGTTGAACAGTGTGTACAGAGGCACCCCTGCATATTTACTACAAAGATTGGATCAGTATTTAATTTAGTCATATATATTTACATTTTTCTTTCTAGTTATCCCCTTTTCTGTTGCTCAATGGCATCTGAATTTGTGCAACAGCCCTGAAATGCCTCAGAAAGAACAATGTGATCAAAGAATTAATTTCTTGTTAGTGGATGTATTATGTTGTCTGCAGATCTTGTTGAACTGAAACAACAAAAGGCCACCAAGCAAAATAGGGAAGTCACCATTTGGGAGGACTTCTGGGTAAATGGCTACAGCATTATTTGCAGACTGTCTTTACTAATGATTTTTGAAAGAGAATATGATGTGGAGTTTGGAATTTACAGCCAATATCATACATGCACAATTTCTATCAATCTGGCCTGATTCTGTTTGTTCAGGAAAGTTTATATGTTCATTCGCTGAAGGAGCCACTTCTTCACTTGATGAAACTAATCTGGTTTTGGGGTTTTTCCCCATTTCAGCTTTTTCTTCTGTTGGCTGTTTAGGTCATAATCCTCAGTTTGTGTTGTACTCATACTTGCTATGGAAGTGATCATGATACCACAGATTGTGATTTATAAATATTTATTATGAGCATGTGGGAAAAAGTGAACTATGAAAAAGAATATTTCTCAGAAATGTTTCTTCTGCTTAGCTTGCTCAGGTGGAAGGGGTTTTAGTGCTTGGCATATTATTGCAGATTTATAATTTTTGCCTATACTGTTGATTTGGACATTGAGTGAAAAGGGTTCAATACCATTCTTTCTTGACAATGCTTTCTTGAAGAGACCACTGTGCTACATTAGAGTAGATGATCACAAATATATCAGTACTCAGCAATATTCCAGAGCCTAGTAACTAGTGGTTGGCAGATATGAAGACACTGTTTTTTTTTTATTGTGTTTTATTTAACTATATATGAATGGCATTATTTGTATTACAGTATTATATATTTATAGTTTTATTCTATTTTTTTGTTTTCCCAGAATTTTTGTGTGAGAGGCCTTGAACTGTTCTCTTCATATCTATTCAAAGATATTTTGGAATTGTATGACTGGAATCTTAAAGGTAGTGTTCTCTTTGAGAGAGTCCTCAAAATAGCAATGTAACTGTTGTTTTCCTTGAGAAGGACAAACTTCATCCATTCTTCAAGAAGATGAAATTAGAGTTCAGTAGTGTGAGCTGTTGCAATGAAAATGCACAAACTTGGCACTGTAGTCTCATAAATAAACTGAATTTCTGCCTTGATCAAGAACTTTTATATTTAATCAAACAGTGAATATTACTGCATGTTTAATATTACAGAGTATCATGTGCATGGTATTTTGAAAGTCAACGTGTCAGGTAGGGTATTCTCTTATTTTACAAGCTAACAACAACTTACTCATACAGTATTTTTCTGCAGTCAACTCAGAAAGCAGTGTCATACAGACAGCTGTGGAGAGTTAAGGTTATCATTACAGCTGAATGTTTGTGTCTTTTGACAAGATGAAAATGCTTCTTTCTGTGAAGACCGCAACAAAGGAGAATGGTCTAAAAGAGAAATGAGAGTATTAAAGAATTGCATTTCAGTATCTGTAGGGTGTCTTGACTTTGTCTGTGGAGTTGCCCTCTGCACTTTATGTAGTTAAGCAGAGGAGAACACAGGTTTAATAGATTTTGTGCAGCCTTTGGTTTGATACTAAATATATATACTAAATATATTCTAATATCAGTATTGTCTCTCTTGTCACTGCTTCTGATTGTTCTTTCTTTTTTTAACACCAGGTACTTACAGGTTTAGTTTTTATTTTCTTGCAAAGCTTTATATAATGAATAGGAAAGTAAAAAAACCCAAAATCTCACAAAACAGTACTGCGGAAATTTCCACGTTCTCTTTGTTATGGTGAACAAAAACCACCCCACTAATTGGGAGAAGATAAACATGTGCTTGTACCTGTAAGGCTTAAGTGTAATAATTAATTGATTATATAACCAATCTTTTTCTATTACTCTTTTATTTAAAAGTAATGGGTTTTTTTGTTAGGTTCTTATTATTTTTAAATTATTTCCATTTATTTTAAATTGTCATTCTGGAAGCTTTCACTACAAGTTGTTTCTCTGTTCTTTTTTTTTTGTTTGTTACTTTTTGGATTGAAACTTAAGCCCTATCAAATGTAATTACCATTCATTGATTTTTTCTGCAGCAAACTTGCCTCTCTTCTCCTTTTGCAAATATATTGCTGGTCATAAATTTTCTGTATATTTTTCATATTTAAGGTCCTTCACTTGAAAATGATTCTGTTTCCTGTCCCAGATACCACTTCATGCCGCGGTTTGTGAGATTTCTCCCAGGTAATGTTTCTATTATATAGCTTTATACAAATTAGAGCTAAAAATCTTATAAAAAAACCAAAAACAAAACAGAAAACAACCCTATCTCCCAGAAGAAAAACTTCCACAAAAAAACCTTTCTTGCAAGTCAAATATTTCAGTCAGTGCAGAGATCTGGTGCTTCTACCTGAAGTCTTTAAAGCTTGCTGGCAATGTGGATGGGTTGCTCAGAACTGGAATTCAGATGGGCAGGCTAAGTCTTGCATCCAGCTTTTGTGTGTGTAGTCATTTTAGGCAGTGCTGGGTCTCCTTGGCATGCTCTGTGATGGAGCTGTGACATTTGAGGAGTGCTGTTACCTAATCTTGCACATTTCATGTGGCCCCAGCTCATCAGGGTACCATGTGGTCCGATCACAGTTCTTGATGTGCAAGGGTCAGCATCACTGGCACCCCCAAGTATGTTTTTCTGATAGTTTCTTTATCCTAATGCAAGCTCAGACCTTGTAGCAAATAGTGAAAGACAAAAGCCATCATTCCTGTGCAGTTCAACCCTGGCCTGGCAGCAGAGGACAAGATTCCATGTGGAGCATTGCGCTCATTTTGAGCGGACAGCTTACGTAGGCATTTAACGCGTCCTAAGACACCAGGACAGGCTTTCAGTTGATGTAAATGTCATGGCTCCATTGAAAATGTCCTGCTGAGATCCTGCCAGTGATTGCTTCAGGAGGGTTGTGTGGACAGAAGGATGTGTTTCGGCCGTGGGGTTTAGGGTGCAGATGAAATAAGGAACAACCTTCATCAAGAGGGCTGTGACCTGGAGGTGCTTTCTGGTCTGGGCTTTGAAATTTTATTGGGATATTAATTATAGCTGATGCAAAATGAGTTTGGGCTTGTTACTGTGGAGAGTACTGATGGCTAGATGACTATTTCTAATTGTTGTTCCTTCCTGGATACACAGTACTCAATCAGAAGCAGAGCTCTGAGGCTTGCTAGCAAACATTGATTTGGTTTTGCTGAAGCAATTTACAAAATAAGCCATCAAGCCACATGTGGCTGATTAACTTGACCTCATCACAAAATGAGAACAAGTTTGTCCTGCCTAGTTTGTGTAGCTTGAGGGTGCTTTCCTGTTCAGGGTTTTAATATTCTGATTTTTTTTTTTTAATTTTAGATTAGAAGTTAGCTCTTTCTGTGCTGTTGGGTTGTTTACTGATAGGGAGGGATAAGTCTCTGTAATATGTATTCCTGTGTATGTGTGCTGCTTCTTCTTTAAGGTCCCCAGATTTCTAACTCTTTTTAAAAAATGTCTTTTTTCTGATATTCCTGGATATGTAGTTGCCTTTTAGCATCTTTTTGACAGTTTTTTTTTAATCAAGCTTTCATTTCTTATTGATTATTTTTTGAAGTATCCTTGAAGATTTTTAATTTTCAGAGAGTGGAAATCTATTTCCTTCAGGTGTGTTTGCAGAACACTTCTTAAGTCTAATCAAAGAAGATGTTGGTGCATCAGATCTCCACACATCCATCAGCTCTCCCTTTAAAGATAGGAATGAATTGCTGATTTCCCATCCCTTCTAATTTTTCTTTCTTACTTTCCTAACATTGTCTAAAAATAATGAGGTTTGGGATGTCAGGTTTTCTGTGTGGATTTTCTTATACACAGGCCTTGGAGTAGCTCTGACCTAGTCATATCTGGTTTACTGAGATTCACAGCATGCAGAACAGTTGCTGTATTGTATTCATTTTCATAGGTTTTTATGATGATAAATATATTCAGAGAAAAAAAGCCTAGGAAAAACACATTTGAGGTCCCAAGTACTTCATATTCTGATTTAGAAAGAGTCTCTGACTTACACTTAGCACAGCCATCTGTAGCAACGGGTACATAATCTTCCATAGGTAAGGATACACTTACATTTTAGTGATTGGTGGGTGGGAGCTACCTCTTGTGTAAGAGTATAATCCAGTTGTTGACAAAGAACAGTCTTGTAAGTGGAGTCCCCCTTTAATTTGAAGGAAAACTTTGCGCATTTGAAAATCTGTCCCTGTAGCTATTTAGAAGTATTTTCTATTTTCAGTGAGGTTAGGGGTGTATTTTCCCCAATTAAGATTCCATCTTGGAGTTTGGGTGAGTTAGCTGTTCTGAGAGGCCAAGTTACACCATTGCTGTCATCATTTCTGTGCAGTAGTGCTGTACTCCCAGCAGAAGGAAGAGAAGGGCTTGGTTCCTCACATGCCTTGTAGAGGACATCATCTTACACAGTGCTGCTGTTGTGCAGCAGCTCTGCAAGGCTTCTCCATCATGCCTGGGATCACACTCCTTGTGCTGTGGTGTCATCCCCCATATTGCTCTAAGGTTTTACTCCTGGTTTGTCACCATTTCTCTTTGTGGGTGTAGTGATAGAGAGAATACTCTCAGTGACTGGACTCGATTGTATCTGCTCCTTGAGGGAGGGAAATCAGCATTTGTGTTCTGTGGGGCTGAAATGCAAAGATTCTTCCATACCTGCAAATTAGCCCTGTTATTAAGGGAGGGAATTAGAGAGATGTATGTCAAAATTAAAGCATTGTGGGAACATGCAGTGACTTCTCACTGACATGAGCAGACTTAGTGGATTTGAATAGTCTGTGGTCTGAGTGATCACTGAGTGGTGATTTGTCAGAACCATCACTCACCTTCCCTGTTTGCATATTCACATCTATACCTGGCTACCTGAAGCCAGGCAGATTATGGTGTCTTCTTTTATTACAAGCAGCCTTTGCTGTGCATTTTTCCTGGGAACTCAGAGGTGTTAAGTAATTTTCACATGCCCTTGATTCATTTAGTGACAGAAGACAGCATGAGGCTCTTTAGTCTTCATTACCGCAGTTACGGTATGTAAGCACTACAGATGAGTTTAAAGTGCAGGGATAGCTTACTACATCCATCCAGAAGTATCCTGTAAAATTTTGAGTGTACTTAAAAAAAGCTGCCTAACGCCTAAAGGCTTTTTAACTGCTGTTGTGAAAAGAATGATAAAATTGTGAAAAGGAAGGTATAACTGGACAGCATATCTGATTGTTCTGCTTACTCATTTTAAAGTTTATTCAGGCAAGTTAGGAACTTCAAGTTTACAGTACTATGGAACTGTTACTCTTGCCACCATTCCTGTTACTGCTTTAATTTAGCAATTACGTTTATGTGTGAGCAGTATTCATCAGTAAAACATTTGCCTTCATATTTGTCAAATCATCTAAGCATTTTGCATTTTATTTTGTTCATACAAATTCTTTGTGTTCTGCATATTTTCTCTTATGCTCATGCTTTAGGAATGAATCTCTAATATGTATTTTTTTATTTATGGTTTTAAGATGGAGGAAAAGAAGTACTCTCAATGCATCAGATTCTTCTCTACTTGTTACGATGCAGTAAAGCTCTGGTGCCTGAAGAGGAGATTGCCAACATGCTTCAGTGGGAAGAACTGGAATGGCAGAAATATGCAGAAGAATGCAAAGGGATGATCGTTACCAGCCCTGGCATGGTAGAACAAATAAACAATTTTTTGGTTTTTTGAACAATCCAGTGACATGTACATGTCTTCTTTCAGAGAATTTGTTACAGGATAAAACAGAGCAGGAAAAGGTGACCAGTGGCAGTTGCAGATTGCAGTAAGAACAATTTATTGAGTGGTTCCAACCCTGAATTGTCCCCTCTGCTGCTGCACAAAAGGGTGTATTTTCAGATGGCTCTGTTTCAATGTGCATGTTAAAAGGAAGAGCTATATTTTATGTGTGTAAAACTTTCCTGTTTTCTCAGACCGTCTTGATGTGCATGATGTCATTCTCTTTTCCCAGACACAGCACCAGAGAAATAGTAACTATTTGCTATTTACTTTTCTCTTCCTCTTTTGACCCCCTATTGACAGCTCTGTTTAATGTGTGCTGTCCAAACACTGGCTTGAATATGGAAAAGGTATTTTCTGCCCATGTAGTTTTTTCCACGTTGTTTCTGTGCTGCTCTCACTCACACTGAGGAATCTTGTGTACGTTAATTAATGCATGTAATAATTTTCACTACCTATTTTGAAACCCCTGTGGCCTTATTATTTTTGGAACAATTGGTATTTTAAATCACTTGTTTTCTGAATACAGCTCCTTTCAACTCCAGTGTGTATGTGAATTCAACCCATTATTCTTTTAAGAAGTGTGGGTCACAAGAGTAGATGAATGTCCACTAAAAACTTCAGGATTGTATTTGTATAGTTTGCAAAAGAGTATCTTAGCTTTGTCAGTAGTTATACCTTTCTTTTTTTGACTTCATTTTCCTACTTTGCTCATAGCACAAATTCTTAGTTTCTGAAGAAAAAGTGTAACTTGGTACCATGCCTAAGAAGGAATCTAGTTTTTCAACTGAAAAACCCGTCCCCAAACTGCAGTCAGGGGGACATGCTAAATGCATTTTTCCAGTTCACATTTTTAAGTATGGCAGCATAACATTACTAAACTACTTAATAAGCTAATAATAACTTGGATCAGATTATTTTCCCCCTGATTTCATTCTAAGTGAAGTAAAACTTTTGAAACAACAAGAAAATTACGCTGTTTCTGGAAACATGAAGTGCAAAAATACACGTGAACCCTCACTATGGAAGATTCTAGCTCTGGTTGCTAAACCAGAATCCCATAATAGAAATTGTTAGAAAACCTGAACAACCTTAACCTGCCTATGGTTTCTGTGACACAAGGTACAAGCCTGTCCACAATTGTCAGTGTCTGAATGCTATGCAGTGACATAACTTCAGTTATTTTGCTGAATATATGCTGATTTCAGCTAGCTGAAAACTCCCTTTTTTGTTTAGCATGGAGGAATGCGTATGTGTTCCTTGCTTATGTCACAGAACTCTAAGTGTCTGTATGTACAAAGCAGTGTGATTTGTGAGCCATAGCATTAATTCTGAGATCTTGTGTGATTTCTTACTGGCAAACCTTGCATTCTACAAGGCAGTGTCTTTAGAGACATGTGGACATCAAAATATGTAAGCATAAAAGAAATCTGTAGCGCTTTGAAATGTCATGTTATAATGGCATCATTAGAACGTGTCTTTTCTCTCAAGATTGCAATGACATTCTTCTTAGTTTGTGGATTTTTTCCTGTACATTGCAGCATACTGGACTGATTATGAATGTAAGTGAAAAACAGAGTATGAAACTATTACCTATGCATTTTGCAGCATTAGAAGATAAAGGAGTTCTGTTGGAGAGACAATATGAAACTGTTTTAGAAAATGACAGCTCTTCAATTCAATTATATCCACTTGAAACAACAAAGTCAAAACACAGAATCTTGTTTTGTTGCACAGCATCTTTTCAGAAATAATAATTCCTCTTATGATCAAATCTAGATTTTATGTGTTTGTTTTATTTTTTTTTTCAGTGTGAGGTGTATATATGGAGAAGGGAAAAAGCTTATAATAGGATATGAATCCCACTTTAACAACTAACAGTATTTCAGCATTATTTAAAATTCTTTTGCTTATTCATGGTGTTTCATTAGTTCAGTGTAACTTTGTGTTGGAATAGATTTAGACGTTCACAAATTTTAGTCATCTTTCATACTTCATTCTTCCTAAAATATTGATGGTTTTCTCGCTACTACGTAGATATATGTATATATTAATATACTTCTGTACTGCATCTGCATGCTATTTCATGTTTTGTTCTAATGTCAGCAGAGCTTTGATTGATGAGATTTGGAGTAGGAAACAAAAATAACAGGCCTCTGTTCTGTTAGAATTTCTTTGGTTTTGATGTGACTTTAAAGGCAAGGTTGTGATTATTGGATAGTCTATCAAAGCACTTTTAAGAGAGCACAGGGAGAAAGCTCTGGAAGAATAACATCTAATTTGCTTGCATCCTGTCTGCTGGTGTGCAGTTTATACTCGATGTTTCTGTACGTTGCTGTTTGTTCATTTAACCTTCAGAAAGGGCACAGGAGAGGAGGCTGGTGTTCATGATGAAATAAAAAAGCATAACCCAGCTACACCCCTCTCATAGCTGTCAGTGAGGGAGCAGTTGTGATTAGGTCTTGGAGAAGTTCTTTTGTCTGGTTGCTGTCAGCTCTCTGTGAACAGCTGTGTAACTGATTGACAACTGCAAGGAACTGTCATAGAAATGAAGATGAATCTGGTTTTGAGTAGTCCTGAGGTCACACATTTAACACAGACCCTGCTACATGCATAGTGAAAGATGTCCTTTTTGCTCTTATGAATAGTTCATTACCTCTGTTGAAGTATCTAAATTGTGTCTGTATTTTTTTAATTGTATTGATTATAATTGATATGTTGAGTACAATTATTGTTTAATATTCTGTTAGTTGTATTTTGATGACCTGGTTCTCAGAGGAGTGGTGTATCAAGGCTGCTTTTTTAAGGGGTACAGAGATGGGAGAATTTCCTTAATTTAATATTAAGAGTAGGTAGAACCAACAAACAACTTAGGAGGAGACAAAAACTTCTCAAGCTGGTTTTATGCAATCTCCAAAAAAAAACAAAAAACAACCCCCTAAAAATAAAATTAACCTAGTCCTTAAAAAGCAGGACTTTTAAGCTCTTGTTTAGAGGACAACATTCTGTCTGGTACAAATCTTACCCATTATTTTCTTTGGGGCTTTTTTTGTTCTAATCCTTTTTTATAAGAAGTGCTGTGGGGAAGACCTCTTTTCTCTTTTCTTTTTTTTTTTTTTTTTTTGTGAAACCATCATCTTTAACTGACTAATTTAAGTAAGTTAACTATTAACTAACATAAATGTATTTTTTTATTTTTTCCTTTGTTTTTTTTTTTTTTTTTTTTTTGTTTGTTTTTTTGGCTGGGGAGATGTAACTTTATGTTCAGTCATCTTGTCTGAAGGGAAGCTGATAAGCATTTTCCCTTGGAAAATATTTCTTTATCTGAAAGCCAAGCATTTAAGTAAGTTTTTTTTTTTTAGAATAGGTTGAACTATGGCCATATATAGAATTGACTTTGCTTTTCCCTGCAGAAGATTATTCCTGTGAACAGTTCTGCCAAGGTGGTTTGGAGGGTAAAAGCTTTGTTCTTGACACAGTTTTTATTGTTTTGTGAAGAGAATGGTGAGAGCTGTTTCTGTAACACCGAAACTCATCTTTGAGTGCATCTTTACAGTGCTAAATGAGAAGTTCTGAGATGCAGGCAACTAGAAGTAATGCCCTTTTTCTGAAACCTAAGACAAGCAAAATATATTGGCCCCATCCAGCTGATTGCAAAGGGGGAGAAAGCAAGCACATTACAAAGCAGCCTGACAGGTAATGGAGAAGTTGTTTACTTGGAGACAAACTGTGCACCTTCAGCTGAGTTTTTAAATATGCTGGGTAAGTGATCAAAAGCTCTGTGAGCAGCATGTCTGCCACAGTGATGAGTAATTACTTACTCTCTGTGTTCAGAAAGCTGAAGCAGAAGTTGCCTTCTTTTGCACTGTCCTTTTTAACAATGAAAAGAACTTCTGTTTTGAACTGTTAAAAGGGCAAAAGTCTCTTCATTATACAAGACTATATTCCTCCTTGTACACATCAGCCTGGGAGCCTTTTCTGAGAGTAGTGTGACAGATTTTTTTTTTGATGCTGTTTAGTCAGTGTGATTGAATGGATCTAATAATGCCTTTATTTGCTTTGGGAAATCATGAACTAAAATTAGAGAGGTAAACTGATCTTAGCAAACTGCTCAGGCATGTGGGTTTTTGGACACCAGAATGCTAATCCTAATTTTTATTTCTGGTGTGATGCTTGACCAGAGAAAGTTGTTTCAAGTTCTTGGAAATAGTAAATTTCTGAACGTTTACATTAAAAGGCCTTTCTGTTTTTTTTTTCTTTGAGTGTTAGTTCAATTAACTTTGTTTCAGTTATTGTTGTTGCCAAATGTTTATAATAGTATTAATGATTAGTTTAATGTGCATCTTACCAAGTTTGGAATGTTGTTGCTTCATGTTTCCTGGATAGTGTGGGCTTGAGGCAGTAAATCTTCCATGGAGCTGCTGTCAATTTAGTTGTATTTTGGTTTTTTTTCTCCTAGAAGCCCAGCTCAGTTCGTATTGATCAACTAGACCGCGAACAATTCAATCCTGATGTAATTACTTTCCCTATTATTGTGCACTTTGGGATACGACCTGCTCAACTCAGTTATGCTGGAGATCCTCAGTAAGATGCTTTTCCTTCTTTCTTTTGTTCAGGAACTCATTACTGTTGTCATTTGTGCCTTAAATAGGGCTTGGTTATGTGCTTAGTTGAGTCCAGTATAAAGCTTAGCACTTATGGTATCAGACACAAGCTCCTGCAAATTAGAAAATACGAGGAGTAACTTTTTCTCTGGAATAGTTCAGGATCTGCTGAAGTAAGCGTGCATCCATGTGTGATATGAAACTTCTTAACCTGACAACAGCTCTTCTGGGTCCAGCAATAGGTCCATGTTATTTCTCTGAGAGGCCAGTGGCAGGTTTTCAGAGACAGAGTAGCATAACAGGAAGGCAGAGAAGGACAAGTAGTTACCCAAGCTTCCTAATGTCTGCAGCATATAGATTTATGAACTAGAGGATGTATTTAGGTAATTTTGTTAAACAGCCCTGAATGGATGTTTTAAAATTTCTCAAATCACTGTTTGAGTCTTATGCTACTGACAGGGAGAAGATTTCAGATAATCACTTCACCAGTACTGCTGTGCATCATATGCAAAAGTAATGATTTTTATTTCAGAGCTGCTGCTTGATTGTTTAATTAGATGCTCTTTAGGTCTCACATCTAATAAGGAATAATATAGCCATTTTCTGTTTGATTACTTCATGATGTTTGTTTCTTGCATACTGCTATATCCTACTTAATCATCTCTTTCTGTGCTTTGAAGGATCATGTCTACATAGTGTTTCCTAGCTTGGAAGCTCTTTTCTGTGCTTTTTATATCCTGTTAGAGTTTGGGAGGAATGTAGAGAAGGAGTGGAGAGGGAATCAGTACTTCAGGCAGACCAAGAAATATTGTTTCACTGTGGATTGAAGAAAGTGATTAATGGATTTTCTTCCCAGTTCTTTTCTTAACCTCTGACTATTTCAGGGAATATTTCCAGTGACTGAGGCATCTGCTTTCTGCATGATGACAGTATAAAGCCTGTCTCTGGTGTATGTGTAGTTAAGGTTGTCTTTTTCCTCAGTGCAGTAGTTTAAAAATGGTATTCCCCAATTAAGTACTCCCACTAATGAGAGAACCACAAGCCACTCCTTCCATTGAGAGACACAAAAAAGCAGAGATCACGGGCTGAGAGAAAAATGATTTACTGGAAACAGCAATGAGACAAGAAAATAAACAGTAACAGCAACAATACTAAAAACAAAAATGTAGAAAGAGAGGATAATTTATGTGCAAATGCTCAACAGATCTGCAGTTTTCAGGCCCAAACACTCATGTGCATGTATGACATTTGTATTGTTTTGCAACTGTGTGCTGAGAATTTTAAATCCAAAGTGGTAGGAAGTAGGAATGTTGGGTGCTAATTCAGATAACAGAATGGATTTTTTTGGCTTTGATCATTAGTTTTATCTTAAAAATATATCTCTTTATCTTTTAGTTTTCTTGTCCATAAAAAGGAAATAATTAGACCCAAAAATATAAGAATTATCTCTACTTTGATGCTGAATTTATTGCTAACTGTCAAGTTCTAGTATTTTCATTGAAAATAGTATAAAGAGACAAAAATTGTTCTTCCCACACATTTTTATTTTCTTTTCTTTAAAATTTACTTGCGGGTTTGTTTTTTGTTTTGAGTTTTAACCTCGGAGCTGCTTACAGAACACAGGTATGTTTTGTTTTATCAAAGTAACAAAGCATTTTTTGTGAAAGACCTCTGTTGTGCTTTCATAAATGTCAGGCTTAACTCTGATGTATGTGTACCCAGAACAGATTTTCCTCTAATGTGTCTTTTCTTTGTGATGTTCTCATACACATTTTTTTTGTAATGGTAATATGTTTATTAATTCTCCAACTTAATTGCAATAACAAAGCTTGTTTCACCCTTGTCAATACTTGCAGAAAAATGTGAATTGTAGATCACAGTTTCAGGTTCTTGGTTTTGGGTTGCAACTTCCTCGAGGCATTTGTTTTTTTGGGTTTTTTTTTGGTTGATTTGTTCATTAACTAATTTTTCTTTTTTGGATGATGATTTGTCAAAAATAGATGTGCTAATCTGCAGATTGCAAAAGTGTGGTGAATGGACCATGAGAAAAATCTATGTATTGACTATTTCAGATGTATTTGTAGACTGAAAAAATATCAGTACCTCCAGAGGCAGAGAGTATACATTCAAGAATGCTGCAGAGAAATACCTAGGCAAAAAATGCCAATAAGAAAAGATTTGTTTATGTATCTGTGAATGTGGGAGGCTGGGAAGATTATGAAATAGTAAAAGAGCTGCTGCTTCATTGACTGCTAAGCCGCTAACATGAGAACTTCCTAATAAAACAACTGCTCTAAGTTGTTGCTGGGGAAGATTGTCTTTTATAATGTAAATACATGTAAAAATTTACTTGGGTAAACTTCTTTCCTCTGGCCTCTAATTTTCTGTTTCCTATTCAAAGTCTGATTTATGGTTGTCCTGAAAACAAGGACAACCTAAGGACACAGGGTCCTAAGGACAGGGTCCACATTTCTTAAGGACACAGGGTCCCTGTCACAATTCTCTTTGTTGCTCCTCCCACTGTAACTTTTGAAGCTGTTGGTCAGTTGCAGCTGAATATAATGTTGGGGTGTTGTCTTCAAATGGAGTAAGTTCTTACAAATTTGGTGAAAGTTTGTGCTAGATCACTGAGGGACTCCCGTCAAGGAAAACATTGTAATTGGGGCTCATGTGTAATTAGACACTGCCAAAATAAGAAAAGGCTCGATGGCTGGAGAAAACCAGAAAACTTAAGTATGTGCCAATCACAGAAATAACTTGAATTGCTCTTTTCATTCAGCGGAAATCCATAGGGAACAAAACTTTCACTTTTCACAGAGTAACTTCATGTTGTGTGTGACTTGTAGAGCTCTTCCTTATGTGCTTCACTGAAATGTTTGAGCTGATGTAAGGACAGACACTTCCTGGGAAAGGGTGCTACTCCTTTGCAGTGAGAGATAGGTAAACCATGTGGAGAAGAAGGAGTTTTCACCTGCCTGAATTGAGTTAAGGGGCAGGCACATCTTTTAAGCATGCAGAGGTGGCCCTTTGGAGAGGTTGGGTGGGTATCTGGGAGACCTGGGGTCTGCCTGGATCTCGGCTGTTCTTTACCTCACTCTGAGCACCGATGCCTCCTCTCTGCTTCCTGGCCCACCCTGCTGGAGCAGCTACCCAGGCACTGCCACCTATCAGAAAGTACATTGAGATTATTTTATTACAGGGAGAGAGAGGCTTCTGTTCACTGACCAAAGTACTTGTTTTCTGGTTTTGTTCTTCAGATACCAAAAGCTGTGGAAGAGTTACGTGAAGCTGCGTCACCTGCTGGCTAATAGTCCCAAAGTCAAACAGGCTGATAAGCAGAAATTATCACAAAGAGAGGTATTCTGGACCTTCCTATAACTGATAATTGAACATTGTAATTTGGGATGGAATAAAGCCATATGACTGCCCTGTTTATGGAAACAATAGAAATCCTTTACAAAATATTTCCTTTCCAGACTCTTAACACAGATTTTATTTTTATCTATGCTTGTTATTGAATGGAGGTTTTTTCCTTTTTTCAGCTGTCAGACTGCTGCAAGTTTTTTACCCAATTATAGGAATTATTGTAATGGAACCATAACTTCTTTATAGCTGTTGCCATTAATGGTTTCAAGAATTAGCATAGAGAAGGAATTTTTATTTCATAATGTACTTTTAACTGGCTCATAATTTTAAACATTTCTCTTCTGAAATAAAAACTGCCACGCTTGTGTGCATAAACCATAATTTGTTAGGTGGTATAGTGACATTGCTTCGGATCTTTGACTTGAAATTATCTGGTTGTTGTATGATAGACAAGATATTTTTCTCATTTTGTTTTTTTCCTGCAAAGTGATGAGCAATAAGCATTTCCTAACTGCAGATGCTCAACCAATTGGGAATTAAAAGCAGAAAAACAAAGACTCCTAAATATAGTCTAACCCAACATATTTCTATAAACCCATGGACTGAAGCTTTGAATTTGTCTGGTGCCTGTCTATCGGGCACTCTTAATTTGACAACCTGTGTAAAGAATACACAGAGGAGAGATTAACTTCTCGAGTACAGGATGGTATTTAATTAAGTGGTATTGTATTTTTATTTATTCATTAGAAACACTAATTATTCATAAAATCATAGACTACCTTGGGAATGATGCTTGAGAATCATGGAGTGTGATTCCTGAGACCTCCAGTTTATTGGGGAAGTCTCAAAAATTGCACCTTTGGAATTGCTTTTGGTTGCAGAAAGTGTTTGATACATATGACATTGCATCTAATTATTTCATTGTTGCAAAGCATAGTATGCTGTTGTGTGAGCAAGAGTGTCAGTAAACATTTTATTGATGCTGATATTAAATAAGCTCTTGCCTTCCTTACTTGTAAATGGAAAAAAAAAAAGCCAAAAAACCCCACAACATTGTGACTGAACTGTGCCACAGTTGTAAAGGAAAAAAAAGATTTGTCCCTACAGAGGTGATTTTGTTTGCCACAACTACACACAGAGCAAGCAGAAGATCATAGTTTTCTGGGCATATTTTCATTAGGGGGTAATGGATAGCTCATTTGTAAAATTGTAGTGGATTGTTTGTAAGGGGGTGATCATATTTTGCTCCAGAAGATAAAATGTTCCTTTGTTATTTAGCACTTGCTGGGGACTGCTGATTTTTGTTTCCAGGCTGTATTATCTCAGATAACGAGTTTTACAAGTAGTTTGCCAAGAGGGAGGCATACAGGGCTGAAGCAGAAACTTTATGTGAGGATAATCTATATATTTGTCAGAGGTGTCGGTAACTCAGAAGGAGCTGTAGGACTGTACCTGACTGGTACATGGGCTTTTAAAGATTATGAATCATATATTGTGGAGTGCTTCTGAGCCAGTCAGACTGAAATACAGCCAGGTCTGGCAAACACTGTAGCATCTTTCTCAGGGAAACTCAATGACACACCTTTGACAATGCACAAGGGGTGCAGTGCTGGCAGCATCTCTGTTCCCTCTGCCATCAGTCATCCACCACTGTGAGGCTGTACAATGATATTATTTGTGACAAGGTCATGCCTGGGGCTTTGTTCCTCTAACCTAACTTTGAGCATTTACAGCAGGTGCATAAATTAGGACCTGAAGGCTCACTTTGAAGTCAGTGGAGGGAGAAATGCATTTTTGAAGCCATTTATCCCCTTCACTGAATATAAAAGGAACCAGGGCTATCTAGCGTCCTACCCTAGGCACCTTTTTACTGAGGTGTCTGAGGTTTGATAAATCTGTGTCTGGACACATGCACCTGTTGGAACTACTCTGTGAGTCTCTGCAAATCAGAAAACAGAGTCTGTTCTGCCCAGCCTGCTCACAGGCTTCAAACTGGGAGCTGGAAAGAGACAGCTTTGAGCAAGTGCCCTGTAATGAAAAGGAGATGGAGAGGCAGGATAAGTTGCAGCTTTGAAGAGCTTTGTGTTCTGAAGAAGGCAGAGCACTGAGGGGTTAGTTCATGCTATGTGGGGAGCTTGCACACCCCAGGGCTTTATAGTATTGGAACCAAGAGATTCTAATCCCAGGCTGATTTATTTTATCTGTTTTTCTTTCATTTCATTTTTACAGAAAATATTTCCTTTCAATGATACTCTCAAAATCTTTTAGTGATTTAATGTCTCTAGAAACCCTCTAAATCATGTTTTCTAAAGACAAATTGTTTACACACCACCAAAATAGCCAGTGGTCAAGGTAAAACCTATATTTAATAATTTTTATTGAAATAAAATTGGTGGATTGCAATCAGCATAGTCTCCAGGAATGGTGAATGCTGACCCCTTTCCCAGACTGGGCAGAATGACATAGCTGAACAGGAACTGCTGCAAAGTAGCCAAGATGACACAGCAAAGCCTGTTTTGCTCCTTCTGAATGTTCAGACCAGGAGTACTCACAGTGATAGACATGAACGAAGAGGTTGTTTTGTACATCTGGTAAAGAAAGTGCTTTTATTATAAGGACTTTACCTTTCTTACTCATATATCATCTAGGATGTATGAGTTGGACTGGTTTGTTTTGTCATTTGCAGCAAAGAAAATGTAGTCACCTCTGTTCTCTCCTTGATCTACCAAAATCCCCTGCCTACACTGTATTGCAGCACATCTGCCAGTCAGGGAGTTATCGGATCTGTGCCAGCCTTAGAAACTGCTGACCAAAACTGAACCTCACAGGGGTATTGTGAACGCGCTGGTGTGTGCATTGCTGTGCTTTGTTGCAGCAAGCTCTTCACAGGAGCTCTGTTCTCTCCCTGCTTAGGAAGCACTGCAGAAGATTCGCCAGAAGAACACCATGAGACGTGAAGTGACAGTGGAGTTGAGCAGCCAGGGCTTCTGGAAAACAGGGATACGCTCTGATGTCTGCCAGGTAACTGAACCGGAGGGATGCGTTTTCTTTCCTGGTAGCTGCCATTTACCTTTGCAAGGGTTTCTTCTAGACTGAGGAACCAAATGGAAATTAATACCTCAGTAATATCTATTGATTTAGGGAACTATTCTAGTTGTTCTGTCCACCCCTTCTATACACACAAAAAAGGTAATTTAAAATTCTCTGCCAGAGGTTGATTAGTGCAAGGGAGAGAGGTTAGGAATGGCCAGTTTGAGGCTGGAGGTTTGCCAAATGTTGAGTCTAGTGTGGAACTCTTAATCCATCAGGTTTTATATAATCTATTATAATTTTATTATTTTTATTATATTCATATTTTTATTATATTTTTCTATTTAGATAGCTTTTAAAAACACCCCAAGTTTTACAGCAAAGCATGAAGAAGTATCTTTTTGCTTAAAAGAAAGTAAAAAAAAACTGGAATCCTGCCACAATTACCTTTTGAGGTGAGCCTCAGTAGAAAGGTATCTTTCAGATACTCTGTTTCATATGCATGACATCTCTAAGGAACATATCTTTGTCAGATCCTATTCTGAAGCAGTTGACAGCAACCAGCTTTGTGATATGGTAAGAATAAATGTAATTTTAATTTAATTTTGTATTAGTAAAATTTGAGTAGTAGTAACAGCCAAATAATTATACTAGAGATATACTTGGATTATTTTTTAGCTGTTGCTTTCATGATGTTATTTAAGAGTGAAATATGTGCAACTTCATATTAGCTTAACAATGTGGAGTATAAATTAGGGGGGTTGCTAGGCAAGGGTATAGGTAGAAATTTCATTATAATCTTAAAAGTCAAAGGGGAAAATTCTAGAGTGAGAGAAATGCTGGTAACTAAAATTGCTTTTCTTCCATCTGAAACATTTCTTGTGATTCTACTAATGCTTCTGAAGTAGAAGGAGAATAGTGGCACAATATCTCCTCACATAACTCAGGAGCATCACATCGATTCCCTATTTTTCTGTTGTGAACTGTATATGTTTTTATAGCTTAAGTAAACAGAGTAAGTTTCCAATTCAGGCACTTTGAAACTGTTCTGTGTTATTCATAATATCTTTTGTGATTCATCTCCTAATGTCTTGAATATTCCTGTTTCATTTTGTTGAAGGACAGCAAAACACGAAAGAATGATAAAAGTAAAGCTGTTTCACAATTTTTGTGCCCATTTGTAGCTGTAACATCTAAATCAGCCAGTTCTGGTATGAAGGTCCTTTGATTTGATTTCTTAGAGAGGCCAAGAATAGGCAACTGTATGTCTGTAAAACGAAAGATTGCTGCTGTTGCTACATGCTTTTCACCAGATTAAAGAAGACTAAAACTAAACATGCATAAATCAGCTCTGGGGGCACAGCTCAAGTGCAGTGATTTAAAATTACTGCTTTTAAAAGCATTGCAGTTTAGAAGATTGAAACTCTTTTAAGTCACTTTTGATAGCTTATACTTGCTCTGAGTTCCATGCAGCCCTAATGACACTGGTCTTTGCTGTCTTGAAAATGAACTGCTTGAAAGGGGAGGAAAAATGGTGAGTGGAATGTTCAAAAAAAAGTATAAAATGTCTGAGTTCTGACAGGCTCACTTGAAGTTACCCAGGATATCAAGCGCAGTACTTGGCCACCGAGCTGGGCAGCATGTAGTACACAGTGTGGCAGGGTCTGGCCATGCTGAGAAGACACCTCCTCTGTTCCCCCTCTCCACCCACACCATTGTTGCTGGTGAGCTCTCAACAGCAGTGTGGAGTGTTCAGCATCTCATGTATTCCAAAATATTTCAGCTCACCTGCTTCCCCTTAGTAGCTTCAGGTCAGGAGCACCTGCTGTCCTGGGGGGATAAGGGCACTATCTGAGGGCCCTTGAGAGCCTCTGCCTTGCTGTGCTAGCTGCAGCAAGAAAAGGACATGCAAAATGTTTGAAATCATACATATTTTAAAAACATCTCTTCTACAGAGATAAATACGTAAAACATCAGAAACATTCTGTAGCCATAGTCCAAGATGATGGGTGTTGATTGAATCAGTCAATCAATCAGTTAGAGCCAGGAAAGCAGCATTTTGTCAATATAATTTCAAGAGTCAAAGTCTTTCTGTGTGCTCCCAGGGGTCTCTCAGTTCTTTTTTCACTGCACCACAGCTGATAAAAGTCTGAAACTTGGTATCTCAGTCCTCAAATGCAGGGACACATGTATTGGTGTAAAGAATGTTCAACGTTGCTTGAGGAGACTCCTGTGTAGTACCGTGCAACGTAGAGGCAGGGAAGCACAGTTGTCCTGTGAAAAAGTTTCAGGTTTGGTTGTTTTGGTGCTTTTCAATGAATTCCCTACATGAAGGAACACACAGGAAGCACACCTGTACAGTTTATATGGAGATAAAAGGGATGTTCTTACAAATACCCCCAAAAACTGTAAATGAGTGACATGGTAACAAAATAAAATTTCCTAATAACAATTCCTAATTATGCTTGGAGTGATTTTATATTTCTCTGCCATTTGGAGATCCAGGAAGTCTTTTCCTTGCATATTGGCTGGTTATTTCATCTGAGAGAAAAGGACCAGGGAAGAGTTCCTAATCAACAACTGGCCGAACATGAGCCAGCAGGTGCTCAAGTGGCCAAAAGGGCCAAGGGCATCCTGGCCTGTATCAGCACTTGTGCGGCCAGCAGGAGCAGGGCAGGGATTGTCCTCTGTACTCAGCAGTGGTGAGACTACACCTTGAATCCTGTGTCCAATTTTGGGCCCCTCACAGCCACAAGGACATTGAGGGGCTGGAGCACATCCAGAGAAGGGCAACAGAGCTGGTGAAAGGTCTGCAGCACAAGTCTGATGAGAAGTGAAGGAGCTGGGAGAAAAGAAGGCTCAGGGGAGACCTTCTCACTCTCTGCAGCTGCCTGAGAGGAGGGTGTAGCCAGGTGGGAGATGGTGTGTTCTCCCAGGCAGCAAGTGACAGGACAAAAGGAGATGTCTCAGACTGTACCCAGGGGGTTTAAGATTGGATATTAGGAGTAATTTCTTTGCAGATAAGGTGATCAAGCATCGTAACAGGTTGCCCAGGAAAGTGGTGAAATCACCATCCCTGAAGGTATAAAGGTCTGGGGGACATGGTTTAGTTGATGGAATTTACTTCAGCAGTTGGACTCAATCATCTTAAGGGTCTTTTCCAATCTGAATGATTCTGTGATTACCTTCCAGCCCTGTGTTTAGTTCTCAGGAATTTCATGGTCTTTTACTTAAACAGAAAGTCTTGCCATTCATTAGTCTTAATTTTTGATCTTGTAACATTCATCAGTTTGTATTTTCTGCTGTTCTATCATTAGTGACCTGCAGAAATCTGTAACAGCATTTTTTCTGTAAATTATACATCATCCACTTCATGTGCTTGTTTTCCTTGCTTCTCTCCATGCTATACACTCATTCCCTCTAATCATACAGAATCCTTTTTCTGAATTAATTGTGACAGCCCTCAGATTTTAATGCCCTTAAAACACACCTTTATTTTGAATATATTCATGTTATGTCAGTAATAGGAAGAACTAGAAAAAAATAGTTCACAAACAGTCACTTGCATAAAAGTCTTCAAATCCTGCATTTCTCCTGTTTCTCTCTTCATTTTTATGCAAGAATTGTGATGTTGATATCATACTTGGTATAGTACTCTACTGATAAACTATACTAATTGCTTATTTCTACCCAGATGCATCCAAAGTCAGTATTAGTGGAGAATTCCTTAGAGACACTGAGAGAGGGGGACTGCCATTGTTACAAAATAGAGTTGTTTTTTTTTCAATTTTATTGATATTTTCCCCAACAGGAGAATATTGTCTGTTTCTTAGACAAACAGTAACCTTTCTTATATTTTTTTAGCCCATTAAATGTGCCAGACTACAGCATTTCAAAAATCCCATAATTCTTCCTCAAAAGGAAGTGAAGCAAGGCACAACTATACTTGAAAATTGAGTACCTACTGTTGTTTGCTGAAAGCTGGCTAAAGTGGTGTAAAGTGTTTCTTCCTTAATGTAATGAGGCAGAGGGGAAGCGGTGTTTCTTCATTTTTGAAGCAGGGTGTTCAATGAAAAGGTACAAATATAATGTTGTATTCAGTCATAGCTTCTTGAAATTTGCTGTTACTGGTGACCAGACATTTTTTTACCTCATTGAAGTTGCTTAAGTTGAAGACTGGGTTTATGTATTGATTCCTTTAGTCCGGGCGGGGCTGTGGAGATGAAAACATATGATTAATTAAGGGCTTTGATAATTGAAGGATGGGAAACTATGATTTCTTTTCCTCATTTAAACCAGAACAGTATACTAGAGTTGTAGCAATTGGGAAATGTTTGTATTTTTAGCTCAGTCAACTGAATTCTCTGTACACTAAAGCTGAATGATTTTCCTTATTGCATTTGTGTTTTCAGCATGCAATGATGCTTCCTGTGCTCACCCACCATGTCCGCTACCATCAGTGTCTGATGCACTTGGACAAACTGATAGGCTACACTTTTCGAGATAGGTGCTTGCTGCAGGTAAGAGATGAAAAGAAAACCCCAACATCTTGCTGGTTTCTCCATGATATTGCTGAGCTCATCCATAGTGCTGAAGTGCATGGCATTGCCAGAGCTTGGATGGACCTGATTACTTGTACTGCAGATCATCTGAAAATTTCAGTTTTCCCAAGAGACTTCTGAATCGAGATATCTATTGTTCACATAGATATTGCACCTACCTTTGCTCCCATGGTAGATCTGGATTTGCTTGTAATGTGTAGCAAGACAAAAATGCAGTTACTGAAAAGACTGTCAAGTACTCATTTCTGGGTACGTTCTTTTTTCAGGTATTTATAGAGAATACAGTGTTATTCTGCAGATGAGTGAATGTGCCCTGCTTCTTGTTTTTATAGCCAGTTGTTCCAAAAGAGAATAGTTAAAACATTGCCCTTTTTTTCATTTTTAGCTAGTGAATAGAAATTTGCAAACTTCTGTTTAGCTCTTGATTTCTGCAAGCACATGATGAATTTTTTTTATTAAGAAGCAAGAGCAGGAACTGGAGAGGAGAAGTTCTTACTTGTTTTAGATGCATCCGTGTCACATAAGCAGCCTTTTATGTTAGTGCATATTTGGAACTGATTACCTCTGAGGCTGGTTCTTTGCATGGTGGCCCCTTTCCTCTTAGACCTTTTCTGAGTTTACTGAAGGAAAATGGGGACTTCTGTTCAGAGCTTCCTTCTAAAGTAAGCGTCATCTCTCTCCAGTGACTGGGCTAACTTCTAAACGTGGCAGTTTTTGTCCTTCTTTGTAGATTTTACTCCCAAATTATTTTAAGGAAATGTCTTTTCTCACAGATTTTGTGGTTTCTAGGATTTGTTTTCCAGGCATTTTCCTGCTGCAAGTTACATTAAACATGGAGCATTTTCTAGGACTTGGTTGTTGGCAGGTTGTCTTTGTTTTAATGTCAAACATAAAAATGCAGTGATGGAAACTTTCAGAATGTTGAAGCCAAACACACAAACGAGCAAGTAAATTTAATCAAAAAGAGATGAGAGCATAAAAATAAAGTGTTAATCATGTTTGGTTATAACAAACGGTGCTTTTTAATGCACATTCAATGTATAATTCTGCATTGATTGTTACCTAGTTTATCATGGTATATTCTTTTTAAAGTACAGGCAGGTTAAAAAAAGATTACACTGAATTATCTATTCAGAAAAGCTGTAATGTGTCATCTAGTCCAGATGGAGCAGAATTTCAGAATGTGCAATTACAACAAACTTAGTAATACTATCAAGGAATTAAAAAGGACTTGGGGAAAGTTCTTATTGTTGATTAAATATAATTTTACTCTTTAAGTTTTGTGCTTGGAAGGCAACAGACAATGTTTGAATTAATTACTGAATGGCTTTGCTCACAGTCTGCAGCACCAGTCCTGCACGTGTGTCAGAAGTAACTTTCTGCAGCTTGCATTTTCCAGTGTTTCCTCTTTTTTATATACAAGTTTTGTGTGCACATACTTCTATACACGCATGATATTTTGATCTGTGTATGTGTAAAGAAGGAGAAAGTGTGTGAGTTTGCAGGATGGAGTTCTGAAAAACAGCTGTAGTTCTGTTTACTGTTGCCATTTCTGCAGTGGTGATGTCAGCAGCAGAGTAAGCTTTTGGTAATCCTTGGTGATACAAAGGTAAAACAGAGGACTGATCCTGTCACTCCTCTTCCATGTGAAGAATGAGTCCTCTATAGTCATGTGGGAAAGAGTTCTTCTGTGATTAACTCTGCCAAGAATAATGTACTTGTTGTTTTTTCACTTTTTGAGCTAGGAGAGTTTTATAGATACTTAAGTAATGTAAATATGGATGGTTGAGAAGCTCTTTTAATTTTTTTTTTTTAATATGAATACTTATAGTTCAGTGTTAGAGTGAATATGTTTTTAAGTAAGCAAATGTATTGAAATCAGGTCAGCAAAGCTGGTAAGCAAAAGTCTTAAGGCAAATTGAGAATTCATGCTTTTTCTCTTCTAAACTAATTTTTCTTTAAAGAAAAAAATGATGAAAGTTAATTAGCTAAATTGATGATTGAGCAGAAATGTTGCTTTTTTCTGACATCTGAAATAGCTCACCCTACATTTAAATTGCTGGAACCAAGTTTCTGATTGACTGCATCACTTTGTAACCTTTCTTCAAACTGAAAAATAACTATTACTAGCTACTGGTCTAAGATAATGTCTTTCTTTCATTTGCAAAAATACATTTAACCCCTTTTTTTCCTGTATGTGTTACACTATAGCTTGCCATGACTCACCCAAGCCATCATTTAAATTTTGGGATGAATCCGGATCATGCCAGAAATTCCTTATCCAACTGTGGGATTCGACAGCCCAAGTATGGTGATAGAAAAGTTCACCATATACACATGAGAAAAAAAGGTATGCTATTTACACCACTAGCATTTAAATTTTTCTTTTACCTCACATTTAATCAGTAAGAACACCCTTTGTTCCATTATCATTTCCTTGGCCATTTTTCTGTTGAGAGATGCCTTTAGTAGAGGATTTCAATAATTATATGTAGACACTGGTGAGGTCTTTCTAAAAGACTGGATTTTGCAAATTAGTCAGCAAGTGAAGAGCTGAAAACAAGCAAGGGTAATAAATGGGAGGATGTATTTGCTTAGATTTTTGGCAAGTACTGTTTTCTTAATTTGCTGCTCAACATGGTGAACGAACTGGAATATATTTTGTAAATGTGTCTTACTAATGTGAATGTGCGGTCTCTCTGCTGCAAAATATTCCTCCCCCCTTTAAAGTATATTCAGTGATAATGAAGTAAATTATTTGTTGCTTATGTAATGTTTAGAATGTCCTTTTCATGCAAAGGTGGTATTTATCTGGCTCCCTGTGTGCAGAAATTCAATAATGTTGTTATGGGACTGTGGTCAGTTAGGCAGAGAGCATTGGTAAGGATTATACTTTATGTAATGAGCCCTGTAAATAACAGGATAATCTTGTGTACAGCAATTACAAAGTAACATTTTGAGTAATTGTTTTCTACATTTATTCAAAGTGAATTAGTGTCTGTTTACTTAATAGTGCATTGTTTATGTTTTTAGGGATAAACACCCTGATAAATATTATGTCCCGTTTGGGACAGGATGATCCAGCTCCTTCCAGGTAATGAAAACAGTTGTTTACAAGTAAGGAAGCTGCTGC
Source organism: Ammospiza nelsoni (assembly GCF_027579445.1). Classification (NCBI taxonomy): domain Eukaryota; kingdom Metazoa; phylum Chordata; class Aves; order Passeriformes; family Passerellidae; genus Ammospiza; species Ammospiza nelsoni. Next base: position 72,692,418 of record NC_080633.1, read on the forward strand.
AGTGGGAGATACTTAATAGAAACAACCAACTAACTGTCAGCAACAGCTTTGGCAAATATTTGAAGTGAAAAGTCATTTTGAATTGACTTTTATATTATGAAGGTGTGCTGAACCTCCATTAGCAGTGACATAGTAAATGTTTGGTCATGCCTGCAGAAAATGTCTGAAGAAGGTTTTAACAGATAATTCTATCATTTTTGTTGATCCTTGAAATGAGGAGGACTAAAAGGCTACCTTTTTGCTTTCTGCAGAATAAAGATTTGTTGTTGTTGTTATCAGTGCTATAAATTGGATTCTTCATCATGTTTTCTCACAGTAGCGCCTTCCTGGCATGGCACCTTGTTAACAGGAGTATGGTGCTGAGCATGGGCTTTGCTGATTTACTATTCCAATTTAAAGACAGATGCAAAACCCATTAATGTTTTAATGCAATAATCCGTAAATGACCACTAAGAATTTTGTGAGGATAAATATAGTTTAAGATGTGGTTTACAGCCACTGGCACCATATTGAGCTGAAATTGAATACACAAAGCTCACAAAGCTAATGCAAGAAGCAGTTGCATGTGAAATCTCTTAAATGCATGAACTAGATGGCAGTGTGTATTTTAGTCAGGTAGTGCTCTAGCTGGACTCAAGAGCCATCATTTTGAAAGAAGCTTGGGAATAGGAGAAATTTAATTCTGCATAAATTATTGTGGCACTGTTCCCCAAATGCTGTTTCATCTAGACTATGCCCTTTTCAAGCTTATTTGAATCCTCTAAAGATAACATAAGGCTAAATGGCATTAATTCTTATGAAATAACACAAAAATGTAAAGTCACATTTCTGAGACAGGTGTGTTTTCAGTTATGTTGCCACACAGAGGTGTTGTAGATTTGTTCACACACTACTGTTTTATACAGCAGAAGTACTTGAATTCTTTCACCCCATAACAAAGGCCTGCTATTTCAGAAATTATACTAATTATATAATTGTTGGAGGAGTGACTATTACAATAAAAGCTGCCAAATACTTGACAAAAATCTTCTGGATTAAAAAAAAAAATCCTGTGGCAATTGCCTTGATTCTGTTACAATTATACGTGAAATGAAAAATGGTGCTGCTTACTTGCTTTGGTGTCTGGAGCAGAAATTTGTATGTATTCAAAGACAAGCTCACAGTCTTTTTCAGCTGCTTGCCCTTATTAGTCCTTTTAATATAAGCAGGCAGACAGCTTGAAGGAAATGAAACTTTATGGAAAATTATGGAAAACAAAGGTGAATTGGGAGCAGTGATGAAAGAAAAGAGGAAATAAAAGATTCTAATAAGTTAATGGCATTTTTGGATGCATCTCCTGCTACAGCCATTCTTTCTTTTGAGCTCAGAGGAAGTTACAGAAAACAAGGCATTTAAAGGTGCTATGAAAAATCCAAGTTCCTATTCCCTCTGCCATAGCAACGATCTGCTGCAGGGTCATCCTGCCCTGCAGGTGTTGATGTTAATTAGGTAGAGCTCCCTAGTGTCATGCACAAGGCTTGGAACAGGCTTTTTGTTTCAATCATCTGGTGCCCTCTGATGGACAGAGAAACCTGACCTCAGTGCCAGGCAGCAGTCCTGCTTCCTTTTCCCATTTTGTGAAGTTTTGACAATAGCTCAGAACAGAACATAGGGAAATTTCGGAGATGGTGGTGTCAGTCCTGAGTTTCATGAGTCACATAGTTATTATTCTGTTTTGGAAAGGATTGTAATCCAGAGAGGGTGTGGGAGGCTGCAAAAATTAGTATCATGACTGATTAGCAATCAGCTCTGATTTTTTTCTGTTTTAATTGTGTTGTGTAAATAACCAGTATGTGTTACTTAGGTTATGGTGAACTTTAAAATGCCTTTTTCAGGATTAACCACAATGAGCGTTTAGAATTTCTGGGAGATGCTGTGGTGGAGTTCTTAACAAGGTAAATGGGGAATTCTTCAACAGTTTTCACCTTGGTATGTTATTATTATAGTGTTGTGTTTATTGAACTTTCCAGTGTCTACTTTCACTGTGAATGTTTGCAGCCCTGCCTGATATTTAGACCTGCACACCTGCAGACAGCTCTCTTGATAATTCTTCCAGTGGTCATGATAAAACAAGAAAGATTACAAAATAGAAACTTAGAGTTTCTCTTTCATGGAGTGCAATTGATTTGGGTTAGAGATTATTCAGTTGTAGACAAGTTGAACTTTTTACCCTTCTTTTTAAAGGAAAGATGTTTTTCCTAGCATGCTGTTTTGTTTCTATGGGTTCTTTTTGTCTAGTTGCAAGGGGGAAGCATTTATGGGTAATGTTGAATGTGTTGCAGTTCCTGTATTTCCAGTAATTAGGGCTTTAGCTTCCATAACAACTTAAATAGTTTAGCACATATGCAGTCTGTTCAAAAGTAATGAAAAAAACTCCATGGTTCATCAAAAATTTTTCCAGTTCTGGCCTGAGTATTCTGAAATCAGTGAAAAATACAGGCATATTATTAGTTACCTCCATTGTTCTACCTCACCTTACTAGAGGCAAACAGGTTGCACAATGTAAAGATTATAATTTTTTTCACCTGCTTTGTTTTACTGTTTCAAATAGAGGTGTTGTCTTGTTTACTGCTAATTTGCTCTTCAAGCCAGTTTGTTACATGAACAACAAAACTGCCTTTATATCTCTGTTCTCTACTAGCCACTAGCTACGTGATATTAAAAACTATTAGCCTATAAAGGTCTCCACTGCCCTTAAAACTCATGGCCTTTTCTCTCATACAACAGTACAGGCTGATAAGATGGAAGACTTGCTGATTAAAATGTCTTGCATTTTTCATTGTCATTGTTCATCAGCCATCAGTTCTCTTTCTGAGCTAACTTTTGTCTCGATTCAGAAAAAAAAATGAGCTCCATTTTTGTTCAATAGAGCATGTAAGCACCTATTTAAGTCTGATTTTTTTTCTACCTCTCTTAACTTCAGGTGTCTGCTGTTGTGAATTATGATGCTTGATTGGATTGCCTCTAAGTTTTATGGCAGTTTTTGTCCTTAAATAATCTTGCATCCATCTGCATTTTTCTCCCTGTGTACTGGCTTAATAAAATATTTTAATAATTAGTGCCATACAGTGCCTGAATTAGAGAATGTTGAAAACCCTAAACTTTTTTTGACATGGGTTAGATAGTCATAGATGAAAGTATCCAAAATCATTTATTTATTAGGCAGATCTTGATGGGATCAGTGAATTACTTTTGTTTTGTTTCTGTTTTATGAAGAACCTTGCTAGCATGATGACAAATACCATTAAAAGTTGTTAAAAGCTTGTGATTTTTACTTTTTTTTTTTGGTGGAATAATGACTTCACACATTTGATAAATCCAGGCTGTTGAGGTCTGTTCTTTGTTTCCATTAGCATCTGTTAAAAGTACTTTCAGAAACATGTATAAACTGATGGGTGTCCTGTTGGCAGCAGCCGCAGCAGCACCTGAAGGCGCCGTGTACCCCCAGCACGGCGTTTCTCAAGGCTGAGGCTTCCCTTGTGCTTTATTCCTCCGCATCCTCTAGGTGTCAGCTGTGCCGAGCCCTCTGCTGCTGCTGCTGCTGCTAGACAGAAACCTGAGATGAGGGAACTGCAGGCTGGCAGCTGCAGGGATTTAGACATTATGTGCTGCCCAGCAGAGAAGCAGCTCTCTTCCTGCCCTGCTGCCAGTGCTATCCTATCAGAGAGGATTGGGCATTGTTTGAATGTTTTAGCTTTACCTTACTTAAAGCTGAGGTCCACTTTGGGAAGGGACCCACCTGTATACGTGTATTACCCACTAGGGTCTGAGGGAAGGGCACAGTTCTCTGCAGGTGTATGTGGTTCCTCTTTAATCACATGCCAACAGCATCTGGTTTGCTTTTTGTGTTGCCAGTGTCCACTTATACTACCTGTTTCCCACTCTGGAGGAAGGAGGATTAGCTACGTACCGCACTGCCATCGTACAGAACCAGCACCTGGCCATGCTGGCTAAGGTACAGCTCTCTGTGCCTCTGTGTTGGACGTCCATGGGTAGAACACTATCAGTGTCTGGACTGCTTCTTGAGGGAACTGCCTGCTTTGAGCATCACTTTCTTTGCTGTGTTTTGTGTACAAGACTGGGGATGCAGGAACCCTTTTCAGTTTGAAAGTAGATTTTAAAGATAAAGGAAAACTTTGTGTTTTCTCCAAAGCATGCATGTGATTTTTGCAGGTGTAGAGATGAGTTTTTAGTCTTTGTTGAAGGTGTGCCTGTACTTGCCTTTAATTTGCACAAGTAATGAAGCTGACAGTAGACCTTCAGTGAAGAAAAAGAATCAAACTTATAAACATGTTGTTTATAATTTCTGATAGACTGTGTAGAGAGAACTTGGCAACAGAAGCAAGAAAATATGGGGGGGAAAATGTCATCTGCTCCATAACCTATGCAGTCGTTTTCAGGTCCACTGTAGACTGTCAGAATAGTCAGCATTATATTAAACAAGGTTATGGAGAAGAGTTGTATTATCTCCTAGGAAAAATTAAGATGCCTTAGAATTTTATTTAATTTAGTTCTGTGAACAATGGAGCTTTTTATATTTCCATATATGATACTGGTGCATGGTAATATGATACATAAAGTTGATTCAATCTATTCATAAATAGGTAGGTATTCCCTTATTCATTCTTGATTTTGTTAGCTTTTTTTTTAAGAAACAGTCTGAGACTTACTGATGTAATTGATTATGCCACACACGTGCACATACTGTCCACTGTGTGCTGCTGATAGTTTTCAAGAGGCTCTTATAATCTTTCCTCTCTGTAATCACACAGTGCCCTAAACAAGCTTATCCAGTCTTGGGATTTTGGCAAAAACAGCAGGATTTCTAACATACCTTTTTGCTCAGGTCTCAGGAGAGGCATAGGATAGGCAATGAACAGAATAATTTTCTTCTATGTCTTTTTTTATTAATTTAGATAAGCATGGATTGATTGAAACATTTCATATCAGGGCCTTGTTTACAAATACAGTATTGCCTGACATTTGAATTAATGATACTATTTTTAAACCTGCATCAGGAAAGCTCATATATTCTTCAAGTCTGTTTACAGCCTTTATCATTGTACAAGAACAATTTTTGAAAATTTTTATTGCAATATTTTAAAAACTGTAAGTGCAGCTGTAAATATTAGATATCTGTAAATTCCAAGTTTTCCTCTCATGTGTCTTATATGATGTTCCTGGTTTCCTTCCCTGCCGTGTCATATTGCATTCAGTTCACTCAATATATTTCTCAGCCTCTCAATGTCTCTTGAACTTGTGGAATGCTGTTCATAACTAAGAAGCAAATGATGAGTATAAGAAGTTGAAATTTTATATAAAATAATTAATATTCTACTCTTATGTTGACTCCAGCAAGTGTGGCTGTGCATTATGAAGTGTGTGGAACACTGTCAGTCGTAATTCACAGTGTTCTGGAGCAGTGAACAGGCTGCCATTCATTGAAAATGGAAAACTCTTTTTGGCAATTGAAACATGTCGAAACCATGCATCTCAAACAACTTAGTCTCCAGCTTTACCTCTCAAACATACTCTGGAAGGATGAAGTTAAAAGTTAACAAGAAATTAATCAGTAGAAACTGAACACCCAGCTGGGAAGAGCCTGTTCTCGTACAAACTTTGCAAGATGCATAAATCTCTTCTTTAAAAATCCCAATAATGGTTTTGTGTCAAAAAGACAAATATGTAAAGAGAATCTAGGGGCTCTTGCCTGCATTTCTATAGCAGAATTATCATATATTATAGAAAATATCTGGCTTACTGTCTTAGATTTTGGCTGGCAAGCAGAAGTATAGTTCAGGCAACAGAAGAGTGTTAATGATGCACTTTTGAAAGGACGAAGGAAGCTAGGTGGCACTGCAGATTAAAATATGAGCCTTCTCTTGTAGTGCCCAGAGGCTACCACCTGTTGATGGTCTTAGAGAAAAAAGCCAGATGTTCAGTGGATTGTGTCTACCAGAGTTCCTATTCCTCACTGTTCTGCTTTAGTTTCTTTTGGTTTGATAATTCTGGTTTTTCCATGGTCTCACACTCCAGTTTTTACCTCTCATAAACAAAGAAAACTTTTTCATTTTAGCCTGTGTCTAAACTGAAACTTTGGAGAAAAGCTTCATAGTTCATTCAAGCCTAGTAGCTGCATTATGACAGTGTAATTGAACTTTAATGACTAAACTGGTACTCTTGTACTTCTAAAGCTGTGGTTTTCACTCTTTCTACATGTTTTGCAGAAGCTGGAACTGGAACGATTCATGCTCTACGCTCATGGTCCAGACCTTTGCAGGGAGTCAGATCTCCGCCATGCCATGGCCAACTGCTTTGAAGCCCTCATAGGTAAAGTGTTTGCATTTGTGTGTGCAGGCAGGTACATTTTATACCTGTCTGTGTGCCATGTTGACTGTGATGGAGGAGATGTGGGCCTGTTGAGCAGTGCCAGTAGCAGTAAGGCTTCCTGTATCATCTTTGTCCCTTCCCCTCTCCTGCACATATCCCACATATATAAACATATTGAGTGTGTAGTACAACCACGAAAATCTCATTTTCCATGTCCTGGCTTCACACACTGAAGGTGAAGCTGTCTCGTGTCACTGCAGAGCTCCACCTCTCCTGTGCCAGTGTGGCCTGACACCTGCCCCCTGTGGGAGCAGGGGAGCAGTTCAGTCAGCATGGCCTGGCAGAAGATAAGCAGGTTCACAGCTTCCAGTAGTGCTTGAACAGACCTGCAGCCTCAGCCCTGAATTTTAGTAGCAGCTTGCTTTCTGAATCAGGCATTCCCAGCTGAGTCACCAGACTACTTTCTCTGTGCCCTGCTAACCTTCTGTGAATTTGCAAAGTAAATAACTTTTAGTCTTTGCATTTTTCTTACAGGTAAAAAGCATGGCAATATGGCTGGTGTAATAAAGCTACCCTCTAGCTGAGGGGGAAGGCGAGTTGTGTCAAATTTGCTGTTGGGCACTAAGATGCAGATTAGTGACTGACTGCACTGGTCTACAGGTTTATATTGCAGAGGAAGTCAGGGCCTGACCACAGTTACCAATCCAGGAGGTTGAAAATCTCATTGATTACGTCTGCACAAGCTCTATTTTAAATGACAAATTTTTATGAACCTCTACTTGCTTGAGTACAGAAAGCAAGTTAGTCTCACTGGTTTGACTTCATATTCATCAAAATGTACTGTACAAGTTACTAGCTGTGGGAATGGTTTAGCCCTGTTACAGGTCTTTATATACTACACGAGCTCCTGAAGCGTTTTGTCCTGCTTTGAAAAATAGATCAGAGTTGGCTTAGTTGTCAATAGTTCTGTGCATTCTGCCTTGGGCCAGATTGCATTTCCTCTTATCAAGAAATAAGAGTTTTCTTTTTAACTCTGTTTTGCTTTCCATGAACGCTTTGATCTTTAATTTAAAAATAAAAAGCAAACAGAAGAGGAACACTAGATATGTATCTGTGTCTTTGTTCATAGGCTTCAGCTTGTCTAGGATGTAGTGATGAGAACTATTTGGCAAGCATTGAGATTTGCTGAGAGAGCAGGCTTGCTGTTTAACCTCCAATACAAAGCTGTTCAGCAAGTTAATTGAGCAGTGAGATTTTTTCAGTGCTATAGCTAAAATGTGGGAGCTTGTTAAGGGACTATAAAAGTATATGTAGGGTCTGGAGCTCCTACTTGAGGCCCTGCTGGAAGGTCTGGTGCTTCATCACAAAGTCCCTGTGATGAACATAAAAACCAGAAGTATGAGCAGGCTGCCTAGGAATTGTTTAAAATTTTGTGCTCTCATAATATTCCTCTTCCAGATTAGTCTTATAAACCCCCAACTGTTCTTCAAAGAGTCCAAAGAAAGTAGTAGATCTAGTGAGGAATCAAAGGGGAAGGGAAAGGCAAGGCAAATCACGTTCTTCCTGTGTCTGGGAACATGCACTCCCTTTCTCTGTGTTCTTGATGTAGCTGTGTATTCCATTTGCTTTTGTGCTTACAATAACAAGTTTAAGGTTTTCAGAAGTTGTCCTGTAAAACGTATCAGAGGACAAAATGTTGATACTAATTTAAGAAGTGCCTATGCAGATATAGAGTATATAGGGTACGCAAAAAATATGTTAAGTTTTGCAGAGCTTGTTACTGATGGACATGTGGAGAGAGCTAGTGAGGGCTGTGTGTGAAGTTTAAAAATAAACAAACATGATCTTCAGAAACTAAGACATGCAGAGATGCCCTTTCCAGGTCAGACAATAAATTATTGTGGTACCAATAAGGAAGGAGGCTCAAGGAAGACCTTGAGCTTTGCAATAGTCCCAACACATTGTTTATATGCAGAGTGAAATCTTATTGCAAGTATAGAATAAATGCTAATTGTTTGCTAGTTATTGAAATGTATTTCATGGGTTTCCCTATCTGCCAGTGTTGTTGTGGTTTATCCCCAGCCAGCAGCCAAGCCCCATGCAGTGCTTGCTCACTCCTCCACCAGTGGGATTGAGGAGAGAATCAGAAGGATAAAAGCTGGAAAAGTCATGGGTTGAGATAAAGATGGTTTCATGGGGAAAACAAAAGCTGTGCACACAAGCAAAGCAAAACAAGAAATCATTTCATTGCTTCCCATGGGCAGGCAGCTGTTCAGCCATCTCCAGGAAGGCAGGGCCCTGTCACACATAATGGTGACTTGGGAAGACAAACATGATCACTCCCAACATACCCCTTTCCTCCCTCTTCCCTGCAATTTATATACTGAGCATGATGTCCAACAGTTTGGAATATCCCTTTGGTCAGTTTGGGTCACCTGTCCTGACTGTGTCTCTTCCCAACGTCCCAAGCACCCCTTAGTCTCCTCTCCAGTGTGGCAATACCAAAAGGAGAGAAGGCCTTGACTCTGTGTGAGCCCTAATCAGCAATAACAAAAACAGCTCTGTTTTATCAACCTCTGTCCAGCAAAAAATGGAAAATATACTGTGCTAATCACTGCAAAGAAAATGAACTCCATCCCAGCTAAAACTGGCGCAATTGTCTAGTTAGCTATTTTCAGAAGTACTAGTACTAGTATTCTAGTTAGCTATTTCCAGAAGTACTTTCCAGTACTAGACACAATTGTCTAGTACTGGAAAGTACTTCTGGAAATATAGGTTAATTTGTATAAACTTTGCTCTTTGGATATATAATTTTCTATCATTGATATAATTATTTCAGGTTTTCTTTGCATTTTATGACTTGATTTACACTGGTGTCTAATGTGCTTTAAATTTCTCAAAAAAACGTGTTGCTACAGAAAGCATGCTTTTAAAAATGAATGTGTTGGAGATGAAGAAGTCCAAGATCTTTGACTTTCTCATGCTTAGTAATTTTCTGAGTACTAATTGCATTATTGACCTTTGACATATTGGTCCCCTCATGTAGGAGCTGTTTATCTAGAGGGAAGCCTAGAAGAAGCAAAACAATTATTTGGACGTTTGCTCTTCAATGAAAAGGTATTTATGTACTTACATGATTTGATTTCCAGTTCAAAAAGAACTTGATGTGCTTTTGTCTCCATTGTTTTACTTAAGGATCACAAATGAACAGAAATACTGTTTTATGCAGTTCCTGGGAATTGAATTAGGAGAGCAAACCCTACTGATCCAGGCAAAAAAATTATGGTATTTTCTCAGCTGTGCTTTGGATTGCTTGACTTGGGTAGGGAAAGGGTGGCTGGTGAGGGAAACCTGACAGCTTCCATTCAAAGTGCTGCTCTGAAAGCATAAATGGGTGCTGCAGATCCAGGTGTTTGGCTCAGAGGGAATGATGCACTTGCTGAGCAACTATTCTGTTTCATCAATTAAATCACCCTTCCCTAAAAGCTTTAAACATATGTTTGGAGAGAAAAAAAAGGAGGGTGTTTCACTCAGCATTTACCCAATTGCACAATTACAGTGTGCAGGAATAGATCAGGCTGTGTCTTAGATGGCTGTTAGTTAGAACATGTTCTGTGTAAAGGTGAAGGAAAGTACCCACTGCTGGGGCAACACAGATGGCAGTGGTGACAGGATGAATTGTATATTATTTTCCTTCCTTTAAGTCTGTCAAATTACAAAGCTTATTAGAAATAAAAGTTTTTAGAAGCCTATTGTAACTCACTGTTTATTTGCTGCTTGGTGGCTATAGCAAAGGAAGCCTTTATGAAGTAGAAGAAAATAAGTGGGATTTTTTTTTTCCTCTTTCAGTCCTTTCCTATGGAGAATTCAAACTTGCTACTGAGGAGCACTTGCAAATAAAGTTAGTCCTGAGGCTTAAACAAATCTTTTTCTTCTTTAACCACTTTTTATGTGGTTCAAGGATTTTTCCACCTCTTTGACACAAGCTAATTGGGAGAACTACAGGCACTTTGAGCAGCAAATACACGATTTTAAAAATGAGTTTGCCAGCACTATTGAATTTGCAATAAGCAGAGTCAGCATCTGAAATAGTTCAGTATTTCAAGTAATGACATTTTATTTAGTACTGTGGAATTTGTTAAATGACTCCCTTGAGCATTAAAGGCATCTCTCAATGTTTGCAGGACCTGCGGGATGTATGGCTTAATTATCCACTACACCCACTCCAAGTAAGTGTATCCCTTTCTGTAATAAATTTCACTGTTCTGTTTTATTTTCAGGGATGCTTTTCCTTAGGTTTCCATTGTGATGACATCTCAGAAATTGTGCTTAAGAGTAGCCAAAGGAATATATATATATGTTTTCCTTTGTGTTTGGCTGGTGATTTGTTTGGTTGGTTTTTTTAAATAAGTAGTGAGTTTTTGCCTCTCTGAGAATTAATCATTCACCTTTCCTTGGCTCATGTTTGTTGTATAACTGTGCCTGTACAGTAAATAAAATGAGAGATAATGTTTTGACAGCTTCTTGTTTGTTTTCTCAAAATTGGAGGAAAAGGGTGAAAAACAATCTATGAATGTGTTTTCTTAACCTAAAATTAGGACTGAAACCTTAATAGTAGGAAGGCATATTAATTGAATGCCATAAAAGTTGTGATTTTATTCTATTTTGATTTTGTGTGTTTGTGCCCATGCAATGATAGTGTGGTTGTTGCAGTGATTCCAGTAACTTTAATACCACATAAGCACTAAAATTACAAAGGTGTCTGGAGGCTAACTTATCCTCCATGTATCCAAGGTTACAAGTTCACAAGCTGTTGGTTTATGAGGCTGGAAGTTGGGAGACTGATGTCCCAGTCCATTCTCCCTTACTGAATTCTTGGGCAGACATTGAGCAAGTGTCAGAGCCTCTCTGCACTGTGCCTCCTTGTCTTCAGTGCAAGCATGAGTGTGCAAGGTTACTGCTGAAAGAGCAGTGAATGCACAGACAAAATCTTCAGTAACAAATCAGTGCATATGAAGAATTTTTACAACCACATCCCTCTGAGTGAAATAGAAAATACTCTTAATGGAAGATAACATTTTGAGATTCAGCACTAGCTGTCCTGTGTGGTGGCACGCACAGCTACAAAGAAGATTGTTCTTACTGTGAATTTCTTTCTTTTCTCTTACTTTATTTTAACCATTTCATCCCTGCTTTCACATAGACTTGCACTCTGCTTAGAAATCAGCAAGTCAGTGTAGGAAGCTTATAATTTCTTACTACTACCTTGACTTGTGTGATGAAAATTGTTTTCTTCCACATCCCAAAACCATCTTGGGGAGTTTTGCCAGTAGGTGAAACACAGGCAGCTCGGGCTGGCCTTTTGGCACAGCTAGCCTGAAAAACGGTATATTTAAAAACTGCTAAAAATGACTGTAATGATATGCCAAATGAGATCCCAATCAATTAAAAAAAAAACAACAAAAGAGCCCTGGGTAAGATAACACAGTTACAGGTCTTCAGTTCTGTGTATTTGGCAGTAGCCAAGTGTGTAGAAATGGTCTAAAAAATAATTAGTGATCATCTGGATACATATGGACTCTAGAAAGAATCAACATGTAAAGACAAGGCCTGCCTCACAGATGCATGTGAAGGAGACAAAACAGCAGGTGATAATGCAGATGATTCTGTCTGCTGGCTTTCCTGAGAGGCTGTTGGAAAGACAGTCAAGAAAGGCTTTTAAAATTTTATTTTTTTTTAAGAAGCAATAAAAAAAAGCAACTTCAATGAAAAATGTCAGTCCCCACCAGATTAAAAGGAATGGCTGAAACATAAGAAAGGGAGAACAGGAGTGAAATGACCACATCTTGCAAGGAGTGGTGATCACTGGCAGATTTCCCTCGGGATCTTTGCTCAAGTACAAGCTGTTCTCATTGACAGCCTAGGGAAGAGGATGAGCAGTGAGGTGGCAGTTTGTTGACAATACCAAATTATTTCAAGTAGCAGGGACAACAGCAGACTGAAGAATTGCACTCTGGTTGTGAGAATGCAAGGGTGACTCACTGTGGAGTTTTAAAAAGCAGTGTAGGTAAATAGAAAGGGCTGTGCATGATGAAGCAAAAAGTCTCAGCTCCACATGCATCTGAACTCCAAAATAACAACTATCACCCAAGTGTGGAATTTTGGTGCAAGGGTATGTAGCTCTATGAAAGTGTGAACTGAATGCTCTGTACAGAAAAAAGACAAATTGAATGTAATCAATTAATAGAAAAGGGGCAGACAACAAACCAAAAATTATCTCAATGCCAGTTTAAAAAGCTGTGGTTATTCTTACTTTTCTTTTAGGCATCCTTCTTGATAATTCATCCTCTGAAGCATTACTATACCAAAGAGATGCTCAGAAAGGGTGGAGGAAATGCTTAAGCCATTTCCCAGCTCCACAAAGGCATTTAACAGTGTCATCACAATAATGCCATTGACATCAGACAAGAAACTGATAAGAAAAGATATTGACCCAAAGTAATAATTTTAATATTCTTGTGTTAGTATGCCCTTTTGAATTTCATATTTAAAGTATTTATTCTTGATTTTTGATACTTAAAGGGAAGTGGAAGAAATTGATTTGGATTTTGTTTCATCTTGGCATGCTGTCAGTCTTCCAGTCCTATTCTAATAATTTTTGAATGTGTTGCTCAGTTGTAAACAATGTGATAATGTTAGAAAATGCAGAAATACAAAATTGTACATATTTTGTGAACGTTTGTATAATGCTGCAATGCTTCCACATGTAGAGACATGCAAGTGGATGGGATTAAATGTCTCAGCATACATCTGAGCTCATCTTTTCCTTGACTGATAATTACTCAAGACCAAAAGGCAGAGGAAATGTGGTTTTCTCAGTTCAGCTGTCCATGGAACTTGTTCATTGTATTCTTTGCTCTTGATTTAAAGAATGTTTGCTTTTCTCTGAAAATTTCTGCAGCTTGTCATTACTTACACGACATTTTTCTTGCAGCTGCAGGAGTCCAATACTGACAGGCAACTCATTGAGACCTCTCCAGTTCTTCAAAAGCTTACAGAGTTTGAGGAGGCAATTGGAGTCATCTTTACTCACGTTCGACTTCTAGCACGTGCATTCACTCTGAGGACAGTAGGCTTTAACCATCTGACTCTGTGAGTACATAGCAAGAGTCCTCATGTAGCTCTGTTGGCCCTTCTGTTAGAGTATTCCAGATTGCCTGGTTTGCGAACAAACTATGTTACATGTATTTCTTGGAATAGAGCAGCTATGTTCACAAGCCTGCCTGGCTCAGTGTGCCACCTGTGACAGTAGTCAGTAGCAAATACCTTGGGAAAGACTGTAGAAGGTATTAGAGACCTATCCTCGTGTTTATTTTGTGCTTTTTGCATGACTGATATTTGTGCATCACTCCTGAGACCTTAGCAAAACATACCTGGAGGTACATTTGGGCGGAGAAAAGAATTACACTCTTTGATCCAAGCACTGCCCTTGTGTTCTGTTGCTTGCAAAGCTGCCAGGCATGTTTTCAAGCAAACAGTATTACAGAATATGCTGAGTTGGAAGGAACCCATTGGGATCATCAAATCCAACTCCTGGCCCTGCATAGAACACCCCAGGAATTACACCATGTGCCTGAGAGCGTTGTCCCACATTTCCTGAACTCAGACAGGCTTGGTGCTGTGACCACTTTCCTGTGAGCCTTTCCAGTGTTAATCCACTCTCTGGATAAAAAAGCCTCTTCCTGATACCTAACCCAAACCTCTCCTGACTCAGCTCCATGCTGTTTCCTTGAGCCCTGTCTCTGGTCATGAAAGTGAAGAGATCAGTACCCACCCCTCCATGCCCCTCTGCAGTGAGGTCTCCCCTCAGTCCCCTCCAGGCTGAACAAAGTGACCTCAGCTGCTCCTTATTTGGCATCCTTTTAAGACCTTTCACCATCACAGTTGCTCACCTTTGGACACTCTCTAACAACTTAATGTTGTCTTTATTCTGTGGTTCCCAAAACTGTCCCCAGCGCTGGAGATGAGGCTGCCCCAGCTCAGAGCAGAGCAGGACAATCCCCTCCCTTGCCTGCCTGGCCATGCTGTGCCTGATTCCCCCAGGACAGGGCTGGCCCTCCTGGCTGCCAGGGCACTGCTGGCTCGTGTTCAAATTGCCATTGACTAGGACCCCCAGGTCCATTTCCACAATGCAGCTCTCCAACATCTCATTCTCCACTTTATACCCACAACTGAGGTTGTCCCAGACAGAGAATCTGGCACTTGCCCTTGTTAAACTTCATATCAGTGCTTATCCTCTGCAGGATCTTGTATGAGTTTAAACCCTGATCCTTTCCTTTCTTGTGAGTGGACATTTTTGTCTGTTGAAGTATTGCTTTCATTAGTTCATTTTCTTAAAACAAGTTTGAGATAGAGATCTTATCCCAATACAGATTTGATGTTAACTGCTCTTCTCCTTCATTTAGTCTGTGATCTGTAATCTAATGATTGCATTTATTTGTAGCTATCCAGATTTTCTTTTTGCCTGTAAGTTGGCGTTAGTACAGTAATGAGCTGTGTTTTCATCTCACCTGATTAACACTGAAAAATTGTCTTAAATGTGTTTGGAAAATGAGCAAGGCTCACTTTCAGATCACTCTTCATTTTAATTTGTGTGTGCATGCTGGTTTTGGCTTTTTCCTCATGAGTGCTTATTGATTTTGCTGCACTGATGTCTCATTTTTCAGAGGCCACAACCAGAGGATGGAATTCCTGGGTGACTCCATAATGCAGTTGGTAGCCACAGAGTATTTATTCATACATTTCCCCGATCATCATGAAGGGCACTTAACGGTGAGACTGTCATCAATCATATTCTCCATAAGAGCAAGAGTGGGATGGAAACCAAAATTATTGGAGCAGCCAGTGAATTGTTCTGAGTTTGATTAATAGAAGAAGCCTCAGCAACCACTGCTCTTAATAAGGCTTTGTTAATTTTAAGTCATGAGCACTGCAATGAATAGAAAATGATGATTTATGACTCCACTGCAATAATTTCTGTTCAGTCTGTGAAGTGGATCAAAAATTTTGAAGATGTCAGTGATAAAATTGAGGGCCAAGACTAGTTCTTGTTTAAAGATGGGTGTCTTAAACCATTTATTTAAATAGATGTATCATGTGACTTTTTTTATTCCTGTCTTCTAGTGTGTTGAACATGCGTACAGGCAGGTTTATACATCCTGATAAAAAAGTTTTTACTATTTATTTTAGTCTGCTTTTCCTCTTGTCTTCAATCTGAACTTCCTGAGGTAGCTTTTGAATTTAATTTTAATATAGTTATAGTCATCTGTTGATTGCTGTAGTCTTTTAGCCTCTCTTATCTGGACTTTGAACAACTAAGTTTGGAGACCTTTCAACAATTTACAGTATTTTAAATGCAGCATGATAGTATTAGTAGATTTTTCCTGATTAGCCCTGCAGCTGTTGAGTTGTGGCTTTGTTTGAAAGTAACAAATTTTGTTTGGCTTACTAAATGTTCTTAGTTTACTTGATCAGCAAAGCAATACATATATCAGGAATGTTAGTCAAGTTTTCTAGGTAAAGTTAGGAAGTAGCCTAATTTTAGAGTGGTTCCCTCAGATCAATAAAGGCATGACAATGCTAAGTCTCTAGCAGGCAATGTGTTATCAAGAATATGATTCTTGAATCTTTTGGGCTAAAGCTGTTTGAGGAAGAAACAAGTACAGGCTGTGACTAGGAGTTACTTGAGTTTTTCTTCACCATTTCTTTAATTTCAGTTATATTTGTATGGATTCTTCTGCACCATTGAGGAGACAGGATATAAAGCCTGGTTTTTTGCTTTCTGCATGACTTTTAAGAATGTAGGCATCCATGGTCTTATAACTTGCAAGAACTGTTTGGCCAGAAGAATATGGGATGTTGCTGTTAATGGGTGTAAATGCTCAGAACAATGATTAGAATGTCTTTTTGTTGCTCAGTGTAATGATTAGTGAGTTGGAAAGTACAAGTTGCACACTTCAGTTTTTAGGCAAAACTGCAAAGTTAAGAGTGAAGTGGATGCTGAAAACACTTAAAAATACAAAGAAGCGGGCAATGCCTAAAATAAAATTTGAACTGTGGAGGTGTGTTCATCTGTAGAGAAAATTATCTTAAAATGTTTTCAAATTTGATGACAAATGAAATGAGACATCTGAGAAAGGAGGCTGATAAAGTGTAATCTGAAGAGAAACTGCAAACACTAAGCTCTTTCTCCTGTCATCTGGGGACACACTGAAATTTGAAGTAATAATAGAACATCAACTAAATGGTGTCTGGTGTGTTGAGGGCAATTTTGGTAAAGAATTCTACTTGACTGGCAATGCAGTGGCTTCCCAGTGTGGAGTGATTGCTTGTGGAGAGATGTCTGTAAAATAATTATGTTTAAGAAAAAGAAAGGAGAACATAGTCTCATCTACATACTTGGAGATAGCCAAATACTGTACCAGAAGAGAAGTTGATATTTTGTTGAATGTTGGAAGATAAGCTTCTCCAGTGCTGAGTTATGCATACATTTTTTGATACAGTCATGAGTAGTGATATCTTGGGTGAAAATGGAAGAATTAGGAAAAAAATTGCTTTGTAATTAAAGCCAGGCTCCAGTTGAGCATATCATGTATCACAGCATCTGCAGTGATCTGTGTGTTACCAGTGTGGAGACTAACTCTAAAAAAGCTGCTGGAAAGGCACAGGGACTGTCTGTATTATGAAGAGGAATTGAATTTCTTGCCTGATCACACTTGTAGAGGAGGCAAATTCTAATATGGAGCAAGTTGATAACCACAGTGCTAAGAGGATAACTGGGCTTTTTTTTCTATCTCTAATTCACAGGGCAGTGTATGTGTTGCTCTTTGTTTTATGATACTACTAATCATGATTATGGATCCCATCAAAATAAATAGTCTGCAAACAAAACAAAAGAAATCCTTCTTCCATTACAAGAAACAGATTTTTGTCATGGGACGCTGCACTTCTGTCTCATAGATTACATATTAGGATGCTGTACTTAGGATATCATTGGGGAAAGTATAGTTTATTTATCATGAGGACATAAAAGGAAAGAATTTTGAAATAGAACAAGTAGTAAATGAGTTTAAACCAAGGTTAGGGAGTGGCGTAATAGTACTATGTGCAGTTTGCCTAGTTTACGAAGATCAGGTTATGAGTATCTGCTTCATACATCATTGACAAACAAATTATGAACATACTGTTCTTTGTTTATCTGTTCTGAGAGATGAAGTATCAAGTGCAGCAAATAAATCTTGATTTTTCATAAGCTCAATTGATGTGCTGGAGCCAGGTAGCATATAACTTGTATCTAATAAGCTGAGCAAATGTGATATGGAAGACAAAAAAAAGGAAAAAATGTGTGTGCAGCATCTCAACTCTAGATTGCACATAAACTGTGGAAAAGGGAGACATTCTTTACTTCTCACTCCTACCTCTTGTAGTAGCCGTAACTTCTTTAATGCTGTTCCATTTAAAGCAAAAAAGCAAGCAAGAAGGAAAAATGCTGACCTCTCCAAAGGTTCAGAAATTCTCCCTAAAATTCCAAAATACTCCTTTAAGCTGTGTGGGAGCTCTATGTCTTTGTTAGAGCTCTATGTTAAAGTAATCTGTCTGGAGCCAAGGTTTTTTCATGACACATCCTTGACCTTGTCATATATGGAACACATTAGGCAGACCTGCGTCCGGGATGCATTGGCTCAGCTGTGCTGCCTTCTAGCAGAGCAAATAGTGCATACAGGCTGTCCATCTGTGTATTTTTGTCTTTGGCCAAAGGAATGGAGCAGCTTCCTCATCTGCTCATTCTCAAACACTGAACTATATTGCTTTAATGTGTATTTGTTTGAGTCACCACCTATTTATTTATTATTTGGTGGACACTGGGGGCTGTTCCATGGACTCCAGGATATTGTTTACTTAATCTTTATATGGTAAAATGTATAAAACTGTGTATTACTTAAACTAGAAAACTGCAGATTAGCTGAGAAAGTACAGGACTCATGATGACATGGAAGGAAGCTCACAAGCAAGCATTTTAAGTGTGTGACATATATACAGAAGTTATGTGTCCATAGAATAAGTAAAGATTGGTGAGAAGAATTGAAACAGAAAGAAAAATCACCAGCAGAAAGAGTGACAGAGTGTGTCTCTATATAAAACACTTGAGATGCCCTGAATCTAAATGTCAGTAAACTGAGAGAAGTGAGAAACCTCAAGGATAAAAGTAACTTTTTCTCCCCAGCTCTCCTAGGTTTTGTAGTTTGTTATTGGTGATTTTTACTAAGGAATGGAACTTCTTTCTTTTGCAGCTGTTGAGAAGTTCTTTGGTGAACAACAGGACACAGGCCAAGGTGGCAGAGGAGCTGGGCATGCAAGAGTTTGCCATCACTAACGACAAGACAAAAAGGCCTGTAACTCTTCGAACTAAGACTTTGGCTGATCTCTTGGAATGTGAGTTAATTTGGTTATAATAACTTCATACTTAATGACTTCCTTTTCCTTGGGGCTTGTTTAAGAAAGCCATTAGAAATCCCCTAAATTGCTATTAAAAATGTATGTTCAGGTTTCCAAATGATTTATGCCTATACCTCTGAAAGCCAGATTTTTGAAGAGTAACCTAGATTTTTGAAGTCTGTATAAAAGCATGAAGAAGGCATAATTGCAGATAGAAATTTGAAACCGTAGAAATTGCGGGTTCAAGATGACCAGGTCAAAAGCATGTCTTCAAAGTTAAAGCTTTTATTCTGAATTGAGCTATTTAACAGCAGTTTCAGTGTTTCATTAGTATGTTCTTGACACTGTTGGAAGACAAAATAGTTAAGCAGGTGAATAGTTCTGTGGTTCATTTGTCTGCATTTGAGGAAGTTTTAAAATGGTCATTCCACAAGAGGAAAGGCTGCATGGAAATGAAATTATTTTTAGTCAATTTTTGGAAGTTTGTGCTGCCTTCTTTCCCATGAAATGGAAACAGTGATAAATATTCTACAAAGAAAATTAATCCCTGTCTTGTATATTTTGTTGTGTTTTGCAAGCAATTCAGACCACTTGGCTTTTGCAAAATCCCATAAACAAATGGAAATAGCACACAAACAGGAGTGATTTATATCTAAATTATTTTATGGTACCCAGTAGTGATTTATTTGTAAGTATTCATGGTCTCCTGGTTAAAATGTGAGATTAGAAGCAGAGTGTTGTTTCTAGCACTTTAAATGACTGGGTGGATTTGGGAAAATCACTTAATCTCTTGGTCAACTTGATTTTTTTTTTTCCCAAGTATGCAGGATAATACCCTCATCAGATCACTGCTCTGAAACGTAATTGAATATGGCTTTAAAGTACCCAGTGATACTTGTTTCTAAAAGTGCAAGCCAATAATGCTCTCCTTGGAAGAGTGACAGTACCTTTTTTTTCCCCCAGCCTTTATTGCTGCTCTGTACATTGATAAAGATTTGGAATACGTTCACACTTTCATGAATGTTTGCTTTTTTCCACGGCTAAAGGTAACATCAGTCAATTTCCTACTTTCCTGCCACTGTATTTTAACACATTGTGGCATTTGAAACCCTTATTGCAATCTCTCAATCATAAAAGCATCTTTGTGGACTTCCTACAGGAGTTTATTTTAAATCAAGATTGGAATGATCCTAAATCTCAGCTTCAGCAGTGCTGCTTGACTCTCAGGACAGAAGGAAAAGAGCCAGACATTCCTCTCTACAAGTAAGAACAGGCCCCTTATAATTATAAAGCTAATTATAAATCTTCCTTGTATATGGAGCAAGATGTGCTCAGTCACTCTACATTTTCCCCATAATTTGCTTTTCTTGTCATTACCCAAGCCCTATAGTCCCTTGTCTGAAGAAGGAAAATACTGTTTTCTAAGCCTTAGGTGCTTAGGCCATTACAAGGAAGAGTTACTGAGCATTTTACCTTTACAGTTGTAAGGGAAAAATAGAGTTTTTATTTTGGAGTGGAGTATTTAATTGGCATAGTTCTTTATTTGTTTTTTCTTTTAATGTAAGGAATTGGCAGTATTAAATGAAAAGAGTTAAAGAAATGGCTGTTTTGTTATGAGGTCAAGGTATCTCCATTTTCACTAGCATATGAAGTTTCTTGATATTATTATACAAAAATAATAATACCTTATGTTACACTTGCTGATTATAGGCACTGTTTCTCATTCCCAGTCAGGCACTGAAGGGCAGCACAAGTTTTGGACATTTTTGCTGTGGGGTTCAGCTGGCAAATGTTCCTGTGTTCAATGACAAAGAGCTCAGGGCAGTGAACCTTTTAACTTGAACACCTAACTTAGCTACCTGAAACTGGATGGGATAGATCTCCATTTTTACTTACAGTTGCTAAAGTGTGATAGCTGCTTCAAAAAGATAATAAATAATAAACCTTAGGCTGTATATTGCATCCGTATCCATTCAATTACTGTAGGAAAGTGTGCAATGTTAGCCTCAAAAGAAGAGATAAAGGCTATGAAAATTCAAGGTTTGTGTTGTTGGGATTATTATATCAAAAAGATATGAAGAATGAAAGTATAAGTGCATCTGTCCCAGGTACTGAAGTAAGGTTTCCAATGCAGTGTAGCAGTTTAGTGACAGTGACACACACTGCACTTGTAAGTGCCATCCCCTTAACACTGCAGCCAGTGCTCTGCAGGTCTGACTCCTCTGTCTCTCTGTGTGAGGGTTCAGGGCTTTGTCTTGGCTGAGGGGAATGAATCCAATAAAAAACAATTTCCCATTTTTGTACAAACCACTTAATATCAAGTACCAAATGTTTGTTTTGTTTTGCTGTGATGATAAATTGATTTTTATAGTACAGCTCAGACCTAGTATTACACTGTTATCTTCCTATTATCTTGTTAAATTCCTTTTCTTGGGGTTATCTGTTTCACTGCAGTCAGTACTATTGCTTTTAAATTTAGGGTAGGTTTTATTTGCTCTTGTCACAGTGCATGGAGGGATAGAGTGCTTTAGTTAGATACTTTAAAAATTGATGTGAAATTTGTGCTCTTTCTGAAAAGAAACAAGGTAGCAGACAGAACTTGATCTGAAAGTGGGGAGAGCTTTGGGACAGCCGTGAGAAACTGCAAAAGAAGCAATTCATTGCACATCTAGGGAATTCGTTTTTCCCTTTCAGATGGTTGTTGATGTATGTCCTAGACTTCAGGTCAAATGGAAAGTTTGTTTTGTCACAAAGTAACTTTTCAAAGCTGATGGAAAATTTCTTTGTACTTGATAATTCAGTGTAGAGAACTACCATGTCTAATACAAAGTCCTTACAAAACCTTGCTACCTGCAAAACTCTCAGGGACTAAACTTCTAGTGCACACATAATTGTATTGGTGTGTTTACTTGCAATTGCACAGCTATGCATAATTTATTACTTTATTACAAGTGATGGGATCGATATAAATACTGTTCTGGTAATCTCTGGGTTAGTGTGATCTATTCAGACATCCTTCAACCCTTGCTCTGTGTTTTGCATTAATTGTACTATATATGTATTGACCAGACTGAAAGTTTGGTGAGCTATGTGCCACAAACAGATTCTGTGTTTTAATTTTCCCTGCTTGAATAAAATATTTCTTCTTTCAGGACCCTGCAGACAGTGGGACCTTCTCATGCCAGGACATACACAGTAGCTGTCTACTTCAAAGGGGAAAGAATAGGATGTGGTAAAGGTCCAAGGTATAGTAAAAAATTAATCACATGGTGTTAGAGTGTGGTGGTGTCCAAAATTACTAGCAATGGAGGTAGACTGTTGTATGGTCTGCTATAGCCAAGGAATGCTGTAGACCCTTCTTCAAACTCCTCTGCTTTAGGAATACCTGAAGGGTTCAATGTTGGTATAATTTTGGATCTTATGCTCTTTTTGGTGAATTTGCCTTCAAGGTGGCTGACAATGCTAACTATTTGTGGCTCTTGGAGTAGTAACTGCAGAACAGCTTCCAGGAAATAGTGTCTTTATCTTGGTATTTGCTGTTGGATTACTGTACAACTTACCATGGCAAGTTAAGAGTGCCACGCTATTACACTTTTTTTTTTTTTCTGAGGTTACTACTTCTAGGCATTTTGGAATGGTTCTAAGAATTCAAAGACTTCAACCATGAACCCCGAAACCCTCAGTTTATACTATCAAATCTGATCTTGGTTATAAAAATATCATTGTTTGTTTTAATATTCACACATCTATGGTCTTGTTCCTTTTTTTCTCTCCAGTAAAAGCAAATGCTTTAATGAAGAATGGACTGGAATATTTTGTTAATATTAATGGTCTAAGTCAAGAAATATTCTACTGGAGCTGTAGTACTATTGCTCACATATTTATGGAATGGCTAATGTATCATACACTCTGGGATTTAGAAGCTGCTGGTTTTCCAAAAAGTTTAATTACAAAAGCATAACTAATGATCCACTTTGTCAGAAACTTTAGTTTATTCTGTACAACTTAGATCTCATGTAACATGCTTTTGTTTTGCTTTCAGTATTCAGCAAGCAGAAATGGGAGCTGCAATGGACGCACTTGAAAAATGTAAGATATTGGGCAACAGAGAATTCATAGTTTATTTCCTTGTTCTTTAGTGAGGCAAGGTGCAGCTTTTGTGGGGGATAAGTTTTGAACAGAACACATATGTTAAGTGTTGTCAGCTTCTAAGCAGCAGGATTTTCTCTTAGTACTTTCAAGACAGTTTTGTAGCAGTTGAAGTTAATACAATCTCAACAGGTATTTGTTAAAGGGAACTGATCAGCTGCAGGGGATGCAACTTCAAGGGAACCCTGTGCAGTAGTGTTTCATTGAGGTTTTCCATGCGTATGCATTCAGTGAGATTAGACTGCATAGTCTCTGATGCTTGCCCTTTATTTCAGGGGGGAGCCAAGTGTGACCTTAGAAAATAAAATTTGATCCCAGATTATCAGTAGACTAGGTTAAAATCTAAGAGGCAGGTCCCCAACAATTTAATTTGGTATTTTTCTGTCAGGAAGGGTTAATATCAGCTGCAGATCCAGGGATCTGTATCCAGGGATACATCTCTCTAAATTACATGCTGCATAGCCAGCATGGGAGCAGTCCTTCATTGAAATGTAGTCTCAGATATGAATGTGTGTGGGCAAGCTTCTTATATTAAGTAACTTTGGTCAGTTGGGTTAAAGTTTCAGGTGTGGGTAACATGCAAGCAAATAGATTATAAGCATTTTGTGCAGCAGAAATTCTCTATTGAGAAGAACATGGGAAGTCCATTTTTTGCATTTCATTCAAAGGAGACACATGCAGTTCCTCAGATGTCAAAGGTTTTTAATCTGTTATCTCTGCATCTGGAAATCTGAGGGCTTAAATATTTCAGAAGGCAATGAATATGTTTTTATATCCATCTGCTAAGCACATACTTCTCACTACCAGTAAATTTGACAAGTAGAAAAATGTAACTTCCCTTCTCCGCTGAGTATCTGCAAGATGTTACTGAAGTTTTCTTTGAGTGAGTTTTCTTGTGGCAGTATCACCACTCAAGAGAGCTGTGAGTTTCATGGCCTATCAATCCAAGGACTTCACAGCTATCTTCTGACATACATATTTGTTTAAATACCATAGAACTCTAGAGGTCTGTGCTCCTGCTGCCCTTCAATTCAAAACAGAGCCAACTTTCAAGTTAGTTTCTCTGTGCCTTGCCAGTCAAGTTTTAATTGTCTTTTGGGATGGAGGTTATACAACCCTTAAGGGCCCCTTAAGGGCCCTGTTGTATTATGTATATGGTGGTGCAGTAGAGTTGTTTGGTTTCGATTGTTTGTTGGGTTTTTTAATGCATAAGTAGTTAACTTCAAGTGAAAGTGGTTTTCATATACGTATTCATTTGATAGCCCTGATGAATTTATTATATGAGTTTCCTTCTTATCCTTCTAAACATATTAGAACAGCTTGCTACCAAGCTGAGTTCTTAAAGAATCATGTTACAGGCAGTGCTGAAAATCTGATTTTCATTTTATGAGGCACATGAGCAACAAAATATCCCAGAACTCCATTAAACAAAGCACTAGTGCTTTTAAAAACAACAGCAATTTAAAACCAATTTTGTTTAGATTGCCTTCTGGTTTAAATAAATATACTGTCCTATGCTCAAGTTGTAAATAACTGATGAATAAACCTTTTATTCCTGTAGTATGTATAATAAAGGGCACAAATTTCACTGGCCAGTAAAACAAAGCAGTAGAAAGTTATTCTGCTCTGCCACAAACTCCTGCAGTTTTTGTGGCTTCTGCCCTGCATTCTCTAGCTGAGAATCCGTGCTGCCTGGGACCCAGGAAAAGGAGGAAAAAACTTGGTGCCAAGGAGGAAAAAGCTTGATGCCACGGTACTCCTCCCTAAGAAGCCTCAGCTGAATTCTCTCTCAATAGCCAGCAAGAGAGAGAGCAGTCCTTTGCTGAGACATCTACCAAATTTATGGCTTTAAAGATCAGTGCAGTAACCTTTTGCATTCATCTCAGCCTGATCAGGGAGCCAGTGGTGATCCCAGAGCTCTGTGTGATCCCAGCAGGATTCACCATCAGCTGCAGCCTGTCACATACTCTGCCACCCCTTTGCTTTCTGGCTGGCTGGAGGGTGCAGGTCTCCACAGCACAGACACATGGGGATGTCAGCACCCTGGTCAT
Organism: Ammospiza nelsoni; assembly: GCF_027579445.1. Lineage (NCBI taxonomy): Eukaryota > Metazoa > Chordata > Aves > Passeriformes > Passerellidae > Ammospiza > Ammospiza nelsoni. The sequence goes on from NC_080633.1 coordinate 72,717,482, forward strand.
GCAGAAAACATCACATTCTGTGAGCCGTGCACTAAAGTGGGAGCAATTCTGTTCACTTACATAAGCTGTTCTTGCAGCCTCAGTACTAATGTGTACCTACACATCAGCAAATGGACAAGTGCCTGAAAGCAGAAGCATCCATCCCCTCAGCTACTTCTCCATCACCTCAGCCCTGTCCAGTCTGTTTCAGGCAGTCTTCACTCATCCATGCTCTTAGACTACGCTAAGGCTGCCTTCTGGTACATAGCCAAGCATTAACTTCTTCAGGGGCAGACTCAACTGCATTCCATCTTGCTACACTATTACTTTCCTATTAGGATCCCTGCCGTAGTGTGGGGCATCTAGTTGATTCTGCATGGTCTAAAACAATAATAAAAATAATGGAAACATCTATGCAATGCTTGAAACCAGTGGCTCATGCTTTTCAGAGTGAGAGCAAGACAAAAAGCCCTGACAGCATTGACAGTAGTTTCACATTCATTTTTCAGTATCAACCACCTGTTGCTAAGGGAACAGAATGTAACATCCAGGTAATACCTGGCCATATTGCCATACCAGGATTTTATATTTTGTTTTTGTGAGTATATTAGATTTGGTGGTGCTTTGTAGCAAGAGAAACAGATGTAAAGAAATCACAAAGAAACCAAAGTCTTATGAAACAGTCCTGGTTTACTATGTATTATAAGAAATAAATGAGTAAAAATGGGAACAGCATTGTTCCCCCCCTACCTCTAATAACATCAAAGTTTAAAACAAAACAAGTTGAGGCTTTCTCTGTTACCAGTTTGTTTATTAATGTAAAATATTTCTCCTTGTGTCAGATAACTTTCCCCAGATGGCCCATCAGAAACGGTTCATTGAACGGAAGTACAGACAAGAGTTGAAAGAATTGAGGTGGGAAAGAGAGCATCAAGAGAGAGAGTCAGAGGAGACTGAAGAAGCAAGGAAATAAAAGGAGGGTACAGAAGCAGTGGCATATTTACTTACTTAATAACTCTGACTGTGGCCTATGGAGACCTAACCTAGTTTCTTGCAGATGAATGAAGAGTGCCTGTTGATATTAAAAAAAAAAAAAAATTGTAATATCTTCCTTTAAAAGTGTGTGCAAATATAGTATTTCTTTAGTTTGGTTTTAAGTTTGGCTTTTTAATAAGATTTGGGTTTAAATCCTTTTAATTTTTATGAAAAGTTGTTGATTATTTTTATTCTTTTTACTGTCTTTTATGAAGTAATAAAGTATTAATTTCCAAAGCTAATAGGAGGAAAGGCTGTTTAACAATTGTCTCCTATGTCTAAGTGCTGTGTTGTCAGTGACCAGCCAAGTTATTGCATGAACTCTGCTGTAAGGGGGACGAAAGTATTATGAAACTGATTCAGCTGAGCACTTAAGCATGTACTTTACTTAAGTTTTGCAGCTAAATTTATTTCTTGAGTCTGCTAAACCAGAGCTTTAAAGTTCAGGCCCTTTTTACAGAAAATGGTGCAGTAATTAAAAGGAGATACTCAGTTTTGCTTTGAACAATGGATGTCACATCTGAAATGTGGCGCATATGTGTGTGGAAGATTGAGTAGGTTTGTTTTTTTTTAATCACTGTTATAAGACTTGAAGGAGAAGTTAATTATGAAGCAAGAGAATGGCAGGTTTTGTAGAGAATGTACATGTAGTTTACATTAACAAGTTTAGTTTCTTTCTGAGCTTCTTGTTCTGTCAGGCTGGTGTCTAATTTAATGGATTTCTTTGACAGGAAGATACCAGTGTGGCCATTACTGTGAAATGGTATATTAGAAGCTCTATATGGGTGCTGTTCCAGAGAGATTCCTTGAAAACAGTTTTTGTCAAAGGAAGGGCAGAATTTATCCCCAAAGTGGTGTGCAGTTTTAAGTCACCCAGTTTCCTTGGGTTTCTTTGGTGTCTGTGGCTTGTATTAGACAGACAGATGTTTCTTCTATAAAAGCTCTGAACAGCACTAGAAATTAAAAATCCACTGTGTCTGTTGGTATTTTTTCCCACTGGTTATCAGTGTTGTTTGTTCTTTTAATTTTCCTGCTTCAAGTCATTCATTTCCATTAAGCTGGTTCTCAGTTAATACACTCCCTTGGTAGGTATTGTGGAGTCATTTTTCATCTTTCTTTTCTGATAAGCAAAACAGATTGAACCCTTATTTTCCTTCACTGCGCATTTTCTTCCTGAAAGAAGAAAAGATCCTTTTTGGCAAGTCATTTAAGCATGTCCCACAGCTGTATGTGTTAAAGTGTGGGGCAGCATGGATGCACGAGTCTGGCCCAAGGAATTCGTGCCGACTCACGGAAGAAAACTTCTGCCTGATGGCCACTCTGCTCTGAGCAGCTTCTTCGGCAATGGTTCGAAGCACCTCTCTGTAGGTGTGGGATGGACATCAGGAGAAGCACTTCATGCAAAAGTGCCAAAGCAGACCTCAAATGAAGCTGAAAAATTCAGGCTGCACGAATGTCTTCCCAAAGTTTCATTTCTGAACTAATCAATATGTGTATTTTCAGAAGCATATCTTTCTACACTTGCAGTGTGAGATGCACTTAAACGGGGGGGGAGGTTTACACTTGAGCCCACAACACTACCTCACTTCTTCCAGCTCTATGATTTGCCTTTTCCTAATGGATTGATGCTTAAAATCCATTTCAGAGGATGAGAGAAAAGAAAAATACAAACACATTCTCTAATTTAGAGAGTGATAATAATGGACGGAATAAAAACAAGGTAAAGGCAAGGAGCTGCTCTCTGCTGAATGCTGCTGCCATTTGACTTTTGAGAAGTGATTGTAACTTCCTTTAGCTTCAGTCAGTAAATAGAAAGCTGAAATGCTTCTGAAGAGTAGGAAGCTTGAAACGCACCACCAAGTCCTCTGTCCACAAGACTTTTGTATTTCAAATTCTTTTGTATAATTGCCCATCTGCTTCTAGCAGTAAATGAAATGGTGTGGTACCAGAGGGTCAAGTGTAATTGTGTAAACCATTATTTTATTTTCCCTCTTAACTGTGACCAGTTTCATATGTTTCATGAATAGAAAATTACTTCATTTTCAGGTGTATGATTGTTTAGCAAATTTCAGTGTATTTGACATCACCAAAGAACCCCAGTGGAATTGTTAGTTCATAGTTTTAACATTACTTTCATTATTCCTATATACAATTCCACTTTCCAGCTGTAAGAAGAATACAGTCTTATTCATAAATATTTTCATTAAATTGGATTGAATTTATCAGGCTGTTTTGGGGGAGGAACCCAGGACTGTTCTTTTTTTCTTCTTTAACCCAGAAACTGCTTGGAAAAAACAAACTTTTAAAAATAATTCCTGCATTCCAGTTACTGCAGTTAATGAGTTTTAGGCTTTCCTCAATAAAGTGTTGGTGGTAACTGTGTTTTTACAAGTGGGTAATTTTCCCTTTTTTGCTGTGTAAGTGTGGGCTAGGAAGATTGCCTGAAGCAGTTTTGTTTTCCTTGTCTTCAGAACAAAAAACAAAAGGTAAAAAGAAATCCTGTTTCCATTATTCAAACCACAGTGTCTTTTTGTGTGTGGCCTGTCTAACAGCAGTGGCTGTGAGTGTTCCTGTTGATTTCAGGAGTTGTGTAGAATGTGAAATATGAGCACAGTCCTTTACAGCAGCCACCAAGGAGGGGAAGCCTCTTCAAGTTGCCTTGGTAAAAATTATCATTGCGCTCATGCTGATCAGTGGAACAGCTGTAGCTCATAACTAGGCAGTTTGTGCTGCTCCTTTGTAGGTGTGAGGGGGTCTCTGGTTTACTGATAGAGTCAGTCCTTTTTTGCTTCAGAGCCTGTTCTCTGTTCTCTGAGCTTGATGTTTTCTTGCAAGATCAATTAACTTGAGCTGGGTGCAAGTAGATGAATAGAGAGCAGGACTGGGATCTGTGTGAATCCAAAAGATCCTGTGAATATCTTTATTGTGAATATGTACAGAGAATTGAATAGAATTGTAGCTGATTTGATTGGGGATTTCAGCTGACATAAAATTCATGATGTTATTTGTAGACCCTAAGTTTGCTTTGTAAGATTTCAGTTTCTGGAAGATTATTCAACAGCAGTACTAAGAGAAACTTGGTCTCTAAGATTGTTGTAAACATCGTTGCTAATAAAGTTTCCCAGAAAATACTTCAGGCATAGTTGTTACTTGCTAAAACAATTTGGAAACATCAAAAGGCAAATCCTGATCATCTGTCTCCCTACTTCAAAGACTCTGATTATACAGGCTACATATTTAAATGAAATAAGTGGTTCACTTGTAAAAAGTTTCTTTTTGGTGGAAGTTTGTAAAGCCCTGTAAGAGCTCAGGGAGTTGTTCATCTGCATCATTTACCACTGTGCATTGTCTTTGATGAGGATGGTGTTGCAACAGAAATTTCTGTGACCCATACATCCACACTGCTTCTCCTCCTTCCTGCCCGCTCCCCACATCACAGATTGGCATTCTCTCTGAGGCCCTAAGATGAAATCAGCTGCATGCTCCAGCTGTGCATATTTCTCTGTCTGTCAGGGAGCAGGCTTTCCTTAGAGGCCCTTTCCTTCACCTGCCTGCTACAGGTGACAAAGGGAGCACCAACTTGCACCCAGAGTCTTGCTAAGTAAATACATTTCCCTTTGCCTCAGTCATCACTGCATTCCTCAAAAGGGTTTCAAAGCCTTTCCTGACTAAGGGTATAAGTGATTTGCTGTGACTTACAATACAGTCGTACCTGGAAGTGTCAGTCTGTCGTTTTGTTGCTCTTCACAGCAGCTTTGTGGAGGGACCATTTATTCTGTTACTAAGAGATGAAAAGGATGAAATTGTCACTGGGGGCCAGGGCTCAGGATGTCTGTGGGAAGGCAGTGATTCCTCATCCAGTGGATGATTTAGTCTGTGGCTTTGGCATTTTCCTTGCAAGCCTTCTGTGATTCTCTTGCCACGCCTGAGAGAGTCTTAAAGGGAGAAAAAAGAACTTGGCTGTGCAGGCTGGGCACTGACACCCTCGTTGCCTTTTCCTGTGGAGACTTGGAAAGCCATCAAGAAGACTGGGGACTCTAGTATAAGAAACCAGAGTCCAAGAGTCCAAACTGTGTTGCTTGTACACCTCTTTAGAATAAATAAATAAATAAATAAATAAATAAATAAACAAAACCTTCCACTTTGAGCAGACATTTCAAAAGTCATCCATTAGCAAGCGACAGGCTCTTGAGCTGAGAAATTGTGAACTTTTGCTGGTGGCAGAAGCATCAGTGGTCCAGAAGTGCTGCTGCAGTGATGGGTGGGTAAGTGTTTGTCACTGGAGATAGCTTGTTATTTATTTAAAGATGGGGATGATGGTCAGGGGAACCCATGGGACCCCACTGATGCTAGCTCAGCCAACATTTCTAAAAAAAGAAAATAAAGTTACTTCTTTCTAAAAAAAAATAAAGTTACTTCCCTGCAGGTTTCCTCCTTCAGTCATTTAGTCTGTCAGAACAGTTCTGACATGGTGACCAGTTTTTGCTGCCAACTAGAATTACAATTCAAGTATTGCAGCTGTTTCCAGAGGGATACTTGAACTGACAAATAAAAAGCAGCCATTTCTCAATCCAGCAGCATTTGAAAATACTAATACTATTCTGTATCCAATTATAAATTTCTTTTTTATATTAAAAAAATTAAAATTATGTAAGGTAAGAATTTTTAATGATCTTATTAAACAAGTCATTCTAAATTGTTGCTCTTGCCTTTGTTCTTGTGATGAAAAATGTCAAAATACATGTGTCTTTAGACTTTATCATTAAGAAAAATTAAATATACCATCTGAAGGAAAAAAAAAATCTATCCTTGGTGTTTAAAATTTCTGTCATTCAGTGCTGCTGTCTGCTTCCTTCCAAAACCCAAACATTTAAAATGTGTGTTCCACCTCTCAGAATGTGTCAGATTTTACAACCAATATCCCAGCTCAGTTGATGTCTGTACATTAACAATCAAAATCAATCTAAGTTATTGCTTTCTAGTTTTTGAACCAGGGCTTGACCATACATCCAAAATAGTGTGACACTTCTTACCTTATAAGACCTCAAAACTTTCAGAGAACTCAATGGCTTTAGCCCAAAACAGGTTTTCAAAGCTTCCCATTACCTTTGTTCCCATTGCTTTTATTTTAATTATTATTATTTTTCGATGTTTTCATTGTTTATTTGTTCTTAATGTGATCTGTAGCACTATTATCTTCTATTTTAAGGTTTCCTGACCCTTACTTCTGCTTAGCAGATCAATGCCTTGCTCACTGAGACTAAATGACCTTGAACTCTCTGCTCTTGCAAGTCACACCTCAACACTTATATCAGAAATCAAGTGCCCACAGCAAGAACAAAAACCTTGCTGCACATCCGTGGAAACAAAGTACTGAATCTTTCCAGTACAATTTCAGGGATTCTGTCAGACGTTTTAAGAGAGGCTGTGAATTCTTGAGGCATGTAGTGATGTACTTTTTGCAGCTTATGTTGTGAATTTATGCAATTGGATTAAGTTTGGCATCAATTTCAGCTGGAAGCTTATAAATGGACATTTATATGTGTAAGTGAGGAGGGAGAGGTAAGAAAAGGCAGAACAGATGCTGAAAACACTAGAAAAAAAGCTTATTTCAGCACTGACTGCTGAGAAGCAGATTGATTTGGATAGAAAAATGTTAACTACTTTCAAATACAGACTGAAAAATATGAGGTTTCATTGTAACATAAATACAATTCTGTGCCATGTGCTTGGGAAAATGATGGCTTTAAAAAATGCATTCAGAGTTGAGTTTTATGCAAAGCTAGAAAATAAATCTTATTAGTAAGATATAGCAAATCTATTAGAAGTGAGAGGATAAAATTTTAGTATTTTAGAGATACAGAGGTGAGATGTGATCTAGTAAAGTTGCGATAGTTTTCTAGATTTTAATTAGGAACAGATTTGAATATGTGTGTATTTGGTGTAAATGCAGTTATGCATGTATATATTTACTTAATGATACATCTGAAGTTTTCACTCATTACAACATGACACCTTTTTACCAAGGAAAGAAAAAGGCTTCCCTGTGGTCTATTTTTAACAGGTATTTGGATATTGGTTTTATTGAAGTAGTGTCCAGAGATCTTCACTGAGACTGGGGCTTTTCATGCCAGCTGCTATGAACACAAAATGACAGGCAGTCCCTGACCCAGAAAGAAATAGAAAGGAAGCAATGACTTGCTCAAAGTCACCAAACAGGTCAAGGGTAGAAATGAGAACAAAACCTGAATCTGTCAAGTCCCAGCTGAGATTTGTCCTCTCCTCGTACTGCACACTTATTTACAGCATTGAGCTTTAGATGTTGTAGTTGGTTTATATCTGCATTGATATGGATATTTTAAATTTCATGCACAGCACCCTAGAATGGGGATTTGCCTAATCTCCTTCATACTGAAAGCTTATAAAAGCAATTTTAAAAAGTGAAAGAAAACTCAGGTCCTGCATGGTGGGAGCTTCTCTCCACAGCCAGCATGCTCACATTTGCTGCTGAGCTCCTGCTGTGGCAGCTCGAGCTCGTAGCTCCGAGGCCCCTGCTGAGCACCTCGGGACAGTGTGTGACAGCTGTCACTCAGGTAGGAACAGCAGCATTGTCACGTTGTGTTGGAGCTGAGGTTTGGCCCTGTTGTACATACACACGGGAGAAAGCAGGTCTCCCTTCTGCATTCACAGCCTGCTGCTAATGCCTGTAGTTTCTTTAAGTCTGCATCCTCACCAAATTCATTAGAGGTTAGTATGACTCTAAGCACAGGATACATTTCCAGCGTGGTGACAGAAGGAAATAAACATGCAAACAGCTGTGCTCTCATCTGTGAAAAGTACTTCGCTGCAAAGTGCCTAAGTTATTTCCTTGGTTCCTTGAAAATTAATGGTTTGAGAGATTTTTGGGTTGTAGATAGGTAGAGGGGGCTGTGAGTAAACATCACAAAAAGAGAGAAGCATCCCCTCTTCTTAGTCTTGTGCTGCCACGTGTACTGGTTGCTGCAGGAGGATTGGTGGCTGCTGGCTCCAGGGCAGTAATGGAAGGTGGAGGTGTGGGCTGGAGCATGATCCTGTGCTGGGAGTGTTGTGCGCCAGTACCAGGGCTGGTGGGAACACATCCTGTGCCTTTTCAGCTGGTGAGAAGGCAAGCAGAGGAATGAGAATGGGTTTTATCGTGGCCCTGACTGGCAGAAACTGGTGAAATGGTAGTGAGGGCTAGAAGTAGAAACAAGTACTCAACTCTACAAACTGTTGTTAACCCCTGACCAAAACACTATTTCCTGCAAGGCAGTGAGGAATAAGGCTGTGGATGCCGTGGGACAGAGAGAGAGAAATGGCAAGCGTTTCGCAAAGCAGCTTGTGAGAAATTTTAGGGAGCTGGAAAGATGTGATAACCTGTTGACTATAAACAATTTGCAGGTGCTGTTTTTCTACTTTATTTTTCTGTTCCTCTCAAGGACAGTGCACGAGAAAGATGCTTCTGTTAGTTAACCAGTAGAATAGAATCTATCATACCACTCTATAAAAACCGTGTGGTTCTTTTGAATGAAGCCTTCTTGGCCTTTGCTACGGCCCTGCCTCTCGCTGTTCCTGCCCCGACCCCGGCACACGAGTGACATAAGGCTAGAGGGCCAGAGGTCTGTTCATGATCAGAAGGGATCAGTTCCATCAGCTGCTGTTTCCATACTGTTTGGAAATGGCCTATCTCATGGATTCCCATGTTTTGAGGGGATTTTTGTCTGGTTCCATGCATGCACCCATTGTACAGGCATATGTGTGCACATGTGTGTATGGAATGAAACACAGGAGAGCAACTGTGTGGGGGTGTGTGGGTGTGTGAAAAGAAGTTTGGGACTGTGCAAGTGTGGAAATGAAGCAGGCCCAGAGAGACAGCTGCATGACTCCTTCCCCTCCCAGGCAGATCTGTCATTTCTGGCTCTCGGATTGGTTTGTTTATTCTGTTTAATGATGCTGACCTTTGTGTTGGATAAGTTGGCCTGTTGCAAGGCTAGGATTTGTGGCCTTTTGGGACTTCAGTTGTTTGGAAGACTAAGGATATTTTTTACTACATCGGGTCCTAAGAGAATGAATTCTGATGACCCAGCTGCCCTGATAACTCATTTGCCCTTTACCTTTTGACAGACAAAGTGACTTCAGACTTAGTCATATGTTAGAGACTGTCTAAATTTGAAGAACATCCTTGTAATAAATGATGTCCTATGGCAAAGAAAAATTCCGAGTTCTTTTGAGAGTTCCTATTTTTACAATATATTGATATGCTTTCTTGGGGAATACTAATCTTGAATTTTCAGTGTGAGTTTTAGAAAGTACTTATCTGGAAAAGTAGGAAAAGAATTTGGATACACTGTGGGGAATACTGCCTCAGAATGTATTGTCTTCCTAGAGAGATCTTATGCCAATGTTACTTTACTGGTCTCTGTATGAACAACCAGTTTATTCAGAAATTGTCCCCAAATCTTACTTGATTTTGGGCCCCCCCAATCTGATTCCATAATCTATTTTAGCTAAACAAATTCCTCAGGATTAGTACAGAAGTGTTCACACATGAGATGTTTTACAGCACATCAACCAACAGCTTCTTCTGTTTTCCCAGTCCCTAGAATTTTAGTGGTCATCGTCCTGCAATCCTTATGCCTAAGATTAATTTTAAACACATGACTGTCTGTCTCTGTTGAGCCGAGCACATCAGCTGGAAGTGGGAAATCATGTTGTTTTCACTTGCCATCAGTGGCATCAGCTCTGCAAGCTCTGCTGGCGGCTACAGCTTCACTGCCAGCAGCAGGAGGGTCATGCTGGTCACAGCCCAGAGACCCCCAGGCTGCCCAGGTGGCCCTGGAGCTTGGTTGGCTGTCACATAAATGAAAGAGCCAAAAATCCTGACCCGTTTGCTTCCCCCTGGCTCCACTGGTCCTTTTGGGAGGAAAGCAGGGAAGGGGCAAAGAGAGATTGTAGTACTTTTCATGGTAAGTTAAGCAGCACTCTTTCTGACTTCTCACAGGAAAGGGTTCTGCTGAGTAAGAAAGTGCTAATTTCACATCGTTGTTTCTCGCAGTAGAGCTATGCTGTAAGTACCAAGCCCGAGAGGAACAAGAGCATAGTCAAATTAATGAAAAATAGGTTATGATGATAAATTATTCAAGTGGATAAAATTACTTTGGATGTGGAAGACACTGAAACTTAAGGGCCAGGTCCTTTTCTGGTATAAAAAGATTCAGCTTCATCACTTTCAGGGAAACGGAGGAAATTTACATGATTCAGTTCAGGATCTGACTGTGACTGGCAGCATAAGCAGTCATTTAAAACTCAATGGCATATATTTCATCTACTTTGGGTGACAGCCATAAGGTGAATGTTTTAAATTCTGAAATGGCATAGCCTTTCTTTTGAGATCAGTGGTGTGATTTTAAAAGGGATGAGATAAAAGCTGTGCCTCTCCAAAGGCACATTTTCTCTGATGTTAAAGGAAACAATGTAGAAATATTCCCACTAAATAAATCATCAGGGACTTTCAGAATAGATCACATCCTTATGTCTTAAAACTTGTAATACAACTGAAGTTGTTCACCTTAACTCAGTTTCTTTTGTTCAGCAATTTTTCTGTACAAGAAGGCATGTGTAGAGAAGGCAGGTCTGAAGGAGACGCCCCTTCAGAAGAGGTTCCAGTGAACAGAGACAAAGGAGCTCCTCTTTTGGCTTCCGGCATGGCTCTGTCAGAAGTTTAATCTTTCTTAATCCCAGCCAAATTTCTGAGGAGGTGATATTGGAGAACAGATGGAAGGCTGTTATTCTGCTAAAGGTGAACACCAGCAAGCTGTGAGTGTACCTGGCTCTTCAGAATGGCCTCTGTTTTTTTAAGTGCTTTAGCCACTTAAAAAATGTGCTGATTTGGGTTCTACTGCTCTAGGCAGAATTTTCAGTGGCATTTTCCCTCAGTTTACATGCATGTATGCACACAGAGGGGTGGAGAGCACAACCAGCTGTTAGAGGCCATGTCTGAACTTGCAGTCGCTTGCACCTGTAGAAAAAACAGGATGCTCCAAAATCAAGAACTTCTAGTAAGTTCTTTTATCACACTAAACTCGGAGGCTGAATCACATCCTACCAAGCAGCAGACACTGAAGTCATAGCCACGGCCCCCCTAGGCCCCTGCTGTGATAAGTGCAGAGAGAAAGCCACGTCTCCAGAGACTAGTTCATGGCTTAGGCAGGATGAATCACCCCCTCTTGTCTGAGAAGCAAAGGGTGACACCTCTTTTATCTTTCTGAACAGTCTAACGCCCATAGTTATATGAGCTGAGTCTAGGTTTTAAGCATTTGTGGCATATAGCTATAAGACACAAGTGCTCACATTAAGCCAGCATGGCATGGCCTTCTTAACACTTTGCATAGCCATTGCTGTGAGGAGAACGCTTCCTTATCCCCAGATGACTCTTTCAACCATCCCCTTATGTGCAGATGTGAAGAGGACTGACAGTTTCTCCAAAGTGAGAGTATTTTCAAATGTCAAGAAGCTTTATTTTTTAATGTGTTAAACCATATAAATTCCCCAGCTAATATAACTCATAAATGAAATGAGACTAATTAGTAGGAAAGTAATGAGAGAGCATTTACAGAGGTCACATTCTGAGGTCCAGTCACAGCGATGGAAAATGTGGGAAAGGGGTAAAAACTGCAATCTAGTTTGTTCCTGTAGCACTGGCATTCATAGTTGTTAATTAACCCCAGCAAGGGCAACTTTAGAATGGCAAAATAAGGAGGAAAATGTTAAGGGATTATGAACTTTGTCTTTCTCTCCCTTTTGTCTTCTGTCAGTGTCCCTGGGCAGGCACAAGCTCCTTGCTGCCTAGCCAGCCTGCCCTTGCATCCATAGCAGGCCTATGGCTCTGTCCTTCTTTCTCTTTGCTACAGCCACGCTGTAGGAAACTCTGGTTCAAGTGCCTTTTCCAGGAAAAACTCAAGAGCTTCTAGGACACCACAAAGTTCTTTTGGCACAGGTCACCAAAGTCATGTGGCTGCCCAACTCCTTTTTTAAATGAGAGTCTATCACCCATCTGGAAAGGCAGAAAGAAGCACTTCTTGACTTTGGGAATTGGAAGGGTAAGTCTGTTATGGGTGTTTGAGCACACGCATACAAAGGTATGGAGAGTTGTGTGAGGACTTAAAGCAGACCGTGGGATTGGAATACCATCTGTGACAGCAGAAGTGGAAGCTGTTGTACTGACTGCACAGTGAAGGATCCAAATGGCAAATTTATGTTCAGGGTTACTTAAGCTTGAATAGAAGTATAAGGTCTTTTTCTTAACAAATCTGAATCAGTAGGGTCCTTCCCTTGACTTTAATGAGCATCTGTATTGAGCTGAAAGTCGAACCTTGAAATGAAACCTTGGGTTTCTGGTAAACCTTGGGTTTCTGAGATTTTAAAAGCACGAATTTACAGTTTGACAAAACATCAAGGAGATACTGCTGAGGAAACAGCATCTATACTACATGATAAATCATAATGTGCTTAGCAAAACACAGAGGTCTCTAGGAGGAAAACGCCTGTTGAGAGCCATGTTGAATTAGGGTCATCCATTTGCACAGCTTTTAACAGTCACCCACACCTGAACAGCTACAGGCTCTCTCAGAACAAGCCAGAATTCAAAACATTTGAGGCAAGTGCAACTGAAGGAGCAAGCATTCAGTGCTCACTGCAAAAGCAACATCTGTGTCAGCAGAATGATTGAAGGAGCTGGATGGAAAGGGAACAAAATGATGAGAGGAGGAGATGCCATGGCTGAATTAAAACTGCTGAGAAGTCAAAAAAGAAAAAAAAAAAAAAAGAATAGCACTGATGTCAGCTGTCACAAAAAAAAAAAAAAAAAAGAAAATATGAAATAATGAACAAGCAGGCACCATGACAAAACAGGTATGCTGCAAGCAACACAATTTAATCACTGTGCCAATCTGAAGTTTACCAGGTCATTGTGGAGAAAAATCACTCACAGAGTGCCAGAGAGCACTTTCTTCTTTGTTTCCTCTCAAAACTTAAATTTGTTTCCTCTCAACTTTAATGGATGTGTTCTCTTCATCTTTTTATTTTTAGTCCAGCCTTCTTGGATATGTGCATTAATTGCACCTCAGCTACCTTTGAATTTTTCACTAGCCTAATTACTCTTAGAGCTTTGCTCATGTTTAGGCTGAACTTTTTCTTTCTTTGCTTATGGCCATTACTTCTTTTTCTGTTGTCTTCTGAGACTTGGTGTAATTTCCTTCCTTCATTTACATTGTTACCTTGAAGATATTTACAGGGAATGTTCATTTTCTTCTTTAGGTTTCTCTTTTCCCCTGTGTCGATCCCCTCAGTTCCTTTCTTCTTCCTTCTCTCTCCCTAATTTGTATGCTCTCCACCTCTTATTACCAGTACAGCTAACATTTTGACTAATTTTTCATGTGATTTTTTTTTTCTTCATGTATTTAAGATTAATAGCTAAGTAGCAGAACTGACCTTAAAAATCTGTGAGGGACATTTCCATAAAATATACTGGATAGTGTCTCTTCTTCACGCTGCTTCTTTCAATGTCCATCAGCGGCAAGCTTGAATTGTTAAGCCACAGTTACACACACATACACAAATAAATATCTTTAGCCTTCATTTTTTGCAAGTAGGACTTTCTGTTCCCATTTCTTTAACAGTCACTGGTGCATATCTTATATTCAAGCTGCCCAGACCTGCATGAGTTCTGCATAACTCACGTACAAATGTGAGACCGGTGCGTGCATTTGAACAAGCAGAGTCTGTGCTCAGCTAGGAAAGACTGGAATGGCATTCAGTGGGACTGTCCTCCTTCAGATGCTTCTGGGATGCCAGTCCAGCTTTACAGGTTTGCATACTTTCAGTATGTAAGTGTATATAAGACCAGCATGTACACGTCTAACAGGGTTTTCAGAAGTGACTAGGGAGGTTGAGCTCCTCATTTCCTGATTTTACTAGTTTACACCTGAATTCTTTCATATGTTTGCTACCTATAGTTTGCTTAGGGGTGGGAACTGCCATTTTCTCCATGCAGTACTGGGAACAGCAGAGCCCTGTTGCGAGCAGTTCCTCAGCAGCACCAACATGACTGTACCGAACAGCAGCAAAGCAAAACCAAAGCAGGGCCCAGGGTACGTGCAGGGGGAATTAGCATGAACTAGAAGGAGCCAGGTAAAAACACACCACAGAACAGGTTCATCCGATGATGAGAGAGTGAAGAAATGAGGATCAGAAATATCTTAGCACTCTAAGATGAGGTACTGTCTTTCTGTTCTTTGCAAACAAACATTAAAAATACTTCAAACAAAGAAAGGGGTTGGATGCATAAAAAATGTTGGAATGTATTTTTCCTTGAAATCTTTGGCCTCACATTTGTGTATAAAAAATATCTAATAGACAGAGAGATGCAACCTGAGAATGTGTCTGTGCAGGTAATATGGTGCCAAGGAACGGGAATCTCGAGTCTGTCAGAAAAAGAAGTGTGTTTAACAAGGCACAAGCTCAAGAAGATACAGTGAACCCTGTATACCTTTGCCCTGAAGCCCCTGCTGTCACTGGCTGCTGTCAACTGGAGGGTTTGATTTCAATGTTGTAAGAAACCTTAGGCAATCTCACACAGTGCAAGTGAGAAAATGACAGTCCTGTGATGATGCAGCCAGTTTTCCTGATCAGCATGATTGTATGAGAGTGCTGTACTTAGTTATATCGATTTGTCTCTGAGAGCTCTTTCTGCCACATAAATCTCATCGAAAATCTTTAAAGATCTTGCCCCAGAAGGCCACTATGTTATTTTTCTCTGTAAAAAGAAGCAGAGCCAGGAATTCATTTCTCAAAGTTTTAACTAGAGCAGCCCATTTATGAGGAAGGTGTGAATTCATCTGTTTTACATTTTGAAACATCTAAAAACAGCTCTGCATTTCATGATTAACCTTTACTTCTAAGCAATACTACAAAGAGCTGTATTTATCTCCTCTCCCTTTCTTTCTTGGATCAAGAGGTTTGAATAAAAAAAATCACCTTTCTTTTAGATGGGGAATTGGAAAGAGCATTGTGCTTATTGTAGCTCAAGCCTTAAGTACAATAGGCACCACATTAAAAAGATACTATTTGTGCCACTTTAGTTAAAAAGACTGATAGCGCTTCCCTTATGGAAGTTTTCTTTAGAGTGACTAAAATGATTTTGAAAATAAATAACCACTTTAAATAAGGACCAAGTCTTTCAACTCAGCCAGAGCTAAATAAGCTCAAAATACAAATTCACATTAAGTCTCAACAGCATTATCAATATGTCTCAGACATAAAGTGTGTCTTTATGCCTGGCAGACTCATTTCTTCTAATATATATATACAAGTGAATATGAGAAAATATAAGAAGTTTGACCTTTTTTTAACTTGACAAAACCATTTTTTTAAGGAAGTCACTCTTGAGTTTGAATTGTCTGTAACACAGAAAGAACCTGAACACCTACAGGTATGTGAGTTTTAGGCTGTTCAGGTACAGAATAGATTGCATGAAAGGGCTATAAATGTTTCATTAACACTAAATATTTGGTAAAATCAACTTCTCTTTTTTTCTCTTTGAGAGCATATTAAATTATTCCTTGGCTTGTTCTGTTGTTCGGCACAGATGTAGCGATCTGTGCACATACTGTAATAGGAGACCGAGGACTTAATTTCCTTCTTCTCTTTTCTTCTAAATAAACTAACTCCAAGAACTTTTACAGTTCAGATGTGCCGAAGTGTCATTTATTCATTTAAACTGTGCAGCCTAGTGCAACTTAAATATAATTACTGTACATCAGAACAAAGCTAACTTCATAAAGACATGACACGGCAAGTAACATCTGATTAGACAAGCATCCTCCTACAAGTGCAGAATCATTGGCAGCAAAGGATGGCACTGCATTAATCCAGGACAATAATGGCAATTAATGCCATATTTACAAACTTGCTCCATTGGAGGGGACAGCTACAGGGCTCATTTCATTGAAACTGGCTTAATACAAAGTACTGGTGTACCACTCTGCATAAATTACAAAATTATGTTCTTCTTAATTTCCTATTATGTCCTAGAGCATATTCATATTTGTGAGTTCTCTCCAAATCTTTTTGCTCTAGGTATTCTTATTCTGACTTTATAGTAAATGACTTGAAGTTGCTACAGCAAAGAGATGAGAAGTCTGATGCAGTAAAGCAGCAGGGTTTCTGAGGCCTGAAACCAGCAGTGTCTAACAGTACATTTATTACAAGTGTGCATTTAGTCACAAGTACAACTCTCATACCTGAAGCGTATCAGCATATCTTCGCCAGTGTGGAAGTGCTTTTTAAAGTGACAGACTGATTAGAGTTTGAATCCATGTTCCAGACTGGAAGAAAGCAGTGCATGAATCTTGCCCAGACTGATGTACCTTTCTCACTTTATGCACCAGGACTAGTGCCCTTAGTTTCCCTGAACAGACAGACTAAATAATCACCATATGCAAAGAAATTTGAAGTCAGTTTCTGAGCCTCCAGGTTATAGAAGCCAACATCATGTTTTTTGGAGCAGTCTTTAAATCTCTGAGCTCCCCTTGATCCTCCCTTCCCCTGATACTAATGGTTTGGGTTTACGGGAGAGATGTAAATATGGCCACTAACACTTTATGACAATCCAAGTTCTATTTCTGTCAGGAACAGTGTTTCTCTAGCTGCCCCTCAACACTCCTTTAAATTTCCTTCAGGGGCAGCCCTCTTTGTACTTAAGTAAGACGAACAAAGACTTTTGTGTCCCTCTTCCATGGCAGATAGTAAGGGAATGGAGGGATAGGAAGAAAACACTAGCCGGCTGCTGTGTGCATAGGAAAAGGTTTTCATAAAGCTACTTTTTGGGTCTTCCTTTCAGTGTTGGAGGAATGATATTTGTGTCTTTATTTCCTAAATTCAACACCCCTTACACCAAAAAAAAAAATGTGCCCTATTTGCCAAGGAGCATAGAAAGTGTTCTGGTGGCCCCTAACTCACTGCTGTCCCAAAGAGATTGGGCAATGGGAAGGCAGCCTAAATGGGGAAGTGGTTTTTTTCCCTTGAGTAATCAAAACATCATCTGGAGTTAGCATTTTCTCACTTCATCACAATATTAGCACCAGCAATGACAGGAGCAAATCACGCTGACAGTACTGGACATACAGAAAAGGGCTTTTGGAGTTTACCAGTTATTAAAAAGTACTTAGTGAGTGCCCAGAACTGTCTGCATCAATGAAATGTGAATAGTTTATTCACACTTGCAGGGGTAAATCAGAGCATGGGCAAAGAAGCTGTCAGGATTTCAAAAGACAGAGGAAAGTAAGATAAGACAGTGCAACCATTAGCATAACAGATATACATCTATATATATAATATTTATGGTGTAAATGTTTATGGAAGTATGTAGGTTACCCAGAGGATAAAAGAAAGGAGATGCAAGACCAAGAGCTCAGTGAAATAAAAGTTTGAAGTTCAGCTTTGGTCCAGTTGGTCTGGAGGCTGGGTATGCAGGAGGGGTGACCAGAGCTGGCACAAAGCAAGCCCTGCCTCCAGGAAAGACATGACCTTGCAGTGGAGAAGAATTGAGAGAGGAAAGCAGACAGCTGACAGGGTTTGATGATGTTTTAGCTGACAAACAAGGAGAGCTTTGTTTTGGTTTTGCAAGGTAGTGGTTAATGGGCAGTAATAATGGAATTCTGAATGTTTGGCACAATGTTATATATGTCATGACCTTCCTGCCACAGATCTTTGTTCACACATATTTCTTTTATTTCACACTCCTCAGGAACAACATGTATCATCTGAGTCCCCTTTTGTCCTCTGCTGCACTTCGTGCTGGTCATCAAACAGTTAATCTGCATTGCCTTTCAGGAGTCCCATCTCCCTTCTGCCAGGATCAATGATAAAATTTTGACTGTGAAAGTGAGAGAGCCCATGGGCCAGATGGATATTTGGTAGCAAAACATTTGAAAGGCTCTTTTTGCAATAAAGAGCTACACAAAGTACTTTCTCTAAAGACGAACACCAATATCTTGTCTCCACAGTGTTTGTAATCAATATTATATTACAGGTTGATTAAATACCAAGATATTAGAGCAGTGAATCTCAAAAGTATGTTTTTGATTTTTCCTTGTTTCTCAAAAACAACTTTAGAAATTATTTAGAGAAATGTTGACAATACCAGAAAACAACAAAATCAAAATAGCATCATAATCAATATCTCTGAACAGGCAATCTTGGCAGGGGGGAAACACTCATCACTGAATGAGTACCTGGCAGATGCTGTAGGTGGGCAAGAATATTACAACTTCATGGCCTAAATGTTTGGCCCATTTATCCTGTGCTAATAAATAGTATAACATGTGGAATGATTTCTACACATAGGTTCTTAAACTAGTATCCAGTGTGTGCATAAAAGGTAGATGCCACTCAAAAAGGTGATGACATCCCAGGGAAGCCAAATAGTACTGTTTTAATCTGTTGTCCTCACAGATGTGTAATAAAGGATATGTCTGGTGTGCATTTGACACTGGAACATAAAAATGGGCAAGCAATAGAATGAAGGCTGTGTGAAGAGCCATGGCTAACCAAGCCATAACTCATAGCAGGAGCAGGTGGCTTGGCCCTCTTGTCTCTGGATGACTTTTCTCTTTAGGCTGTTTGTCTTTGGCAACAGCCATTGAATCGATGTCTGTTTGAACACGAGTGATAAAGTCTGGGAGCAGTGTGAGGAGGAGGAGGCAGAGAGAGCCTGGCTCTGTACTCAAACAGTTCAAACAAGTGGGAAAATAGAGATGCACCTGCCTCTATTTTTTTGTTCTGACAGCTCCACCTTGGTATGTGGAGATAAAAGTGGGTATAAAAGTCTGTGAAGCAGTGCCAGGCTGAGGAGCGCTCCCTCTGAGAGCTTGCAGAGAACAGAATTAGGGGAATGCTGTGTTGCAGACCAAGCCAGTGAGACCCACACCATCTCCTTACATTCCAGCTTACTCACTTCTTGCTTACCAGAGCTCTTTTATTCAGACCTGTCTTCAATGTTTTGTTACCAAAGTTTAGGTTTGTTCTTCGGGGGCATTTTTTGGGTTTATTTTATTAGAGGAGGTTTGAGAGTTTGTTTGTTCTAATAAGCTGGAGCTGTAATTGGGAAATGGGTTAATCTTGCTTCCAATTAAGATAATTGACATGAAATACCCAATTGCACTCTGAGAGAGAGAGAAATAAGTTCCCCAGCTGAGCTGTAGAAGAGAGCAGCTTTGCTAACAATGAAGGTAGAAGCAGATGTTTAGAAAAACATGTAAAAGCAATCAGTAGGGGATTTATACATTTGGTTATTAATTAAGATGCATGCATGAGCAGCCAGCCAGACGAAGTTCTGAGTTAAGAAAGGCAAAATTCCAACAAGGGTGCAGGGAAAGCCGTATTTAGAAGATTCCTGGATTTTTAGGATTTTTTTATTTGATTAGGTGTGGGGAGGATGTTGGCTTGTGTTTTTTGCGTTTTGGGTGTTTGTTTGTTCTTACCTTCTGTAGAGGAGGAGCAGCCCCAAAGGTTTTTGGAATTTTCAGACTGGCACGTGCCCTTGCATACAGTCTTCCTGACTCTGTTCTCTTGATCATGATAAGTTTGTTTCTCTTTTGCTTAAATAAAGTAGGATATGATTATAAGGCCCTATCAGGCCATAACTGTCTCCACAACTAGTAAAAATATAAATGGTTTTGTGCACTCTGTGGTTTGCCAAGGTCAAAAAATGTGTCATGAATATTGGAGCAATTAGAAATAGAGAGTGACTGAGGATTCTGATGATGCTTATGTTTGCTTCTGTGTGGGGAATAAAGGAAGTGGAATCAGCCTTTCTTGTGGAGATAGACAGCTGCTGAAAAACTGTTGTTGTAGCAGTTTGGAGAAAAACTGAAACAGTCTGGAAAGGGTATTTGCTGGTAACTGTACCACAATCAGGGAAAGATGTACTAGTGTTGGCAAGAAAGAGGAAAAGCTTCTAAGATTTTGGATAAGAATATGTTGTTGTTGTTTTTTTTTTAAATTGTGCCTTATCCAACAAACTCAAATTTCCTTCACAGCATCAAAAAGAATGCTATATGAGAGTAAGATTGGAAGAATCAACTCTGAATTCACTTGGCTGCTTATTTAAGTAATCATTCCTGCAATTTTTATGCAAGATTTAAAGCATCCTAAATGTTTGCTCTTTTCTTGGGTTCTCTTGTTCGAGCTGTCCTTGAAACTTATAGAATCACAGAATAGCGTGGATTGGAAGGGACCTCAAAGATCATCTTTAATGATCTTTAGTTCCAATCCCCTTGCCATGGGCAGGGGGGACACCTTCCACGAGACCAGGTTCTCAGAGCTCTATCCAGCCTGGCCTTGAACACTTCCAGGGAAGGGGCATCACAACTTCTCTGGGACACCAGTGCCAGTTCCCCACCACCCTCACAGTAAAGAATTTCTTCCCAACATTGAACCTAAACCTGCTTTCTTTCAGTTTGAAGCCATTCCCCCTTGTGCTGTCACCAGCTGCTCTTGTAAAAAAAATAATTTTCCATCTTTCTTGCCCTCCAGCTCCCTTCAGGTACTGGAAGGTGGCAATTAGGGGATGTCTTCTCTGTTCCAGGCTGAACAATCCCAATTCTGTCAGCCTTCCCTCCCAGGAGAGAAAGTCCATCCCTCTGGTCATCTTGATGTCCCTTCTCTGAACTCACTCCAAGAGGTCAATGTCCTTCCTGTCCTGGGGATCCCAGAGCTGGATGCAGTGCTCCAGATGGGGTCTCACAAGACTGGAGCAGAGAGCAGGAGGAGGAGGAGACAAATTCAACAAGAACTTTAAAAAAGTAAAAAGGCTGTTGGCTTTAATGGTTTGGCTAGCTGACTTATCTCTGTGATGACTTTGGTAGTATTATTGAATGATGAGTATTTGCAGAGGGTTGTGGTTGGTGTGTTGCTTGTTGTGGGGGGAGTAATTTTACATAGATAAACCTGGTAAATTAATGTTAGAAAACCAAATACATTTTTTTCTGGCTGAAATGCTACCCTTTAGTAGAATTTTCTTTATGACTGAAGTGGTCTTTGATAGAGTAAATCAAAGAAGACAAGAAATATCACAGATTTCTCTATCATGTAGATAAAACAGTTCTGCTCTCAGCACATGTGAGAGTCTGGACCACCTTTCAGCAGGTGGACAGCCAGGATGTCTTTTGCTGTTACTGCCATTATTTAGAAGATGAAAAGCTCAATCTGAGGTTTTGTGAATCCTGCAGGGCTGCTCTGATGCACAAAGTAACACAGGTGGAGTCACTGCAGCCTCTCTGTGCTTGCACCTGCAGATGTGTGTGTGCGTGTGCCCCTGTTGAAGGGAGTGGGTGGGCAGTAGATGCATCCTCCCGTACAGTGCCATGCTTGGCTTCCCTGCTTTGGTGTTCAGACTATGAGGTAATAAAAACTGTGTAGACTTTTGTGTTTATATCCTTGTGATCTCCTATTGTTTTTAAAAGCTGAGGGTTTTTTGGCCATTCATACAGAGGCTTTCTTCTGGAGCATCACCAAAGATTGCAGTTGGATATCTGGGTAATTTCTCATCAGTTACAGAACTTAGTCCTTCCATAAACCCTATATGGGTTTCAGTGCTAAACTGTTTGATTTTGTGGTTCACTCTAATGCTTTTAATGAAATATTACTTTTCTGTGACCTTTCCCACTCTTTCTTTGTCCTTGTCCTTTAAATATGATGGAATTTCTGGAGATATAGACAGCTCTTTTATTAAGGGAGTATTAAAATGAAGAATTTTCTCTGGAGGTTGTTCTTCTTGTGTAAAAAGATACTGCAAATGACATTTGGACTCTCCATAACTGCAATGAGACTAAATTTTTTTAATCTCACATGATGAAAGACAAATAACTGAGCAGTGCTATTATAAATTATGTGATCTTTATATGCTTAAATAAAGGCATTTTACACGCTTTACCTTGACAAAGCTTCTGCTGCTCTCCTGGGGAACCTTAACTAGTCAAAATTAGGATTGTGATCACAGGCTAATATCCTCCTTGTGGATGATTCCTTCTGGAATTACACCACTCTTGGGAGGCCTCAATGATCACAGAATAGTGATCCTACTGCTTTTATAGAATGGTGCACACCAGACACTAAGAATGGAATTTCAAAGACTGAGTCAATTTCGCCCTTTGTCTTAAAGTGATTGGAGAATCTTTTCAAAGGTTCATCTTTATGATAGTGTTGTAAATACATAACATAGATTGAGAGAATTAGAAAAAAAAAAAAAAACAAGTTAGAAAAAACAATTTATTAAGTAATATCATATAAATAACTTGTTACAAAAATCAATTTGCAAAAAGGCAAATTCACTCTGTCTGTGAGAAATTGTTGTTCAAATTGGTTTCTCATCAAATCCTTAAATTTCATCTCCCCCTGCCCTCCCCAACCCCAAAAAAAGAAGCCAGTACAGTGAACAGGAAATATAAGGGAGAGAGTGCACACTTTCCATCTGACAAAAACAAATTACCCATCCACGCTGCAGAAGAGATAATCATTCCAGCATGGGTCCCTCTGCAACACAGGGAAGTTCTAGGTGCAAACCTCTTGGGTGACAAGATTGTCACCCACAAATGTCTCATTGCCCTCTGCTGAGCAATGACAGATCCATCCAATGCTGAGGCTCCCTTGGCAGAACCAGGGGATGACATCATGAGAGACTGTGTGGCTGGAGTGTGCCGGCAAGCAAAGCTTCCCAGGTGCAGGCATCATTTTCAATTTATGCTTGGAAGTATTTTTAATTAAAAGAAATCAATACCAAAAAGCATTTATTTTAAAGGGTTTAAAAAAACCCACAAATCGCAATAGGAGTTTGCCAGATTGATTTCGCTCAGTAACACAGTTAAGATGCACATAGCATTTATTATAAGGCCTTTCTTTAAAGTTTAATTTTTTCAAAGCAATGAAAGTAATCACAGAATTAAAACAGTACAGTGATTCTGAAGTTTTTTATGTGTCAAAATCCAGAACGATTTTGTGTTTGCAATGTTTTTTCTTTGTTGTGTTCACCTGAATGCTTAATAGTTCTATAAGTTTTCATCTTTAACAAACACTAAAGTAATAGATCATAGAAAACTAAAAGCTTATAGAAAGTGTCTCCAAGTATATTTACATAAATAGTGCAGTCTCATAGGAAAAGTCAAAAGCCCATGGGAATGGAAAGGATTTCTCTATATGCTGGACTAATGCCTTATTTGTCAAATCGACTTTGTGGTAGGAGAAATTTAAACATAGCAGCTCCTTTTAATTTTTTCTTTTTTTTTTTCTTTTAAAATTTATTTTTGAAGAAAGCCAAAGATACATGAAGAAAAAAGGATAAGGGCAGGTTCTGTAAAAACTCCTTTGAGATCCAGTAACTTTACACACAAGACGATTTCTTTGTGGCTTTTGAGTGCCATGGGCCTGCCATGCATATGACTGACTGCCTCCCCTCACCCCCCATGCAATCCACCTCCTGCTCTTCTTCCTGAAATGTTCAGTTCTCTGACACTTGTACTTCTTACAACCCCAGCCACAACTCTTGGATACCTACCGCTGAATTTTATGAACTCTTCAGGAAACTGTTTTAGTGTATGACAAACACAAGTCTGGGCTCAAAAGTGTAATATTGCAAAATGATGGGCAGGACCAAGATTGTTTCAGCTGGCTTAAATAAAACTGCTGAGGGCTGAGACTGGTATTAAAGCATTGTGTTGCAGTTCTGTATTTTTCTCTCCTTCTGGAGCAACACATGAGTCTGTGGACATTAAATATGCTTTTGTTCCTCTTTAAGTACAGAAACAATCTCTGAGAAAAGAGCTCTTTCTAAAGACTGAACTGAAAGCAAAAAATATTGTGGATTTGACATTTATTGGATGAGGCTGCTGTTTCAGAGGTGTAGATGGGTTGGAAAAATCCTGCCTTTCACAGCTTATGACACTTCATACTCACTGGAAGCAGCATAATTGTTACTTTGTCAGCTCTCATTTGATGAGGCAGCTCAGACTGCAGAGTTAATTGAAATGCAAATGGGCAGGGATGGCAGCATCCATTTGGGACAGTGGTCTTCTGAAACACTTCAATGCTTCTCATAGCCAAAGGAAACGTGGAGACATCTTTCTAACAGATGGTGGCAGGTAGAACTAACACAGTGGTGCTTGCAGAGAGTTACCTGCTCAAAATCACTGTCAGGAACCACCCTGCAGAAGACCATGAAGATAGTTCTGCTGCAGAAATTTAACATGTGCCTTTCTTTCCAAGAGATCTACAGCCTGGATGGAAACAGCCTGGATTCACATTGTTTGGTGTAAAAGAGATGTCTTTCTCCCTATCCATGCAGATCTCTCTCTGGTGTGTCAGGAAACCTGAAAGTGTTGGAAGTCCACTGCTGGTCCTGCTCAAAATGCATAATTCTGGTTTTCAAACTGTACCTGTGTAGACATACATTTTTAAAGCCATTTCTCTCTGCTATACTTCTCTATGACTGTTCTGGGTTTTATGGTACTGCAGATATTCATTCTCTTGGTTTTGTAGAATTTTTTTGTTGTTGTTTTCATAACAGAGAAATGGAAAAGCTGTAACTTGTAATGTAGACTACTGCTTCCTAAAGCGGATTATTTGAAGGTTGCCTCTTCCATTCACATTTAACAGTAAAGAAACACCTGAAGCAAGACCAGACAAATATCTTTCTTAGGAAAAATTTAGAAAACATTTCTGTTGGTACAGGTGACATATTCTTCTACAACCTATCTTTTCCAGCAGATTTTAAACAGATATAATTGAAAAATACAGACAATTTGGTTTTCTCATGGTTAGACACAATTCCATCTCTGTCAGGTTTGGGAACACATCTCAGACCTGTGGTACTGCTGGTAGTGTCTTGTGCAGAGCTCTCTGCAAGTCTTTGCCTCAGC
Source organism: Ammospiza nelsoni (assembly GCF_027579445.1). Taxonomy (NCBI): domain Eukaryota; kingdom Metazoa; phylum Chordata; class Aves; order Passeriformes; family Passerellidae; genus Ammospiza; species Ammospiza nelsoni. Next base: position 72,742,483 of record NC_080633.1, read on the forward strand.
TCCTTTCCAAGCACAGAGAGATGTCCTGAAACAGCTGCACTGGAGGCACAGGCTGCTGTGTCTCCCTACACTGGTGCTGCTGTGGGATAGAATTGGGTTTAACCTGAAGTAGTTCTCCTGGGGTAAAAACCACCCCAGCGAACACAAAACAAAAACAACTCACCACCAGTTTTCTGGGGTAAAATGACTCTCTTGGGAGCTGAGATGAAATAGTTGCTGGAGAAACCTTATTCTATTTCAAGTGTAGAGATGTTATTGTTCTGGAGTAGCACGGCTGGCATAGCCTACCAGGTCCCTGTTTCATGTTGACTCCACTGAATTCCTTGGCATCTTTTAATATGTTTCCTGTTGTTAGGTCAGATGCTTTCCCAAATTAAAAGCCAACTGCATTTTTATCTCTCTACCTGGCTTAGCTAAGCTGCCTAATAATATTTCTTCTTCTGAAGTAGGTGTGGTTGTAAGAAGAGCAGGCTTAAAACAGCCTTGAAAGCCACTTCAAAGCCTGTAGTCCAACAACTGGTTATCTACAAATGACAATTGTAGCACTGTGTGAAAGCATTGATAAATAGTCATTTCTATCATCTAGCACGCCACCATGCAACAAAGTGCAAAGAAATACTACTGCAAAGGTTTGTATTCACTGCAATATGGCACTTTCAATATTTAGAATGCAGTACTGATTTTATAAATTGCACTTTGTGGTACTGCCAAGCAAGAAGAAAAGAAAGAACTGAACTCTCCTTGCTGTGTGAGAGATGCTAAATCTGTTTAATTTGCAGGAAAAAAAATAGACCTTAAAACCTAGATGCATAAATAATTTGGATGCAAGTTTGCCTCAAATTTTCTTAGAAGAATGCATTTGCTATTCAGGCACCATATTTGTGGTGACATAACATAATTTTTATATATATAATATATTTACATAACAGGCACGAGTAGCCACTCTCTATTATTTACTGTCACTCAATGGACAAGATAAAACCAGCTTTGAATTAAAAGGAAAAAAAAAAAAACCCAAACCAATCTAAAACTTGCGCTTGGACTGCTACTAACAACGACTAAATCACTGTACAAACATAGGAAAATAGTTACAAGGAGTTCGCTGGTCCTGCTGTCTCATTATCCCACCCAAGAAGTGACTAATGCAGGCTGCTAACTTGCAGAGGGGCCCAGCCCCTTCAGGGCACTTCAGCCAAGTGCCACCAACTCCCTCTTCCCAGAGAGCTGGAGGTGGCTGGCAGGGCTGAACACATCACAGCCAGCTCTGCCATCCCCTCCACACACCAATCTGTTTCCTTGAGGCTTAAGGAAGGGAAGGGACAGTTCACTGGGTAACTTTGGGCATCCAGCTGGATTCTGTGCTTGGGGATATTTGCTGGAGGCAACCCCAGAGTGAAGGGAGAGAGAGGGATGTGTTAGGAAGCCACTAGGGAGAGAGATCCCTGGAGGGATGTGCTGGCCCCACTGACACTGTGCGAGGGGAGCAGCCCAAGGTGAGGGACCTGGGGCAGGTGGTGCTGAGCATCTGCTGCTCCACGTGTCTGAAATCCATAAGGTCTCTCCTGTCTGCCAGAGCCAGCTTTCGGACAGATTGCTTCCTAGAAGTTCCAATTTCAAGAAAGTCATGAAGAGCTAGGCTTGTAGCATCTTAAATCACTTAGGGGCCCTGAAGAGGACATAATAAGGCTCTAGCCATGCCATTGCCATCATGATGGGCGCAGCAGCTCAGCATCCCACCAAGTGATGGAGTAGGGAACCATACTCTGTTGCACTTAAACACTCTGAGAGGCTTCCACCAGGGAGGTCTAGGGCTCTGGACCCTTGGAAACTCTGGGCCCCTCTGCTCTGAAAGCATCCAATCTATAGTGCTGGGCATCTGCCAGCCACGATCTGCTGTGCCCTACACCTACAGATGTGCAGTGCTCAATGAGTCCTTTCCTGCCCAGCCAGGGACAGCATCATCCTCTGACTCATCCTCTTCACTCTGAGCTGGTCCACAAAATCTAAAATTCTGGTATTGTGGTTGTAAAAGTCTTATACTTGGGGCTCTTACTGCTCTCTTTAACTCACAAGGAATAATGAATTCCAGGGATTAATTTTTATTTGCCCTTAGTTTTCTGTTTATTAACTTTTTTCTCATCTCTCTTTATTTCTGGGATAAATTGTAACTGTTTAATTTTCAAATTTATTCACTTAAAATTTGGGGGAGGAGGAAAATAGATCCATTCCTGTAATTCTGGTATTAAATATTGTTTCATGAAATGAATTAGAACAGTTACAGGTGAGGTATTTTAAAAATAGTAATTCCTTCTTTCCTTGGCACAGTGCTATGGGCTGGTTCCCTACTTTGGGACACAGGGCAGCGTTTAACTCCTGGAATGGGATATGCCCATGGCAGACCCTTAGGGTTTTCTCCAGAGAGCCTCTCCTAGATGTCTGGGTTTGAAGAGCAGCCACTAAATGTTTGAAAAACCAACTGAAATACTGAGTGGTATGCAAGCTATAAAGAAAACTGTTTTGGCCCAAGATTATGGCAACTTCCCCCACTCCACACCTGGACAAAAATTACTTAGCTTGGCAAACCAGATAAACACACACAGAGAAAACTGTGGTTAAAATTTTACCTTCCATCGAAGTCTTTATCAACCCTTACTGAGTAGTTTATTTAAAAAAAATGAGTTATAATTATAAACCTCCCTTTCAGGCCACTGGAATGACCATTATTTGTTTCTTCAGGGCTTGAGTCTGGAAAAAAATAAAAAGAAACAACTACCCAAAAGCATGAAAAGTTACTTCCTCTGGCAGAATGCCAGTGTTTCCAATTTCTAAAGCATTTTCCAAATGTCTCACATAGTTCTTGCAACATCCTGATGAGGTAGGCATTATTTCCCCATTTGACAGATAGCAAAACTGGGCAGAGAGTCAGTCAGGAATCCACCCCAGACGTCCAGGCAGAGAAGGTGAGGACAAAAAAAAAGCACTTTCCCCCTCTGCAGTTGCTCCTTTTGCCCCAGAGGGTTGCAGTCACCTTGAGGTCACTCCTCCCCACCTGCACATGAGAACAGGCAGGAGTAGCTGGGTATGAACACCCTGACGAAAACGTCCCCAGGACAATGGCCATCACTGAACTGATGTGCAGGTGGAGGCTGACTGAGGAAGTGCAAGCAAAAGCCCAGTTATGATCTGTTCCTTCCTCCAAGTCATGACCTAATCTGGAGCTGGATTGGATGACTTCCCTGTATCACAAAGCAAGCCTGGCTTAGAATGAGGAAACCATCTAAGAATTATATACTGGGGCTACTGACCACACACACGTGCACACACACACATCTCTCCAGCAATGCTAGGTCCAAAGAGTATATACAGAGCAGTCAATGAACTATATATATATGTGTGTGTTAGTATGATTCAGTGCAATGGGGAAATGGTGAGTTCTAGAGAAACACTCAGGTTTAAATGACCATTAAGCCTCTCTACCCTCCTCATGAGTAAAATGCGTGCTTGATGTTCTTTTCTCAGCTTACTCTACTTGTATAATAAACCTTCATTCCATCACCACTACTTTTGACTATAATACATAGGGTAAACTAGGGTACCTCATTACATTGGGATGTGCAATACACAATTGACAGAGCAGTCGTCTGAGCTGAATAGTCTGAATACAAGTAAAAAGCAAGTGAGCTTAAACAGTAATATACTCCAATTTACAATATAAGCAGAACAAGTAAAAATATTGCTCCCCATCTGATCCTTTTTTTCCCTTCACTACTGCTGTGCCTGTAAGATTGGCTTGGTAAACTGGATGCACTCAAAAAATAAGAATTTTGCCTCTTGGAAGCTCATAAAAGGATACTAGAGAATGTTTACTGATGGCTAACCCACACAGACTGCAGTCATTAGACAATTCAAATGGGTAGAATAGAGAACCCTTTCAAACAGCTGTGGAGAAACAGAAAGAAATAGCCACTTCACATATCCCAACGCTGTTTCTGGGAATGAGGAACAGAAAAAGAAGAGAAAAAAAAAAAAAAAAAGACAACATATTAAGAGTCTTTGTCACTGTCCATTGAGCCATACATATCTGCCAGCTTTTTAAACCGAGGTCCCCAGTCACTGAGGTAATCGTAGTCCTGATCTCCGTCTGTAGTCACCGACTCCAAGGAGCTGAGGGACTCGGCCACAGAACCATTACCTTCGTACGCGTAGGTTGCTAATGAGTCATACGGGGGTGCTGTTGGATCTGTATCATTTTCCTTTAACCTTTGGGTAATGAAATCTCTGACATCCGTGTTATCTCGTGCTGCTGCAGTCCGCCGCGGCAGAAAAAGCGTTTCTGGCACAATGTCTCTGCGTAATTTATTATCATCTATGGCTTCGGGATTCCTCAGCGTGCCAATATCAAACGCCTGGGTGTCTTCCTCTCCGCCACCTTCATCATTATAACTGACAATGTTGTCTCTGATGTCTTCTTTGGAAATTATCAAAGGCTCTTTTTTCCGCTGCCGTCTCAGTGCTGCAAACAGCACCACAGTAACTGCAAACAAAAACAACAGCGAAAGAGAAAGGGAAAAAAGGTTAATCCCCAACTCCATTAAAGCCCAGAAGAAATGCTGCGCCTCTGCTTGAGCTTGAAGTTTGAGAAGATGTTTTGAAAAACTGAAAATTTGCACATCAGATTTTCAAGCTGTGCTTGCTCTGCCTTGAGTTCCTTGGGAGATGAAATGGCATGGATGCACAGAAGAAAGGAGATCTCAAGATTGTAGGAAGCCAAGCAGAGTGTCTTTTTGCTGGTAGGCACTTTGTTACCCAGAGCCATATCCTAATTTTGTCACCTTGAGAACAGAACTAGTTTCATGACAGCTGGGAAAGAGGAAACACTTTCTCCAGAATAAGTAGAATCAGATGTTATTTATGATGAACCCCTTGGACAATATACAACTTCTGCTATGGACAAGGATGGCATCTACTGATGTTAGCAAAGCAGAATTTCAAGATAAGTAAATCCATGCTCCTCTGGGAAAAAAGCTTGGAATATGGAACAGATTTTCAGCCAGCACAAAGTCTGAGTTTTATTAACTTCCCTGGAATGTTTTTACAGTGTACATCACCTTGAAAAGTATACAAATTAAATAAGGGACTGATGGGATGTGATAAAAGTATTTTTCAATCTGACAAAGGCAGATTTCTAGAAGATATTTTATGCCTTTCACTTTAAAGTGTGAGTTTGCGTACACATATTTTTCATTTATTTGGAGGGAAGGAATTCTTTCCATGATAGAATTCCATGATCTTGATGCAAATTTTAATGTTTTTATTCAATAATGATTTTCAGTAGTGACAGAGAAGTGGACACAGGGCGTGGAAAGGTATATGGCCAACACTTTCCTGTAGAAGCTAGTTTCCCATTTCTTAGCTGGATTCTACATTAAGATGTAAATGGCTGAATATTGACAAATGAACAGTAGCAAGGAGCAGGGAGGTATTTCTGCTGTCAGTGTTGCTTTGGTAGTCTGAGGTCTGCAGTGCCAAGCACTTCAGCTCTGCTTTGCAAACTCCAAGGAAGGACACATCTTGCTGTCTTTACAGTTTTTTCATAGCAAAGCAAAGCAAAAATGCCTAAACTCATTGATGTGAGATGATAAGGTGGATCACAATGATCCTTCATGTCAGCTTTGCTTCTAAAATGGCGTGTGAGTCAAGCACAGTAACTGTTAAACATTTTTTTTTTCAGTCCTTTCCTCAGTTGTAACCTTTTAAGGCCAACATCGAAGACTAAGGGTGTCCGCAGCCCAAAACTTTATTCCATTGAACCTTATAATTCTTAGTTTCCTTTGACAGACAAATTCTGGAGAGTTTTTTCTTTTGGTCAGGGAAAGTGGTTGTTTTTTGTTTCTTTTTGTTTGTTTGTTTTGGTTGGATTTTTGGTGGGGTTTTTTTGGTCTGGATTTTTTTACTTTGTTTTATGTGATTGCTTGGTTTTTTTAATAATGAGTTCCCCTGCAGGACTGCTTATAGCAAAATGCTGTCTCTAAGTGTGCCCAAGCACCTTGTAGATTGACTGTAGAAGGTCACCATAAATACAGGATAAAGTAGGAAAATGCTGTGTTTTACCACAGGAATACTGTGAATAAGGAAGAACATCTGCAAGTATGAGTTGAAAGGAAATGGATGGCGAAGTTGAAGGATTAGGAGAGGTGGTTTAGATTGCATTAGGACCTCAGCCTAATGATGAGAATTTACTTATGGTGTCAGAGAAGGGTCCTAGTTTGAGTGATGCTTCTTCGTGCTGCTCTGCAAAAATGCAGTGAGAGATGATTGTCTTCCTCAAGAGCAAAAAGCCATGGCACTGTGTGGGAGGACTGGTGAGAGGTGTGTATGAAAGAAGAGAGATATCTGGAGAACATTTTGGGAAAGTGAAAAACACAACATCAGTTTGGAATGGGCTTCTGGAACAGTGACTGGTAGAATGGTCTGAGAAAGCACAGGAATGATAGATTTTACATCAAAGAGTAGCTGAAGTACCACATTACAAAAGCAGTGTTACACAGAACATGCAAGGATGAGACTTTGATAAATACATCACATGTCTTATATGTGGATTTTACTGCTTTGTGCTGAACTTGCAGGGAAAAGACCCCATCATAAGCTACATGTTGAAGTGCATCACCTTTATTTGCATGTCTGTGTTCAGCAGTATCTAAAACCTCCTGATAAGATGATAAACTTACTCAAATTGCATATAAACCTAGCAATTTATAGGCCCTTTTTGTTGCTGCTAAACTTTGAGTTGTGGTTCAGGTCTGCCCAGAGTATTGTTTTTCACTCAGTAGTGGTTGCACATTCAAACCCTGCAACCAACCTGAAAATAGAAAATTATATAGGTGAGTTAATTGAAAATCTGCTTATGGTGCATGGTGGCATGAGCAGTAATTGACATAAAGTGCTGCTTAGCACACAGAATCAATTATTTTCGATTGACATAAAACAGGAAATCGTTTAATGTCAGATTGATATTAATGAGCACAGTTGTACTAACGAGTGCAAGACTACCTACAGCATTACATTACTTTTTCTGGTAAGGAACTTAATACAAAGTGAGCTCAGCCCTTAGGGGCAATGATACCATGTTTTGAAAAATGAATTTAATGGTGAATTAAAGATCAGATTGTTATTGTGGGAATCTTTTCTGAAAATGGGATAGAGCTTATTTGAGCAAGCCATGACTACATTGTTAGAGTCTGAGAACCACAACCTCATCTTAGACTCATTACTGGAGAAGGAAATTTTGTTAAAAGACCAGGATGACTCTGCAGTGGTGAGAAGCATGTCCAAGGAAGATAGGGATATGGTAAAAAGAAGTAGAATCATAAAGGAAACATTCTGTCCCCTGCATGACCCTACTGCTGTAAAATTGGTCTGACTGCCTCCTTTTCTCCTAAGATCCTAATGAAATCTCCCAGAGAACAGCCTATGTTGTATTGTACAGTTGTCCCCAGACGAACAGGTACAGATAATGGCTGAGTGACCAACTACTTCTGTTTGCAGTACAAGAGGGGTGGAACCTGGCAGAGAGATGTTGCAAACTGTCTTTATATATCTCTATATCTATATCTATATCTATATCATCTATATCTATATCTATATCATCTATATCTATCTATATCTATATCTATATCTATATCTATATCTATATCTATATCTATATCTATATCTATATCTCTATATATCTATATCCATCTATGTATCTATATATCTATATTTATTTTGATTTTAATTTTTATATTTATATTTAAAGTTGACCACCTGTAAGTGTCATAGCCAGAGCCCTCTGCACATCCTCAACACTCAGGGTCCAACCTCTTTCTAATGGCGGCTGAAATGGAGGACCCTGCAGCCCTTGAGAGAGTCCCTCAGTCCATATCACTCAGCATCCTTTTCCAACAGAAAAAAAACCACTGAGACTTTTTTCTCCTCAGTTAAGAAATGGAAAGTTAATTCTTCAAAACTAAGTTATCTGCCCTCTTTCTATGGGCAACAGAAAGGGATGGACACCTGCAGAGGGTTATGAGTAATGTGTCTGGTTCTCCTCAGATACCAATAAAGGATGGGATGGGATGGGATAGGATGGGATGGGATGGGATGGGATGGGATGGGATGGGATGGGATGGGATGGGATGGGATGGATGTCTCTCTACAGGTGTCTCTCTCTATTGAACACAGTGTGGAGCCCAGCTATCTCCTCTCCCTAATATATTGCCAACTTTCAGATAACTAAGGTTAGATTGGTTGTGCCCTATGCACCCCATCTGTAGCAGCCTTCAAAAGAAGAAATACAGTAACATATGTACAGGATAATACAATGATGTCTTTACTTTTCCTTTTTCCTAGTCTTGGAATAATGACCATGAAAGGAACAAAATGTCCCTGAGTTTCTTACCAAGTAATATAATGATGCAGAGAAGAATGGCAATGAGAGCCCCAGTGCTAAGACCAGTAGGATGAATCAAGGCTTCTGCATTACAGGACAGCATCTTCCCTCGATGGTCACAAGCACACACTCGAATGGTCACCGTTTCAGTGCTGCTCTGGATGGGATAATCATTGTCTGATATTACCACTGGCAGGAAGTAGGTACTTGTTTCATGCCGGTTATATCTGGTTTTCCGAGTGAAAATCCCTGCTGTGTTGTCTGGAAACACAAAGCATGCATTAAATCTTCGTCTGAAGACTGAAAGCAAGGATAAGATAATAAAGAAAAGTCTTCCTAGAAATTCACCTCTGTTGTCCTGTAGTGTAAAGTTTGAGCTGCTGGCTGCCTCAGGAGCTAAGGAGAATGAAAACTGATGTCCATTGTAAGAGTCATCTTTATCAACAGCACTTAATGTTTGTATCAGCTGAAACAATAAGAACAAAATTATCTCCTAAGTCAGTGAACTTTATATTCATTTACATACTCTAAAAAAAACTGTAAAAGCAATCTTTTGTATTAATTTTTTTATTCTGCTTCAAGGCAGATGATGTTGCTATGGTGAGCTCAAGAAAAGATATCCATATGCTGCTGATGCTGTTTGGGGTCACCATACTATTATATCCTATACCATCAGGGAGTGACATAATGACTTTGAAAGCTGGCAGGAAAATCATGTTGATTTCACCAGAAGGCTTGGGTTAATGCCACTGCAGATGGGTAGGAAACCTTTGCATGAGACAAGAAATAGAGATGAAAGGTGAGACAGTTGAAGCTAAATTTATGTTTATCTACCCAAATCTCATGTCACAGAAATAGTTTGGCTGAATCTTCCAAATCATCTGCAACTTTGAGCTACTTCACAATAGGAGTGGTAGGCGAGAGCTATCTAGCAGGATACTGTTGTATCACAGACAGAACCTGTAACATTTACAGACATGAAATTGTTTTGGAAGGAGACAGTGGAGGTGCCTGGATAAAGCAAAGGATGAAAGAATGAAAATAAATCAGGGGCAACAAGGTGCAGTACAGAAAATAACATTCAAAAACATACCATCATGTCAGCTGGAAAAATACTGAGTGAAATCAGATAATGTGCAGTCACTGTTTAATTTTTCAATTAAGTTTGATGCAATGCAAAGTACACCGCTTGATGAGGTAATGCAAGAGTAGCAGCAAAACTCATTTAAATTGGAATATTTTCTGAGTAGGAGCAGGCAACACACCTGTTCTGCCTTTGCGTTTTCGCAGACGAAGGTCTCGTAAAACATGGCAAACTCCGGAGCGTTGTCATTTACATCCAAGACCTTAATGAACACGGGGACACGGCTGCTTTGTTTGGGGTTGTCTGAAATGGCAAAACCAGAATGGAGATTTTATTTAGCCCAGTTACTAACTCAGTGCAGTGGAAGAAAAGGACAGACTTGGTGGTTCAATTCTTCTCACTCAGAGCACTTCGCTTACATTCTCTTGATTTCTGGTGAGTGTTATGGGATGAATGTAGTATCATTACTCTAATTCTGCGTATAGAGTTATGATGGAGTAGGAGTCCAGGATTTATAAATTCCTTTGATCGTTCCAAGTGTGATTATGAATGTATGTGTGATATATGTAAATATAATACTGGAACTAAATTAAATCTATTTATTAGCCTGATTGATACTGTTTGGTGGCAGTGAAGTATCTAGAACATATTCCCTTCCTTAGCTCTCTAACAGGAAAAGTCATGAGGATGAGATTGAGCGGGTTTTTTCTCCTCCACTTGTTAAATATGATACTCTGTGCCCTACAAATCTTGTGGCACAGTTCCTCAAGCTACCATGATAATCATTATTTTATAGAAATAATATAATAACTGCGGCTGTGATCACAGATGCTTTCTAACCTGTTGTGAATTGTTTTGTCTGATGTTCTAGAGTAAATACTGAAGTGGAACAGCTGAAAAACATAAGCTCTATACAGAACCTGCAGACCCCCCTATGTAAACAATCTGTTTTTAACCTATAAGGACTGCATAGTGCCAAGAGATTGAAATTGACAAAGATATTCCTGAGCACAGAATATTAGTGAAAATACTTTCATCTTTCTGGATAAAAATAAAAACACCAAATAAAGCAAACCATACTATTTAGACCATTCCTTTTCCTGCTGGGAGGAGACAAGCTTAAGTCAAAACGATACACAGAATAAGGAAGAAAAGCAGCGGCAGTAACCTTGCCTAGGGCCATGCATGGTGAAATAGGCAGGATTCTAAGGCAAAAAGTCACACCATAACAACCACTGACTCCTAAAATGTACAAGATCTGGTCCCAAAGAAATTTGTCATCCCTAATTGAAAGAAATCCAAGAGACACTGCCATTGATCTGCATTGTGCTGCATATCACACAACATCCACCTAGGATTATGTGGGTATGGGAATGTGAGAGAGAGAAATATGAGGCAAAGAGTGTGATTGAGATAATTTATTTTAAAATAAATATCTTCCCCTCTCCTACATGAGGGTTCATACTGAATTTCCAATGTTGATCTTCTACCCACATTAATATGGTTTATCAATGCATTTTAACCTATCATTCAAATGAAAAAATAGTGCAATAAAATATAGCAGGTCTAAGACTCTATATTCTTCTACAAGCATTCATTATAGTAGCTTGCTGGTTTTATTATTATATTTATTCATTATAGCAGCTTCTATTTATTCATTATAGTAGCTTGTTGACTTTAATAAAAGTCCTATTAATGTGTTTATCATCCTTTCACAAATGTGAAAATGCCTTCTCCAAAATTGGCATTGCTTATTTGTATTACAGAGCTCAGTCATTTGGACAAAATATTGTGCTTTAAGGCTCCACAGTCCCATTGAAGTTAATATGATTCCATTAGGCATAAACCTCTTTCTAATATCAGCCATTGGGCTAAATTCATTCGATGTATAAAATAACAGTTTATGTATAATATGGAGTGAGCTGAATTCTTTGCTAAAATACATCAATAAAAGAGTTGAATTTTTATAACAGGCAAAAATCAAAGGCATTCATTTGAAGTCACAGGACTATTGGCAAGACTATTTTGTAGGGCACACTTTGCAAACAAATACATTCAAATATATTGATAAACATGTTTCTTTTCCTCTAAAGAAGGAGAATTGTTTTCTTTCCTGCTTTTTAAATCTAAACATACATATTTTCATTTTACTTCTAGGTGCTTAAGGTTCTCACAATTAAAAATCATATTGTAATAAACAGAAGCTTGATATTAACTCTAGGCTCTATTAACATACTCCTCTAATTTAATGGAAAATCTATATACATCTTCAAGTCTTTTTTTTTTTTGATATTTTGTGTCATCATCTTTCAAATTATTTGTGCAAATTAATTAATGTAGGTTCATTTGTTAGCATTATGCCTTAATTACTGCTGGGCTCTATCTCCACAGACTCTACAAACTGCTTAAATCTATTTCTTTGCATAGGGATATGTTTTCTGCTGTGCCAGCAATAAAACTGTTACAGAGGTGATTTTTTTTTTCAGAATACAGCCTCATAGTCCTGCCAATGTTTGACTTACCCATAAGTGTTAAGTAGCAAATATTTAAAAACACTCTGGGAATTGTCTTTGGTAAATCAGCTGTAATTTTGCAGCTGTGGCTCACTAGCCCTGTGTCCCCTGTTTTAATGCCAGTTTGCTGTCTGGCTGTGGCAGACGTACTGACCTGGGATTTCACCAACTATTTATGTGCAGCAGTCACAGCATGATTGATTCTCTGGGCTGCTGAGCAATTGCAGCTCATGCTGGTGAAAAAGGAGAACATTTAGAACTGGAGCAATCTACACTTACTGACAGTTCTAGACAAAGGCAAAACAACTTCTGTGGGTTTTTTTTTTAACTGTAAAATCAAATCAAGAGCAGTCATCACTGAAAGGTGTTTCTCTTTATGACTTTATAATTATTTTTTTCCTATATGAAAGGGAGCACCCACTCATTTGAAGGCATATCCTGCCTGTAAGCTGACTGGATATTTTTTTCGATTACTTCAGTGAAATATACTTGGAGCTTGATGAGATAATGTCACTGAGAGTAATATGTGATTCTGTGGAATTTAGTGAAATAGGACTTTAGGTAGCCCTGCTAGAAATGTTTGGGTTTGCCAGGAACAATAAGCAGTGGTACTTTCCAGTCTAGTCTCTTGAGACTAAAATTAGTGAAGTGTTCCTGGATCAGAAAAGTACATTTCAACAACAACAACAACAAAAAAAAGCCTATGGAAGACATATACCCTAGTTATTCCAAATTTTGTCTAGGCTTAGTAAAGCACACCCTGGGAAGCAGGTTTGTTGCAACCTGAAAGGATTCAGGCTAAAAAGGAATGGTAATTAAGACAGGAGCCTGTGTCTTAGACACAAGAGGTTAAGTTGGGAAGGTTTGGTGCAGTAGAAGGTCTGTGCTTAGGGGCGGAAGCAAGAAACCAAATGAGTACTTCCTATCGATGCTAAGCTGGTTTTTGGACAGTTTTCTATACTGCATGTTATTTCAGCCCAGCTGGGTCAATGCAAGTGTTCTTGCTATTGTCAATGCTAAATGTTCTTGCTATTCTTTCCTTTTTAGGCATTTCTTTTTCCCTTCTGCCCTACCCAGGAGCTGCCTATAGTGTACAAATTTTGACCTTAGAACCCACCTTCAAGAAGTTAACAGAAACACAGCCACATTACTAACATTCAGTGTTTGGTGTGCTGAAATCCCATACCTAGCATTAGAAGGTGCAAACTTTCAGGACAGGAAGAAAATTATTAATGTCCTGTCATTCCTATAAGCTCATACCCACTACTTCTTCATATAACCCCATTTGCTTGCCTCAATAACATCCTTTTATATTGGTTTTCAGTTTTAAAAAAGACTTACACAATAAAGAATGTTGAATCAAGTAATTTCAAGCTTTTTATACTCATCTCACCGTTAAGCAGGTAAGCCATACACACATACAAAAAAGAAAGTAGAGCTTATATTGTCTCAGAAAAATCAAAAGCTTTTTAGCTTTTGGGTTGCAGAAAGGCATTGTAACAGTCACAGAACTGATGTTTGCATTAAACTTATCTACCATTCCACCATAAACATAGGCACTGTGACTCTGCAAAAGCAAATAGAATTGCATTCTCTGATATTCGAGCATGTGATGTACTTATAGATAATGAATTAAAACAAAGCAGATTATCTATTAAGGCCATCTCAAACATATGTCCTTATCTTAGACCCCTGGCATTTCGACTTCTAAAATCAGCATGTCTAGTGTTATCACAAGATTGATACTTTGGAACAATCCTAAACTAAGTGACAGACTGATTTGTAGCTGCAGCTTGTAATTTCAAAAGATGTGCACAAAGTAAAAAATGGAGATTCATAAAGGGCTTAGATCTGGGCACCCAGCTTAGCCCAGCTACTTTAGCCTTATCTGAAAACATCCAGCCTGAATGAGACTGAATTCAGCCAAGGAATGCAGTTTAGCTTTAAATCACCTGTTTTGCTGCATACCAGTTTCAGAATTCAACGACCATGTTCAAAATGTAAAGTGGATATAATGATCAGAGAACACAGAACTGCCACCTTTTCTCCCTGCTCCGTTACCTCTTCATGAACTGTGTCCCTAATAAACACAAAACTGCAGACGACCTCTTGCAGAGTTACTGCTTCTTCATTAGCATTGAGTGGGCTATCCATAAACCTGACATGTGCCCAGCTGCGCTTTCCACACACTCAGCTAGAAGGCTAAATTCATTACATCAGGGACAGGAGTCATATTTAGGTTTAACTTACTGATCTCTGCTGCTATTACTGTAATGTTGTGCCACAGCAGTGTTTCCCGGTCAAGGGGTTTGGAAGTGAATATCGAACCATTTCCTGAATTGATGTTGAATACTCTGTCCATATCAGTGTGACGATCTACAGAGTACCTGCAAATACAGAGACTGGGGTTAGAGGAATGCTTTCCTTTTAATTTCTATGTTCTAAAACCATTTTCTAAGACTAGACATCAAAAGCTAGTAAATGGGGTTTCCTTTTGTTTTCAGCACAGGCTTCAGAGTCTTTATGTATTCACACAAAGAGCTAGTTCTGAACTACTGGATAATGACACATTGGAGGTTTGATTTAGAAGGTGGAGTATTGTCACTGAATAAATGAATTGCTGTGGAATTTACATACCTCTGAGAATCATCAAAGCTTTGTTTTTACTGAAAAATGTGAAGTCTGTGCCCTGAAAGATGTGAAGTTTATTTTAAGGCTGAGTTGGCTTTTCCTTTATAAAACCCTCTTTTCATGGATTGATATCTCAACTGTTCCAAATAATTTCTGATACCAAATGTGACAGATGGGGTGCGTTTGTACTTTTCACTTCTCAGCATTTAAAAAGATTGCCCTCCCAAACCAAGTCAGCAGAGAACAGAGATTCATTATTCCACATATCACAAAAAGGTTTGTTGTAACTCATTAAAACTAACATTCTCAGCCCTGCTTGATGGTATCTATATGTGAAAAGGAATGCTAACAAGCTCTGGATGAGCTCAGAGTCCAAATACAGATTCAAACTTTCGATCTGATCTTTTGCTTTTTCAGCTGAACTAAATCCAAGTTTAAAAGTAGAACTCTCCAATTCCCAGGAGAGAGCACTACTACCTTGATCCAAATGCTGTGACTTGGTTTCATCTCTCCTGAAGGGAAAATTCTTGCATAAATTATGGAGGGTTTTGACAGAAATATGCCTGTGATGTTGCCAAAGCAAGAACGCAATTGCATTATTCTGCTCTTGTTTCCAGCCCAACTGAGTGCTCATGTACAATGCAGGACAGATCCTCTGGAAGCCCAGTGCGCTCCCAGGGTCTCCTTGCACGCCACATCGATGGAGACGAGGCAGCTACTGCTGTCCCTTGTGTCCACACAAGGGTAAGGACAACAGCTGAGCTGTGAGCAGTCAGATGAAAACTGGGCCAGGGAACGGCTGGCAGAGTTCATTGCCACCACAGAATTCAGGGGAATGCAGAGGCTGAAGAAGAATTTCTCTCCTCTGTTCTGCCCTAGAAGCAGATGCAAGACATGTCCTCCATTCTGCACAGATTTCCTAGTGCCTGTGCAGTGTCTCTTAAATTCTGAGAAACACCTTGCATGAAAGAAGGAAGGAATAGAAGAAGCTAGTTGAAATGTGGTTCTGCCAAAATTTTAAAATTAACTAACTTGTTCATTATCTTGTAACTTTATTATTTGCAAATAAAATGTGGGATATAATGCCTACAGTAAATTAGAGTTATTACATCTTATTCCGAAATAAGAATTTAAGTGAAGCCTACCTTTCTAAACAAAACAATGGCAAGTATTACTTATTTGCACTAACCTGTTTTTCTTTTTCCATGATAATTCCTAGGGAATCACTCAAATGACATTCAAAGGTACTAGCACAAAAAGCTAACATATTTTGGCAGGACTTGCATGGGCACACTTTGCTAATTCTTCAGGAGTTCAGATTTAGTTTTCATTCATTGCTGTCACTTCACTGACAGCTAACTGCAATTCTGGCTGCAGGAAGTCAGCTGTGGTGTCACTAACTTAGTTCCTTTATGTAGCAGTGTGACGCTACCATCAGCTTGAAAAGTGCTGCTTTGTCTAAATCTAAACAGCACGTGTGAAATTGTTGACTTGGCTGAAATGTGTAACGGGAATGAGTTTATACAAACTGGTCTGACTCTTTTATATTTTGACTAAGTATTTGATATGGTAAACATTTCATTTTAACTTTCATTCATTCCGGATTTTATATAATATTATGTTGGTATCTTGCGAATTCAATTATTTTCAGATATTCTGTAGCTCATTTCCACACCTTTCAGCTGAAATACTTTGGTATTTCCATTTTGCAGTTAAATCTAGATTCTGTATTCTTCTTTGAAATGAAATATCAGGATTTTCCACAGTTTAGCTGTTCCAGCTAACTGTAATACTATGTTTCAAACTCTTATTCAGCAAGACATTTAAATAAGCAACTAGCTTTAGGCATGAGCTGTCTGTTCATTGGGGGTTTTTGCTTCAATTTTACTTTCACTCCAGCTTCATATTTTGAATGCACTTAAAATATCTTACTGTCTTAGCAGCACATTTTAATGCCTTGGTATATTGCAATCACTATCTTTGAAAGATTTCCCAAATTCAGTCTGTGGTACAGTATCTGGAAGAAAAAAAATGGTTCTGGACTTTTTCTAAGATTATCAGAGTTGTAACATTCTTCTTCTTCTGAAGAGGGATTCTTCTTCTTCGAGATATTAAGGATTTTAAACTACAAGTATTTATAAAGCCATATGTATATTCAGTCATTTGTAAAGTGGAAGCTCAAACTCACAAAAAAAAAAACCCAGCAGAGACAGTTTCTTAATGGAATGTTAATTTTATTTCTTCATATCCCAAAGAAAATACATACAAGGTCAGTGCATTTAAAGTATATTCCAATTATACCATTAAATCTGCTCTAGAAGGATGATTTTAATAAGCTAGACTGTCACTTCTGTTTCTCAGTTTGCATAATCCAGTCTCTTTTGATCAAGGATTTTTAATTATCTTGAATTGGTGCTGATTCTGACTTCTGGATCACAACCTAGTAAGAATTAAGTAGACAACATCAAACTAATTTTTACATTTATTTAATGAAATTAGGGGTGTGTATTTGCCAGACTTCAGGACTTCATCTCTTTCAAGCTCTGAGGAATTGACAAGCTAGGAAGTTAAAAAGTGTCTGTGAAGACTCCAGTCTCTCCTTGTACGCAACAGGAAGAAGGGAAGGGTAAAAGAAAGAATCTAACACATGCAAATATGTTGTCAGTAAAATACACAAACAAAATTTAGCCTTACATTTGTTTGCAGATCATTCTCATCTGGGGTACTTTAGTAAATCAAATCACAGCGGGAAGACAGTTCCAGTGACTGATGAACTTCATTATGCCTCTGAGGAGTTACTACAGCAAAAAAACTCAGCTAGCAATTTAAAAAGATCTGATGTACAATACAGTAGTGCCAGTTTCAGCATTGTTTTTTTTTTTTTTAATCAGTATGCAGAGGTTCATATTATTTATGTGTAGATCAAACACACGTAGAATGCAAAACTTTTTTTTTACACTGGACTGTAGAGTGCTACTCAGGAGCATCTTACTGTTACTATACTTGGACACATATTCAAATATAGCAGACATGTACTGGTGTATTTTTGTATTTTCTCAATGTCATATCAGAGCAAAACTTAGAAGACTTAGCTTGATGCAATTTAGCTCTGCCAATACACAGGTCACAAATAGTTCTGCAGCCTTACAACCAGGGCAGACATCCACTTCATATTTTGCTATCGCTTCATTGTCTTCTGATGCTCAGCAGCTTGCTGCCTAATGCAACCACAAGTCAGGAAGATTTGTGGGTCAGGAAAGAATGTGTGTGTGAATTTTTCATAATGCATTTTCATAATGATATTGTGAAGGTTCCCTTTAATGGAAGATCAAAGGGGCTTTCATCTAACGGAGTTAGGGCTCAGTTTGTTTAAGAAGAGAAATCTTCACTCGAGTAGAGGAGAAAATGGAAGGTTTTCATTGTAATATCAAGTGTCTAAAGATTTTATTTTTAACTGTCAAGAAAAATTGACAAGCGACAAGTCATATATATACAGTCTAATTGCATCTTCCCCGAAGCTCAGAGTGAAAATCGGATTTCGCATCTCTATTGAATGATAGAAAAAAAAAATTACCCTGTCAAAAAGATGCAGACTCAACCCATGCCCCTAAATTCTAGCAGATACCCAAGATATTAGCACCATAAAATTACATTTATTGCAAATTAACATCTCTCAGGCTACTGCTCTCCACTGATTTCCTTTCTCTCTTACTGATTTTCATGTTTTTTCTTGCTATGTTTATTTCTATTACTGTAACCTCTTTCTGATTTTTATTTTTCTTATACTTGCATTTGGCTGTTGCATGCTATTAAGGTAAAAAGAAGACAAGCTTTCTGCTGCACTGCATCAGTTTTGACACTTCTGCTAAATTTTGCTCAATAACTATCGGATACTAAAATATGCAAAGTACTTACACGGTATTAAAGAAGTGCCCTTTGAAAGTTAGGTAAGTTTTAGCACACACATTCAATTAATAGCAAAGAGCCGGTAGGCAGTACTCAACAATGAACAGCATAGTCCCTAACCACTGTAAATCACTTATAATTAGGAGTTGGTGCTGGTGTGAAATGCAAATGGTCGTAGTTATCACCACAGGGAAGGAGGGAAGCACTCCCCTTTCTCTCTTGTGCCATTCGATATAAAAAAGCAGGTTCCTGTGAAGACTGCAAGGGGCCTGGGTGTCACCCCAATCAATTTTTGATCTTCATGCTAGCATGCCCATGCCCATGAAAATGTGCTACAGAAGATGCTCATTCTGTCCTGGGGCTTCACCAAAGTCAGCAAAACATTATGCTGCTCTTTAAGTGACTATGCTCTGCTGGCCCAGAATGCCAGAGAATTGCTGCATGTCATGATAGAAATTTAAGAAAACTTTAATTAAAGTTAGAAGGCGTAGTCTTGAAGAAAAATTCATGTATAGGTCATGCTATGCAAACTGAAGATAGTTTCTGCCAGAAACATTTTAGATTTAGCTTGTTCATCTAGGAAATTAACATTAAAATATTTACTGCTCTCACAAGATGAGCTAAGAGCTTAAAACTTACTCATTACTGTAAAAAATCTTGATGAAAGATAATTGTTTGCACAACTGTAAAGTATTGATGGACTAGATTTTTATTAAACCTCCACTGTTCTATTTTGATCAAAGGCTACTATTGAATTTCCAAGGTGTCCAACTCGGAAACCTGCTGAAAATTGACCTGGATTTAATACTGCTGCACTTTTTGATTCCTCCTCTTGCTAACTTGTCAGTAGAATTGAACTTTAATTAAAGAACACAAATATTTAAAAGTTCTTTAATACTCTATCCAGCATGACTTAAGTACTCCAGTATGCACTGAAACAACACACAATTCACAAAAAAAGAAGACTTAGGTATAGCTACTCCAACCTTAACATTTCCTCCACTTCCTCTAAGAACAGTTTATTGATTCATGGCAAGTTTAATTTATGAAGCTCATGAGACTGACTCTCCTCTTACAAGCCTTGCACTGATACAGGTGAGATCAGAGCCTGGGTGTGCACATGAGCTGATTTTGAGGCATTTCTATTTGTAATTTAGAAAAGATGACTGTGGCCTCTGTTAAGCTGTCTGGACAGAAGACAGAAGAAGAAAAGGATGGTGGATCAGCCTCCTGTCATATGGCCAAGAGGATGCACTGCATTGCACTGGAAAATGTTAAAGGTGGAAGGAAAACACTAAGATTTTCTCAGTGGTCTCTCTGCAGTAAATTTTTTCATGGTAGAAATAACCACATAAATTAGTTAGTAAAGAGATTAGGATATAATTCAAGGTGCAAAGGCCATGCAAACACATTCACACATATCTAAATATGTTCAAGCAGGAGAGATCATTTACCATGTACAATACCCCATATTCAAGCATACCCTACAATTCACATTGTTACAAGTGACGCTTTTTTTGTGTGTGCTGACATGACAAAAGCAAAATCAAGGCTGTCAAAAATTTACAGGCAAGTTGAAGTAGTGTATGCTTACTTGACAGGATTCTTGGCAGCATCTGGATCCTGAGCAGTTACTGTTCCTATTACACTGTTTAATGGAACATCTTCTTTCACTTCCATTATGTATGCTGGTCTGCTGAACATGGGGGGTTCATCTACATCCTCCACTTGAATTCTGACTGTAGCTGAGTCCTTGAATGGCCCCAGGTACAGGAATCGAGGGTCCACATGAGTGTTGGTAGCTTCCACTTTAAGAATATACAAGTTTTTGCTTTCGAAATCCAGTGCCTGGGAAGGAAAAAAGAAGTTTAGGAAGTCTGTACAAATTGCTGTGATTCTCAGCCAGATGAGCAGGGTGAATGGTGGCAAGTCATGGAGAGGCCTGTGCTAGATAACAGGAGTCTGAACTGGAGTTAAAATGCCAGAGAAAGGGCTATATTCCCAGATAATACATGAGGAAGAAAACCATTTTTTCAAGGAATTCTATGCCTTGAACTCCTAAACATCAAGCAGTTTTCTTATCCAGCTTTAACTCTTCATGCCGGTTATTCTGTCATTTTTGGCATTTTGATTATTTATTATCTATTTCCTGCCCATAGACACCACACACTAAAGGAGGGAAGATTTTCTAGGTGTTGCTTGTTTACATACTGGCATTCCATCACAGAAATGAAACACTGTGGCATCTAGTGTCTGGATATGCAGGACCACTCACAAAGCCAAACATGATTTTATGACAGGCTATGACTATAGCACACAACCTTAAAACTACAAAGAAACAGCGTTTAGAGACTCTATTTGGTACTACTTGGAGAAATGTGGGGAGAGAGTAGTCACCCCGTTTTTTCATTACATTGTAGAAAATTCACAGCTTCTGTCAGCAACAGACAGAAATACAAACAGAGTTTGACTGATATCATAATCAGGCCCTGGAAGGCATCTCCTAAAAAACAAGTAATGACAGGTGTCGTACTGATATCAACAAGCAAGTGCATGTTTGGAAAATCTACACAATGTCTATCTAGTGGTGACTGAACTTGAATTGATGAAGGATGATATTTGTAACCTTATCAAATTTGCCTGATAACCCACTGTAAACAATATTTCTCAAACCTTTTTTGACAACCAATATGCAACCCAGTAGATGATGTCCACTGTGATCTCGCAAGGCACTGATTTTTTTTTTCTAAAGCAAAAGCACACTGATAGATATATTAAATTTTACAAAATGTGAGTCAAAAGAAATTTGTCTAAGTACTTTAATATATTATAGCTGCTGAATCAACATCCTCTTATAAGGAAGAATAGGCAATGTGATACTTATTATTTCTGTGGTCTTAACACAGTATCTTCTACTAAGTGAGCAAAACCTGTAAGCATCATAGGGAGAAAATCACAGTTGGATGGTGGAGCTTCCTTGAGTTTTTCTGTGAGTATATTCAGGTTGCAGAATTTTTTCTCAGTTGTACCCCACTCCTTAAGTAATTTACTCTCTCACATCCTCCAAAGTTTGTGTATTGCTTCAGTAAAGAAGGTGTAAGAGGAAGGATACCAATTGCTTGCATAAAAGAAACTTTACATATGTAGAGGCTGGGATAAAGTGTGTCAAGATTTGTACCTTTTTCACGGTTATAATTCCTTCCTGTGTGTCCTTGTCTGTGGTAATTCCAAACATGTCGTATCCGTCCCCCTCAGTGATGCTGTACTCAATCTCTGCATTTTCATCCACGTCAGCATCATTAGCTTTTATCCTGCCGACCGGGGAGTCGAGCGGCGTTGACTCAGGAGCTCTGAACTGGTATGTGCCTACAGCAGACAGACAGGGATATCTGGTTAGGCAGTTTCCAGGTGCTTTGGACACCATCTCTCAGCCCACTGTCCATGCTGGGCATGTGCAGGTGAGTTAGGAAGTCACTGGGTCTTCCTGGGCCCTTTTCATGGGGGTAAAAGTTACTTGTTTTACTACCTGTTTGCTCATGCAGAGGATGGGCAATTTGCTTTGCTATAAACATGTAACTTTAGCAACAGATGACCCTTTCTGGGTGCTCCCATGGTCTCTGTTGGCTGTATCAGAAATGTGTATGAAAAATGTCTTGAGGCCAAAGGGCAAATATTAAGAATTGTCAGAAGCTAGTGCAGCTTAGTATCACTAAAACTGAATCCAGCTCAAATACCCATTAAAAATGTACCACATTGAATTTTTGTCAGGAAAAACCTCTGCTTTTGGAGTGTTGACATTGTGAAGCTGTATCTTTGCTTTTTACATTGAAGACACTCATGTCCAGAGATGTATAATTAACTCATGGGGTGCAGAGTGTTATATTTCTTCTTAAGTTGCTCTAATTTAAATGGAAACTCTTTGCCCACAGCTAAGAACAGACTTTGAACCTAAATGACAAGTTGCTTCCAATAACTTTCCCAGTGACTTAACTGCCAAAGCTCACTGATTTGTCTGATAGTATCTGCAATTATTTTCTGTAACAGCTGCTCTTGAATTTGACACACACTGACACTGCAATACACACACATCATACAGAGTGCAGTGGTTAGACAAAGTAAAAAATGAAAAAAAAATAGAGAGAGAAAGAAGGAAGTAGAGAGAGAGGGAAAGAGAAGAGGATGAAAGCTGAATCACTTTGAATCCCTTACAGCAATGAACGGTCATTAATAGAAGTTACTCTCTAAGAGAGCTTGTGCAATTGATTCCTATAAGCATCACACAGATGTCTACTGAATTATTTGAGAGAGGGGAAGTAAATAGGCAGAAACACCTGGTGTATTTAAGTATGTGGTTTTGGTTCTGTATGCAAAGAATATAGCAAGGTTCATTGTAGCAAATGCTTTCTTGTTTTAAATACTCCTTTCTATAGAATTGTTCTTCGGATATTTTTGCATACTTTAATAAATTTGTTTCAAAGCTTCAATATATTAGATTACAACAGATACCTTAAAATGCAATTAATCACAAAGTCTGAAAGAAATAGTAGTGAACAAGAAATAGAGATTATGTTGATCAGTTATCTAAAAAGTAGGAAAAGCAGAAGTTGCTTCTGAACAATAATTCACCTCTCAGACTGTCAATTGCAACTGGAGTAAAAAATATTAAATATTCATTTCCCAGTTATTGCAATTAATCTTGGCATGATGCTATTGCTTAGTTATGTGCTCTCTTTTGCTTTCCTAAAGGAAGTTTGATACTCAGTAAAGTCACAATAGAAGAAACAATATCTAAGGTGAACAAAAAACAAAATAAGAACCGTTTTTGTCCATTTTAGTGTTAGAACACAGAATGTAAATATTACATACTCTGGGGGAAGCGAGGTGGATTGTCGTTGACGTCAGTCAGGGTGATGTTCACGGTGGTGGTCCCTGATAATCCTCCCATCTGGCCTCCCATGTCTTTAGCTTGGATGACCACTTGGTACTGCTCCCTGTTTTCACGGTCCATGTTCAGTAAAGCAGTCTTAATAATGCCTGTAAACATGAAAATTAAAGAGTGGGGAGTTCACAGGTAGTGACTTTGATGGAAATTCTTATTAAAAGAACAAAAAAGAATCTCTGCGTAGTAAGTAAAATTTGCCCAGTACAAATATTTACTGTTATGAGATGGCTCATTAAATTACAGATTTGTCCTGTCACATCTCAGGCTCCTGCCTATGTGACAGACACAGTATAAGTGGTCTGTCACCCACAGAAAAATGTTCCACTTATTTGTGAGCTATGTTATTTTACATAACTATTTACCCTCTTCCAGTTCCATGCTAAAATCTCTCACTGAACTGGAAAAAGGCTGTTTGTTCATTATTTTGACAGATGTGGTAAAAAAAATGAAAGTAAAGCTAACTTCAGCAAAGCACCAATAAAGAGTGCAGCAACAGTAAATGGAAGAATAGAAATTAATTAAGAAAATTATGAGCATTCAAACATGCCTGAGTATATATACTTCTATTTATACATTGATTGAAATGATTTGCCAGTTACATCCTTCTTCAAAGGCACAAAGAACAGTTATAAGGCCAACTACTACTGAAATTCAATCCTTCCGATTTACCATGAAGCAAAGTGTTTGCATTCTCACTGGGTCTCTCAAGGTAAGAACTGGCTCCTTTGTAGGCAAAAGGGGTGAAATTCAAGTACTGAAATCCATGAAAAAATTCACAGCGGCTTTGAAAGAGACATGTTTCACTCTAAGAGTTCTGCAATTGATTTCCATGGCAGGAAGATCAAGAATGTGGTTTACTTAACTTCCCATCCCCCACACAAACCTCATGATAGAAGTTTCTTACTGGTGAACTCCCAGCAACTCTATCCTTGTTATAACTCTAGAGGAGTACACACTGCACTGTCCATGTCAGAAAGAGTGCATCAGTGCAAAAAGCCTGGCTTCTGTTATCTAATACCTTATGCTTGAAGGGAAGCTCCCTTTGATCTTGGCTCTCCCTCTTCTCAGAACTGTGTACACCCTTTCAACTCAGGTTTCACTTTGAGACATATAGTCTCTCCTTCTTTTTCCCTGCCCGAGTCTCTACGATTTATCTAAGAAACAATCCTAAGCCTGATGAATTGTCTGGGATAATCTATTTCTTTCCTGTAAGGATGCTGTGGAGAACCGATTTCCCTAGCTTCTAGCAATACAACACAGTGGATGTTCCACTGAAGGAGTTTATTGAGATAGTTTGATTGTTCTTGAAAAACTTAGTCAAAAAGCTCGGGAAGAGAATATCTATGTAGTCAGGTAGTCAATGGTACATCAGATTCAGTCAGACAGGATATATATGCACAGGTTCCAAAGCTGTCTGTTAGTCAGACCATTAAAAATTCCAGTCACTGTGTATAATTTAACCATCTTCCAAAAACAGAACTCAGAACTTTGGGATTCTATTTGTGATCTTCTACTTTAGCGCAACAGTCAATTTTACCTCTTCTATCATTACTCTTAATTAAGATTTCTTTCATAAAATTAGCATTAAAGTGATATGTTGCAGATGCAAGAAATTATAATTACTTTAAACAAGTTTTGAAGAAGCAGACGGAGAAAGAAAACTCACCTGAACAAACCCTCAGTCTTAATTTAGCTATTATGAAGATCTATGAGGATTAAGCACTTTTTTCCACACCCACCTGTTTCTTTCATCTAAAAGCCAACCTATTTGGTTTAATTTAAGCATCCACTGCAGTTTCTGTACCCACTGCTTGTTAAAAATGATTAAAAACTGGTTCACAACTGTACTAATAGTATTTATTAGACTTTGCTGGTAAGATTAAAATAATGTAGGTGTCATGTTTACAGATGTATCGCTCTATTAAATTTGTCAGATTTTGCACTGAGTAAGATGTAATCTCTTCAAAGTTTGTTTAGCAATATATCCTAGCTTGGCTTAGCATGTCATTTTGAATTACAGACATTGTCACAGAATGACAGATAAGGTCCCCTGACCTGTCTCAGATTCGACGGAGAAATATGGTTGTCCCTGGAGAATGCTGTAGACAACTTTAGCACTGTTCCCATATGTAGGATCATCAGCATCAGTTGCAGTGACTTGCACAACAAAGGTACCTGCAATGAAAAATCAAAGAAAACAAAAATTATTAGGT
This sequence comes from Ammospiza nelsoni, assembly GCF_027579445.1. Lineage (NCBI taxonomy): Eukaryota > Metazoa > Chordata > Aves > Passeriformes > Passerellidae > Ammospiza > Ammospiza nelsoni. The sequence goes on from NC_080633.1 coordinate 72,768,200, forward strand.
TTTATTCACGGTCAAGACAGTTTATGATGTAGAGAAAAAAACAATTCATGTTCAGGTCAGACTTGTGTCAGGAAGTTAGTGGCAGAAATATTTGTATTTTGTAGAATTTTCTCTGCTCATGAAGGACATAAACTCAAAATAATACCTGTCTTATTCTCAACTCATTAAAAAACAGTTATTGATTGGGTATGTGGATCCCTCCTTCACGAAGGAAGCAGAAATGCACCCCTCTGCAGATACTGTAAGCATTCAGAACTTGAATCTAGGCCAAGAATATACTTTTGCAAATCTACTCATACTTGTAAAGTATTTGACGTGAGAATGTAACTATGGTTCTTCAGGCGTTTTCTAGAGAAAGAAATGGTATTGAATCATAGGCAAGGTGCTAAGAAACATAAAAAATAGCTTAGAGTTTTAGCATTTAAAATAATTTGTGAATAAAGTGTTCAAATATTAAAATGTGAATATTAGGTTCTCACTTCATCAGATGAGTTTTCATCCATGTGACAAGTCCCATGAATGAGGGGAGAGCGTATGCCCCAAAGTCTTTATTTTCATATTGCTTGAGCTTTATTTTAATTTCACTCTTGATCATGATTAATTAATGCTTCTCTCCCTGGACATTACCTCAAATTAGAAATGTGCTTCTTGGAATTTAACCATCCATTGCTCTCTGACAAAGAAATCAAAATGACCCCTCCTAAGAATCAAAACCTGTCAACTTCTCAGGAAAAGATCTCATCTTAAAATAATTTTCCAAAGAAGTTGGTTTTTTTTCTTGTCTTGATTGATTTCTACAGCTCAATATATTTTAAATCAATAGAAAAATTTCAGCGGACTTCAAGTGACTTGGAAGCTCTTTTCTTTTGCATGGAAAGAACAACAGAGGTCATAGGAAGTTAACGGCATATCTCAGAACGAATGGGTGACAGAAATGTGTACAACCCCTTCTGTACCCCCTTTTCCATTTTGTTTACCTTCCTGAACTAAATAAGGGTTGCTGAACAGATCTAGGAGTGGTATTGACACAATTGATCTTGAAATACCATATTACTAATATGTATTAAACCCAGGTATCACATAACAGAGCTTGACTCAATTTAATTGACATTAAACCAGATGGTATTAACTTGCATTTTTTTTGTGGCAAACAGAGGGAGCATGTTTCACCCAGCAGACACCTCTGATTCCAGCAAACTGTTGCCACCATTTTCCTGGATTTTAATTGTTTTTTAATGTCTCAGGTGCCTTTAGTCCAGACTCAAACAGCAGATGTCTCTATTCAACACCTGTAAAGTCTGGGTCCTTCAATAACTCCACGGAAAGAAGCCAGACCAGCCACTGAAACCAGTTATTAGTTAGCACCTACCAACATCTGACATTTCGGGAATGCTGGCATTGTAAACGTCCTTTGTGAACATTGGCTCATTGTCATTGATATCATGGATCTTAATGATGAACTCAGATTCTGGTTCCACTGGTCTTCCAGTCCTTCTGTTTATAGCCTGGGCACGGAGTATGTATACAGGCTTTTCTTCCCTGTCTAGTCTCTTTGTGGCCTGGATGTCACCAGTGTTTTCATTGATAATGAAGAGGTCTCCTGCTCCATCTCCAGAAAGGATGTATTTAAGTGATCCATCTCCTTTATCCTGGTCTGAATGCAGCTGGTGGTGAAATGGGAATAAAAAAAAAAAAAAAAAAGAAAGGAAAATAAATAATTGGGACACAATTCTAGATACTTTAACCGATATCATGATATATGCTTTCCTATCAGTAACACTCAGCCAGAAGGCTGCACACTGCTTTTAGGAAATGAGCTGATACTACAGTAGAAGCAGTGAATAGATTGAGTTGTGTGTTGATGTCAGAATTGAAATGGTCAGCAATATTATAAGAAGTTGCCTGAGGATAGCCATAAACTAAAGCTGCAGACCACTTTCCCAAGCTACACATACATCAATCAAATCCAAATTCTAGTAACTTAGGTGGAATCCTAGGAATATATAGGGCAATGATATCCTACAGTGAAAAAACAGTGTGTTTGGGAATTGCAGTAAGCACAGAATTAAAAAGTGGCCAGTCAAGACATTTCTTAAGTTTAAATTCTGAGTGCTTGGCTCTTATGTCCCATGGGCATTATGTAATATATCATATAATACACAATAAAATAACCTACCAAATACATACACAAACAGCAGATAAATACATGCATTCACAGTTCTGGCAAACTAAGGCCAGAGCCAGGCAGGTGTAACAGACCATTACAGCACTGGAAGTGAAGACATCAGTTGCCTTATCCAAAGGGGCATAGATGAAGGTGAAACATGGTGGGGGAAAGGGAAAGAAAAGAATGATGGCAATTAGCATACAAGGCATGCACTGCCTGAACCATCATCTTTTATTTCCCCAGATGATTTCCACATCTCTTGGAATTCTGTTGAGTGACTCAAAAGGGGTAACTGATTAAATCATATCCTTATGAGTATTCCTTAAAAAAGCCTTATTTACTCCCCTAGCCTTAAAATCCAGGCTACTCAACTGCAACTTATTTTATTGTTACATTAGCAAAACTAAAAATTGTAAGAATGAAACATTACAATGGCTTCCAATGTGAGAGCATAGGTCATGAAGACAATGGGGAAAAAATCTGTTAGGTAGCAGATTCCTGGAAATTGTTTCTTTCATAGACAAAACCTGTTTAAGAGTCAGGAGAGCTGGATTTTCTCAACCATCTCTTTGCTTATCTTTTCCTGAATAAGAGTTAAGAAAAAAATCCCTGGTTGAGTGTTTTGCAAAGCACTTAGCATTGCTGGATAGCATGCAGAAGACAGAAAAATTTGTAGATTTAAAGAATCTTGGCATAGATGCCAGCTGTGCCTGGCTATGCCCTATGCTGAAAGGGCAGCCTACAGCATGACCATATGGTCAATGTTTTCAGCTTCCTCCAAGTTTCTGCTCAAATCAGAAATCCACAGACACCACACTTGGTGGCACAGTGCTCCACTGTGTGTGCATATGCCAATGATCCCCAGAGAAAGCATGTTCCGAGCAAAAAGTCTGCCTTTAAGGGCAAAACTCTCCATCACCACACATTCCAAGACTGTCCAATAATACAAAATATCATAACTGTGGCATGGCTAATCATTAGTACACATGCTGAAGCACTCTTCTTAATTTTCTCCTTCAGGGAGAAAATGGGCATTCTGTGTAATTTTGCACGGAGCCCTTTCTCTTGATAGTAGGAATAGCAATAATTAGGTTCTGTGCAGAATTTTTCCTAAACAGTTTTCACATCCCTTCACAAAACCAGTCAATACCATTTGCTCTGTTTTCTGGATAACAAAGTTTCCTAGAAGGGTAGTCTTGAAATTTGGAATAGAATTGAAGTCTCTTGAGTCTCATTCAGTTGGCAAATTTCCTTGGCCAGGGGGCCTAGAGGAATTATATTATTTACTAGACATAAGTTCAGACTCTAAAAAGCATCCATCAGACCAGCTTATTAAGAAGTCAGACGAGAAGTCTACTGCAGGAAGTAATTTCAATTAGTTATTTGAATAGAACTCTCCTCAAAGGCAACCTGTAACAGAAAAGGCATGAAAATAATTTTAAAATTGTCTATTTTTATGATTGTTTCACATCAAAAATTCAACTTCTGTTCGCCTTGAAAGCCTGTTTAACTTTGTCTGTTTCAGAACAGGACAAAAACAGCCCTCAGTAACAGACTATCATTAATTCGTATGAGTCATGGAATGTGCTGTTTTGAGACTTGATAAAGGCTGAACTCTCAAGCTCATTTTTATCATAATTTTAATTAAACTTGGTTTCAATGAACAAAGTAGCAAAAAAGGTCAAGATAGAAAAGGTGTTGGAACCATTGGGAATAGTTTTCCATAATATTCTTTAACTAGCCCAGACTACTTAAAGAACTAAAAATGGAAACATTTATGGTTTTTTCGTATCAATTGTTTATTAAATGTTCACTTCTTCTCCAAAATTAACCCACTTGTGTAAGACCCACTGTGACTCCGGATAGTAAGACAAAATACATCTCGGTGTCATCAACAGTGAGGATGAGGTGATCCTCATCCATGGTTCAATCTTTAGACCTCCATCTAAATCACTATCTTTAAAAAAAGATTCTCCGTTGGATAAAATATTTTCCAATATCTTTAGTCTGACAACTTTCCTAAGACATGACAGAGCAAACTACGTGCTCAGCTAGCCAGGCTGTATGTGGGTTATTTACTGTGAGAGTCTGACCTGCGGGAGGTCATGTCCTGCGTGTGTGTTACAGAGAGCTCAGGCTGGCTCAATGCTGGCTCTTCAAACCAGCAACGAATGTGCAGCATATCATCATGTGTGGCCTCATCAACCTGGTTCACAAAGGGCCTCCAAAAGTATGACCGAAATCTATTTGATTTCAGTAAGGGAGGATAAGTCTCGCCATAAGGTTTTTGTGGGATAGACCTGTATCACACCGCCTGCTTAATTGCTGGAACAATAACTTTATTATCAAAATAGTTTGGATTTTGTTCCCTTCTATTCAGAAAAAAAAAATATATATACATATTAAACAAATTAAAAGCCAAGCAGATCTCAAGAAGAGTTTCTCACAGATGAAAAATTTGCAACATCCCCTAGTGAGGAAAGTATATACATATATATAAAAAAAGATTTATTATTTTAGATTAGTTTATCTATCCTTGACTGTTTATTTGGTAGAAAAGACCTACCCAGGCAAAGACAATATTGTTTTTTCATTTTTTAAGTGTCAGTTTATCTTGGAAGAAATATTTTGTTTGCGTGACCTATATGAAGAGGGAAATTGCTACTACTACCAAGTTAAAAAAATAAATTTGCAAATAACATCAAACAACAAAAAAATGGTGCAAATTGAGTCTGGAAGAAAGGCCTGGCGGTGAGATGTACTTAAAAATACAGTTGATGGTTTTTGCATATAAAACTTAACACCATTGTGAGGTTATGAGGATGAAATAAATGGTAATAACAACACTATTTTCTTTTAAAGTTGAAGTTATTTTTCACTACCCCGACATCTCATTGTGAAGAAAGCTTGCTGTAATGAAGTATGTGCATAAATTATACTGCAGATGCTTTTAGCAGGACTGTCACTAGCCAATACATGACATTATAGCTTCACTCTCTTTACTCATTTGTATTGCAAAAAGGTGTCCATTATCCTCTGCATAAAGTTAGACCAAAAAAAGGGCCGTAGCAGATAGCCATGGAATAGAACAAAATGTTTGGGACACAACCCTCATGTAATCTGGGCTGCACCATATAACCATTCCTCAAGAAAAAGTTAGTGCAGCCAATTTTTTAAGTACTCCACTTTAGGACAGATTTTTTACTTCTGCTGGAACTCAGCGTTACTCACTGGTCTTCATTTCAGTTGGTGGCTGAACTGAGCAATACCCCAAAGGTAAGCAAAATGGTGAAGAGCTAAGTCTGTGCAATAAAAAGTAAATGTATCAGCAATTGCACTGTACTAATATTACAATAAATTGATTCCCTCAGAATCTAATCTGGACACTCTTCTGACATTGTCCATCAATCACTGGCTAAAGTTGAGGATGAATGACAAATTAAAGATTTTACTATGCCCTAGGCATAGTTTTACTCATTTTACTTTAATACCACTGTAAAGTGAGCCATCTGGTTTGCTTTTAATGACTTACAGTCAGAAAAGTACTCTCCAGCCTCTATCTTTCTTCTGCTCCTCCCAAATGTCCTGGGCCAAACCATTCAAATACATTTGCCTGGGCATGGGGAAGGCTGCATTCCCCCTGAAGGAAGAGTTTAAAGTGCACTCAGGACTGGAGCAATAGCTCCCTGGATTGGACATTCTGCTTGTTGTCATATACATAATTATTTTAAAGTGAGAGCTGTTTGTTTTCTGGTTTTTTTCCCCTTAAAATTAGCCACAATCTAAGTAGCCTTGTTCTCCACAGTATCTCTGGCAGAGCCGTCCAAAATCTCCAAGGGTAGTAGCAATGGACTGTCTTTGGCACAACATCAAAGAAAAGGGAAGTGAAATCTCTGCTCAAAGTATTTTTACACAAGCTTGTTTTTAAAAAATTATTTCTGGACTGAATATATTGACAGCATTTGTGTTCATCTCACATCATATCAACAGACAGCACTGCTTCATTTAAAAAGCAATACTACAGGAAAATTTGACCGGGATTTTAAGAATTAAGTTGGATCCATTCTACACACTCAGGAATTCCTTCAGCAAAGATATGGGAAGAATTTAAGGGTTTTTCCAAGTGCTTTTGCAGCTAGACTCTAAACTGCTGTGGTGCAGGGAATAGCATCTCCCAGGAGGACAGTGGCAGGGCCTGGCAGCCATGGTCTGTCCCACCACCCCAGGCAGGAGCAGGGCACCCACAGGTGACCAGGACAGCCCTGGTGCTGGGGACTGGGAGTGGAGACGGCTGGGCAGGGCTGTCAGGAGCTGGAGACTGGCCCCGCTGTGGTGTTTCTGGGGCAGGGCCATGTGGCTGACCTGGAGTCCTGGGCTCTGGGCAGGGGGACAGGGACAGTCAGGCCTGGGCAGTGAACTCGGGACACTTTTCTCAACATGCTATATTCACCTTGATGTGAAACTTTATGAAATATCAGGACCAAAACCAAATAATTGAAGTGAAATCCCCTTTGTTTTAAAAGGTTAAGACCAACCACTAACTTATTTTGTGTGTTTAAATGGAATACACCAGAGAGAAGTGGCTTTCTAGCACGGATATTTGTAACAAGGTTGTACTGAAAATGTACTTTTACAGCTGTGGTAATTAAATTCCAAAAAATTGAAATTGCAGGCCATGACTATTCTCCAGACTTAAATAACACCCCTCCTTTACCTCATTCTGTAACACTAATTTAAACAGCATAGTTAATCTCATTTGTGAAGTGGCTTTAGGTTATGAAAGACAGCTGTAAATTGCAGTTTAGCTCCCACTAATGTCATATTGCTGGTTAGGATACCTGGCAATTCAGTGGGTAAAATGGTTTTCTATTCACCCTACAGACCAAGCTCCTTTCCCTTCTGTGAATATTACATGCTGCTGCTGAATTTCAGAGCAGTTACTGAATCTCTGCAAAGATCAAAGTCAATTGACCTTGGGATGTATACACTGAACCATCAACCTGCAATTATACACAAATAAGCTGCCTGTTGTGTCTTATTATTCATTTGTGGTTTTAAGAGTGACTTGATATTCTGGGGTTGGTGTGGTCCCATTTTTGTCTCCTAACACATTAATGAAATAGAGACCAACTATTAAAATAGTAAGCAAGCAGTTGGTAGGTAGCTAGTGAAGGGAATAATGGTTTTACTCCTGGGAATATTCATAGCATACGATTTCGCTCCAAATTTACTATATCCAAACACCAAAGTACAATCTAGAAACAAACAAATTCAATCAAATGTATTGCTTGAGGTTACAGAGTGCAATACTGAAGCATTTAGAGAAAACAAGGCATGCAAAAAACTGCTAATGCCGTAATAATAAAAGCAGGAACAACCCTGCACTCCTCCTTGGCTCTCCTGGTGCTCTTTACCCCTACATCACCAACAAAATCCCTCAATTACTATAATAACCAACTCCTTTAGTAATATCAAATAATCAGCACCAAACTTTTCACTCTATTAGGTGATTGTGTTAAAAGGAAAATGTCACTGGCTCTGCACATTAGGTAATAAGTATTTATATGTATTTTAGTGAAGTTTAAGTACACACTTGTTTCTAACTCACAAAAAATAACCCCAAAATACAACATACAGGTTCCATATACACAAAAAATATCCCATATCATCAGGGCAAACACCCACACAAATAATTTATTTCAAGACATAAAAGATGCTTTCTTCCAGAGGATATTCCAGAAGAGTTCCAGCATCACCAGAAATTTCAGATTTCCAATGGATGAGTGTGCCATGTTTTTTGGGTCTCAACCATGCTAAGCTCTGGATCCTTCCATACACCACATAAGCTACATAACTCAGCCCTAAGCCAAAATCTCTTGTCTCTCTCATATCACTCACGTCACTGCATGGTTCTGGATACTTCCTACTCTGGCCCTTGTCCTTAAATCCTCTAGAAACTGCAAAATGGTGCTGCTTCTCATGTTCCTTACATACTTTCTGGAGAAGAACCACCACGGGCCACAGTGGATGTTAGTTTATTTGCGCATCTATGGAAAAGCCAGCTGAACAGCCAGTCAAGGCTAAAAGTAGGTTTGTTTGCTTGATGTAGCAACTGTTCTTCAAACTGTATGTGAGATTAATGATTTTGACACCTTTATTGTTCTACAAAATTAAACTCCAATGAGTTAATGGACTAGAGAGCTATTTAGAGGAGGCCAATGGGCAGAGATAGAGCTAGACTACTGAACCTGATTATTAGATAGCTAGATGATTAAAAATAATTTTGAAGACAATGGGAGAAAGATGCTACAGTGATTCTAAATCTTCTTGGTGCTTACAGAAACTAGAAGGGATGGTTCCTTTCCATTCTTATATAAAGCAATTTGAAGATTATAATAAGAATTATATTCTATAGCATCAAAAATCAAGAGGCAGACTTTGAAGTATGATTCAAACACTGCCATTTTCAAAGAAAATAAAACAATATAAAAAAAAGGACAAGATTAAAAAGAAAGGCAAATAGACCTGTGCTAGCAGATCACAGCACCATGATGCCTCATGCACAGCTGTCAGGAACAGTGCTTTCACACAGGGGCTGTGTTTAAACTGTTACCATATGTGCTTAAAGCAGATTCACACTCTTTTGTATCTCCTTACTAACCTGAGATTTGCTGTCCAAAGCCACCAGCAGTCTTGATTTTTAATCACTTTCTTGCCCTTACAGATGTCACAGTTTATGAAGTAACTGAATGGGTTAACTATAGCAAGTGATTGGTTTAGTAAGGTAAGTACAGCTCCTATACCATAGTTAATACAGTAAACCCAAATATGGTTCAGAGTGACTGATTCCTGAGTGTTTGAATTTATTAATATAGTTTTATCTTGCTTGGCTCTTACCATATCTAGCAAAGAAAAAGCTGTAACAGGTTCACAGCTCCTGTTCAAAGAAATAGCTGCTCTCGAGGGTAGAAAAGATCTTGTTTCCCAAACTAGATGTGTTGTTCTTGTGCCAGCATTGTGTTTCTGTTTTTAAGAGCCTCCTCCCATATACATACATTCTTCCTCATCCTGCATTTACAGATAATAATTACATATGCTTTTGGTTTGTTTGTTTTGCTTTGTTTTTGTTATTGTTTTTTTATTTAGTTTTTTTTATAGACTCCCAGCCTATATACGGCTTTTGCTTACAAAATAGGCACTTCTGAGTCCTCAACTGAAAACCTGTTTACAACCTCAGTATCTTGTTTTCAAGTCAAGTGGATTCCAAAAAGAGCCAGTGAAGAAAAGGCCAGATATGGAGGGCTGATGTTCCTAGCTGGTTTTCTGTAATTGCTGCATTTCAATTGGCCTTTCTTCTGTACAAATGGACATAGACTTTGGAATGTTAATGTTTTCCTACCTGCATTAGAAATGAGTACAAAGGTTTGCCATTTTCATTGCTATATCAAAATAGTTCTTCTAGACTGAAACACTCAGTTTTTTTCTCCTTCTTCTGTTCCTTCTCCTTCCATTTTATGACCATACATTGTCTATTAGATTTTCTTTCTTAATGACTCCTATTTCATGAACATTGCATTTTTTCCTGTTTCTATTCCTTCAATTTTTAATAGCTCTCTTTTTCTACTGTAGTATGTTCTCCTAATAAAGGGTAAAATGAAATCAAGAATCATTGAAACACTGAGTTGGAAGGGATTGAACAGGATCATCGAGTAATCCAAATCTTGATTGAAAACATTAAATCTATAAAAATTGATGAAATAGAGCACTGAAGAATTACTGAGGTTATAGGAGGTTCCTGCATTTTAGTGTCTTGGTTTTTTGGAGTTATTTAAAAATATACTATGTCTATTTGATCGTGCTTACATTTTTGATCCATAAGAGTTAGTATAGCAAACCCAAGAATACCTCAAAACCCATCTCATTCAGCTGTGGAATCCTATTAATATAATAATACATAGCAGGCTGTGTTTTTGTAAAAAGAACATATCTGCAAGATACCTTGTTTATAAAAAGCATAGCAACCCTGGTTGCATTCAAACAGGCAAATTAGCAGAAAAATTGATATTGAAATAATAATAAGAAAAATGTAAAGGATATAGGAATTCAATACTTGAAGTATTAAACAAAAGTCAAATGTTTTATTAAGATAACAATCTTGGTGCAGAACGTGCAAAGGGTAAAACAAAAATATCCTCTAAGGGTAACCTTCAACTTAGGTACTGGCTTTTTAAAAGAAAACAAAAAAAAAAGGCAGCCATGAGATTCAAGAACAACAAAAAAGGTAAAATTGCACCCACTGCAAACAGCAAAAAAAGCTACATGCATTCCGCAATAGCACTATCATCTGCAAAACATATTGTCCTGATATTAAGAATTGCGGGAGAATTAAAAAAAAAAAAATCATGAGGATGCTGTCTTTCTGCTTCTTGAGAGTACCAAAATGTCAGTGAACTTTCTCATTCATTCGCAAAAGTAGCAGTGACAATTTGTTCCTGTAAATGAATGACACCAAAAGAGGCTAAAACCAGTTTCATAGAGATGAAAAAATTCAGTAAATGAACAGATTAAAAAGCACTAAGCATATTTCAAGATTCAGAAGCAACCAGGTACTCAAAAGGCAAACTGAGTATAAAAGATGGTGGCATTTGATTTCAAAACAAATACAACACAGAAAGGTCAATGTAATAAGAACAGAGGGTGCTTGAGTGAAAAAAAAAATAAAAATAATAAGAAATATAAAAGGCAGTGGAATAAGAATTTGTCATTAGATCAGAGACAAGATGTAAGGTGTTCTCTCACTTTGGAACCACAGGCTCACACCCTTCAGGCAGGCTGGAAGTCTCTTTCTGTGAGGGCCATATGGGAGGCCACATGGCCTGAGACAGACAGGGACCACAGTTTGGCTGATGTTGGGATCCTTGGTTTAAGGAACAGGCTGCCCAAAGTGTAATTGGGAACCTGGTGTTCTGTTTTAAATGTATGGAGCTAAGAATAAGCATCCATACTCTGGTGACTCACACCTTTATTACACACCCTTCAAAACCACAAATGGGTTTTCTAACTTGAAGTGCAAACATGCAGCCACAGCTAATCAGCTTTGCAGAAAATCAACTGGTATGTCAATCCTTTCAACATTGCCTGGGACCTCTCGAGGCTTCTCCCTCTTGGATTCCCCAGCTGCCTCTGCTCTTCGCTGTGATTAAACAGAGCCAGTGGCACAAGAGCTTTTTTCCTGCACTGCAGTACACCAAACTAGCAAGGTACCTTCTGCTGACAGCCCTTGTCTCCAGGGGCAACTGATTATCAGATCTTAATGAATATCTGGCAAAGCTGCAAACTAGGTAAAGGTATTTTCATGTTCTCTTGAGCTGAGTGCTGTTAAGCACTTCTGTGGTAATGCACTTTATTTGCTCCTCTTCCTATTATCTCTAAGTCAAATTATAGCGGGAATTTACAAAGTTTGCCCTTACAAAGACAAATAGATCTTTAATTTGTAAGGACCAAGAGACCATGGTGTCAAGTCTTATCTCTAGACATATGGGCTCTTGAATTTCATGTCCTTTTATCAAACTTCTTGCTTTTCTTTGAACTACTGTATAACACTAGAAAGAAGCAGTCTTCCTTTCAGACACTAAGGAACTCAAAACAATTCTGACTCTGAGTAATAACTGACCTCTTACTTAAAAAAAAAAAAAAATCATGGTTGCATACTGAATTTTCCCAGTTTTACTTAGAGCAGTTGGGTTTCATTATGCCTTTGAAAGATCAAAGAGCTCTCTTCAGCTAAACAGTAGTGATGGTAACAATAGAGCATTATACAGACTTCTGCAATTACCTTCACAAAAGCGTGAAGATCTTGTTCTTCTCTCCAGGCAGGCCAAGGCAGTATAAAATCCCTGTTTTATGCTTTTGGTACATCTATTTAGACATCTGGATTTCTTTGTCAAAGCAAGAATTATTTCTTCTTGCCAGTGTTTTCAAAATGTGGGGTAGCAAAAGAACCTGGTAGATATGAGGATTAGCTTTAGTTGAGACATCGGCATTAACTTACTAAAAAGTATAAATGGATGAGCCCACTCCAGACTTCTCACAACCTAGCTCAGGTACTAAGAAAACTCTCTTGAATAGCTGAGCAAAATAGTAGGATAGATTAAAAAAAAATATTTTATCTAGTGTATACAAATCAGTTATCAGGAATGATAAATCAAGCCTCTGAATTCTTGAAAAAGCTGTACAAGTCATTTTAAGAGACAGACATTGCTAGCATTGCAAATCTGCCACATTAACTGAATAGTCAGTCATTGGCTTCAAGTTTTAATATGGCTTTTGTCACAGTCTTCCTGTCTGATCTTAGACAGATCACTATTTGATGCTTCTACATTCTCCCTGCAGCAAAATGTTAACAATGTCCAGCTCTGTATGTAACGATTACAACATGATTTGAGAACCTTGGGTATAATTTGTTCCGTGTTTATGTAAAGACTGGGTATGATTTAACTGGAATCAAGAATAGCAACATTGTGGTTTTGCCATAGCTTGCTGTATTTAGAAGGTGGGGCAGATGGCCTCTCCTTAATGCAGCTGCAATGGTAGAAAACTGAATTGTTTTCAGGTTTTTGTCATTATCCCACAGCTGAAGGTTACCATCACTAAAGGTTTGCATGGGTAGGTGGAGAAGTTTCTGAATTCCCAGGTTGGCTATATTAGTTAAAGTAGCATTTTGAGGTATCTTAAAAATTCCTCGAAAAGGAGTATGTGTGCTCTCATATGAGAAGTTAAAGAAAATTAGGGGCCTGACTTGTAATGACATTCGATGGGAATACAAAGAGTTTATAAAGGATGCATGCTTAAACCCCATTATTCAATTAGAACTGTGCCTACAATTCAAGAGCACCAAATTTCTTTTCAGCTTTTTCCTAAGTCAGAGGAAATTAATTCAAATATCCTGATATCCTTCCACTGAATATAATGGGACTTCTGTCCTATACTGCATTAGTCAATTAGAAAAGGGAATTCAGATAGTAGAAGATGGCAGCAGGTATTCTGTTGTGATTAGGAGAAAATATTTTTTTAAAAAGAGTACATTCAGCAAACATGCACTTCAATAATAATTTTAGTGTATGTGCTTTAGTCTTTAAATTATGTGATGTGTATAGTTAGTGAAATAGGTCTGTATTATATGTCCAGATTTATTTACCTTTGATTTCTCTGGGAATTTACCCAGAGATGGTTGATCACTCTTTATCAGTGGTCAGAATTATCTGCTTAATCACTGACAAAATATTTTCTTGAGAATCATGAACTTTCAAAAATGCTTCATAATTAAACTGTAAGCAAATACAGCACCTTAATTAAGCTATATGAGCACATACATTTCTCATTCCATGAAAACCTCTATTCTCCTGTGGTAGTACAGGAGAATCTGTCTGAAAGATGAACAGCAAAACAAAATTAAAAAAAACCCCAAAACCTTGGCCTAATATCCAGAAATGTTTTTACTGGGATACAGTTGAATAAAACATCAGGCTTCTTCAGCAAGTAACAGCTTCTGACTACTCCCTGATGGATGCGCTTGAAAGCAAATGCTCATCCTTTGCTTACTGACAAAGGTGAACCTTTGATATTCTGAGTGCTTGATGCTGACAATCAAACCCTGAAATGTGTGTATGAATTTTACATGCTGTATAAAAGTGTGTGTATCAGGGAGGAAGAAGCAGGATGGAGAAGGGAGGATACAAACACTAAAATAAATGAAAACCCACATTCTGATTTAAATGAAGAATTAACAAAAAGGATACTAATTCATATCTACAAGTTTAATTGAGTCTTTAACCTGTTTTCATGCTACTGTCATTTAGTTCTATAGGTCAGAAGCTGGGAAAATGAGATATATTTCCATTCTGTTATGTTCTCCAACTTTGTTTCTAAACATAAATATGTGTTATATAACCAGATAATAAAAGGTTTGTGAGGCAGTAGATACAACACAAAAGGCCATATATTTATCTCTCAACACGACCCTTTTGATGAAGACTCCTCAACATGGAAAAACGTTTTTGGGAAGTGTTAGGCAAGTCTGGCATTGAGTAGATTCTTCTTTCAAATAAGTATTCCTCAAAGTGCCATTAGTGAGGCTGTGAAGGGACAGCTCAAGTGACCTGAATGCTGCAGCAGAATGTAGATCCTTACAGAGGCCAGGTCAGGAAGGCAAGGAGGTGGATTAGCAAATAATCAGCCACATGTAGGTGGAGCTTTGCTGTGAAACAGGTGACAAATCAGTCGAGATCTTGAAGATAAGAGGATAAGCCAACACAAGACATCACATTAGGTTTCTGCCACAGACTGTTTGCTCAAAGAGATGAAGCAGATGCAGCCTTCTTTAGACAGATGGAGGAAACCCCTGTGCTCTTGGGGGACTTAATTATTCTTATGTTTGCTGGAAGGGCAATATGTCTGTGTGCAGACAACCCAGGTTTCTGCACAATGTCCTAAGACAACTTCTTCACCCAGGTGATTAATGAGCTGACCAGAGGGTGTGTTATCCTGGGCCAATTCATCATGAATAAAGGAGAAGTGCTCAGGGATATGGAACTGCACTTTGCCCACAGACCCCAAAGAGCCTTGAGTCAGGCAGAAAATTCTGGTAGAGTGAAGCATTATCCACAGCAGAGAAAACCCAATAAATCAGGAGCCTTTTAAGTAAATTGGACACAGTTCCATAAAAAAAAAAAAAAATTGATGCATCTAAGGACAGTGACAGGGATGAAATATTTCTTTCTATAATGTCTGGAAAGCCATGGTCTTTGGGGATGGTTCTTAAATTCTGAAAATAGGGAAAGTAACACCAATTCAGATTCAAGATCCAGGATGGCCTATCTAGGAATGAATTTTAATTTTGACTGGAGAACCTGGAATTCCTTTGGTGAAAATACTTGTATCTATGCTCTCCTAATTATATAATATCTAGTATTCATGAAAGGAAAGAATTCTCTCTGAAGCACATATAATTGCTGTGATACTATCAGTCTAAAAATTCTAAAGGAAATTGTTCATAAAATATTTCTGTAGGTAAAATAACAGATATTTATAAGGTGAATGGTGTAAATCCTGACAAGATCTACCTGCAAGTAGCTGAGGGTCAAGCTCACCTGAGTTTACAAATACCACAAATATACATGCAAGGGTTTTCTTCCACAGGCATTGACTCTTTGCCTGCAACCCCCTTGGCAGTTGTTATTCCCAAGATGTGGGAATTATGTTATTCCCATTCTTGGAGCAATTTTAGACGTTGTAAGCAGCATTAACTAGGTTTTAAGCAACTGACCTGAAAAGTGCAAAACTACCTGAAGTGGAAAGGAACTATGAATGAATGCTCTGACACCTCAGTTTGCATGTCCTTTATATCCTCTGCCAGCGCCCTGATCAGCTTGATTGCAAGGGCTGTTAGGCACAAGGAAATATGTCAAAGAGCCAAAGGTACACATATGTTGTTTGGTTCTGTCTCTTGGGGAGAACTTTCCACTAATGACAACATGATGCTAAACACAAAAGTCAAACAAATGACTTTGTTGCCTTCCAACATGAATATATAGAATGGGTAGAGATGACCAATATGCTAAAGATGACTAAATGATCATTATGTGAGCCTCTGCAATGCATTAAAACCTCCTTTGTTCCATCAGACATCTAATGTGAAACATCACTTAATGTTTCATAGAGACAAACTATGAAATAAAGCCAGAGGTATGATATTCCTATAAAGAGAGACCATTTCAGCTGAGCTCTCCAGGAGCCCTGCCCTGTACCACATGGCATAAGCAAGCTGGGGATAGAAGAACTGCAATCATCATCAGATATGACTCCAAAATAAACAACTCTGGTGAGAAAACAGTGGGAATTAGAATTCTAACATAAACATTTGCTAATGTCTCCCCCTTGTCCTTTAATGTAAATTTTTAAACTTCAAGCTCCCTCAGCAATTTATTTCTTTACAAACTGTGTTTTTCTGTTTTGAGGTGGATTTTTTATGAAATTAGAAGACAGAAGAGAAAGGACTGATTTTTTTCCTTCTCTTTCCCTCCTCTGAAATTTCAGAGGACAATTCTTTCCTTTCCTTCATCTGCCACCTCAGACTTTCATGACAACTACAAGCTTCACTGCATCCTGAAGTACTTGCAAGCGCATGCTGAGGTTTCTTTCACCCCATTAATGGTGAAAGCAAGCCACAGTCTGCATTAGTGCATACGGATCAACAGCAGACATTCACATCACAACACATTTTCAGTTTGTGTTTTGAAATGTTACACTGACTGGCCACAGCTCTCAACCTGCTGCTGCCCCACTGTGAACTGATGTTCACCAGAGAGAGAAATGGCAGCAAAAGAAAAGGGAGGCACAGACAATATATTTAATTTAATAAAGAGATTTCTCTAAGCTTTATGGTTTACTACATTTGGTAAGTCAACTGTAAATAACAAATGGTGGAGTAACAACGGTTGTCTTAGGCCTGAAGGAGGGATTTTATTTTTCAGCTATCCCTAGCCTTCATAATTTATATTCATGATGTTGCAGCTTCATAGCAGGAACACTGTTGTACTATACAAACAAACAAAAAAATAATAATGCAGCTCCACATAACAGCAATCTAAATAATCCATAATCAAGCGTGAACTTCACATGTAGTCTCTCCCTAGAGAGGAAGATTAAGATGTTCAGCTGTTTTTCTATAGCTGGAAGACTAGGGACACACAGTTCAGGACTTTGTGCAGACTGCTAACAAGAGTAGAACAGGATGATCTGGGAAAAGACGTGATCCAAAATATAAGCACCGGTATGAGTAGGTAATTAGCATGTGGAAAACAAAATTGTTTTGTTTGGGACACAAAAATGAAAAACAAGAATTAACAGAAATATTGCCTTGAGGGTCCCAGGATTTGTTTTTTCTGCAGGCATAATGGGAAGAAGGGGAGGAGGTTCTGTATAGTTACACTGTAAGTACCATCATGTGCCATCATGTAGGAAATGTGGTTTGTTTGAAACAGATGGTTGTAAGGCTCTTATATTGTGCAATATATTTGGATACAAGGATGATGCCAAGTAGATTCACAATTATGATGATCGTAAACATTAACCATGCTGTATTTCCTGCCTTTTCATTTTCTGAATAATATCCTTGCCCATCCCACCCATTGCTCATTATCTCCTTTCTTAGCCTCCGTGTGATGGTTTAAAACCTGCAAGCTGTTTCTGGATTGTCGTCGTGGGCCCCTAACCTCTCAGCTGTCCCTCATTACGGATTTATCTCTATTCCGCAGGGACCGACAGCACACAGAACTTCCACCAGCGCCCGTAAATCTTTCACAGAGGAATACAAGACCAGTGTGTGTATGTGTGTGCAATGCAATACAGAAATGAAGGGCACTTGGGAAAGTCAAGTGCTGGAACATAAAATATGACTGATGGATGAGGAATAATGGAAGCGCAGATGTGCCACAGCATTTGTTCTGCTTCTTAGGAGAATGACAAGTACTAGCCTACTGAAGAGGGAGGCAGGTGACCTAATCATACAAACTGGGGGGGGGGGGGGGGTAGGGAAGGGGCTAAGAACTCTGATTTTCTTTTGTTTTCCAACCTCTGCTGTGAAATTTCTGACTTTTAGCTGTGTGGAAGGCCACTTAACCTCCCTGTACATCTGTTTTGTCACACGCAAAAGGCTGGTCTGCATTGCCTCTGGATGCAGAAGCAAAATCTTGACCCCAAGAGAGCCTATTTTAATAATCAGAAATGAATAGAAAATCCCTTTGTGATACTTTCGGAATAAACAGAAGTTACAAAGGTAACTTTTAACTTTAGGCATTGTAAAAATAACAAATAGTCTGTGCTTGGAACAGGAAATTGAAGGCATCAAGTATACATCAGTGCAAGTTACAAGGCTAGGTAAAAAAAATACTGAACAAGTGCCAATGAAGCTGCATAAAGAATGTCAGAAGTGCAGGTGGGGGAGTCATTTTAGTTTGACTTTTCCCATCTTGCTTTTTTGGGGTACAAAAATTTTAAAGGTAAGTACAGAACACTAGTGCAGTAAAATCTGAGAGAAATTGAAGATTTCTCTTGCTAGTTATCATGCCATCCAATTAAGATATGATACCTTTTAACCATTGGAGTAATGTTACCCATTACTACCTAAAATGCTGGAAAGGCATGGACTGTATTACATGACAGTAATTTTTGTTGTTTAAATAGCCCCTTGTGTGTGCTCACAGCCAGATAATTTTCCCTCAGTATGTTGTTTAGTCCCTCTACTTGCAATGGCTTGGAAGAGATTCTGCCTTTTGTTTCATTTGCTTCTGCTGAAATACACTGCTGTGCTTGCCTTCAGAATGGTTGTAGCCAGAAGTAAAATCATACAACAAAAAAAGAAAAACACTGCTGAAACGACACTGTGATAAAATTTAATTCATCCCCTCCTCAAAAGCAGGGTCAACAGTACCTTAAATCATTTCTTGACAGAGGGGAATTCATCTTTCCAAGAGGTTCTTTCAACACCAAACAAAAAGATTCTGGGTTTGCCTACAGTAACACAGAATCCCTTTTGCTTTGCCAAGCCACATACCAGCAGGAGTTTGACTTTATCTTCCCGGGAAAATGGAGTTGTCAGCAGAGGTTGATTGTTTATGATGGGTTGTACAGGTAGTAACATCAGATAGCTTCCAGGCGAGCATACTGCTTGAACTATATGAACATCAATAAGACACAGCAAAAATGAAAAGGATGTCTGGAAGTTTCCTTTTAGTGCCAGCCATCCAGAGCAATTACAAAACCATTCCACAGTTGTGCCTCTTGTTACCAGGAAAGCAGGTTGGTCCTTCCCACTGCAGACTGCCAAAAGATGTTCTTGGGTTAACAAGCAAGATTTAAGACTTGTTCAGATCTATCTTTAGTCTTAAAGAAAGTGGAATCTCATCCCTTTATGTAAGGATAATTCTAGGTTTGTGCTCTAAACTCTGTGATGGATGCCAGTACATGGATTTTATGTAGCCAGTGGGACTGCCATGTCAAAGCTGTCAAATGCATACAAAGAGTAATTGTACCTATGAGTATGATCTTGGAACAGGGCAGATTTTTTTTCTTTTCTTTTTTTTTTTTTTTTTTTTACCCCTGGAGTATCCAAAGATCTCTAGGAAACACAGCATATATTTTTAGATATAGTTGTACTATCACTTCATTGTTTACCTGTGATTTAAAGCTGCATTCACCACAGCCCTTTCAAATTGTACTAAGCAGCCATGTGTACAACTAGATCTCTTTTAAAACCCAACTCAGGTGTTGCAAATTTTGGTTAGGTAGTACTTCTAGACACGTCTCTACTTTGATGCTCATGTAATTCTTTTATTTCATTTTTGGATTGAGTCCCTGCCAAGTGCTACAATTTCTGAACCAGAAGAAAAGATATCTTCAGGTTAAAATGTGACTGTGCCCATCAGTCACACTTCAATGCATAACCATAGTTCACAAGTTATTCAGCAGTGCATTGAATAAATCTAGTCTAGAACTTTTCCTCAAGTTCCTTCAGGTCTGTGACTACAGTGACTGGGGGCGTGAATTTCATCTCTTTTTAAAAAGACTTTATTTCACAAATACACAGGAATGAAATTCAGGAATAGAAGGATGGGCAATAAAGCGATCGATCTGGTGTCAGCACCCCAGCAAAATCAACTTGTGTTTGTAACACTGTGAGCATCTCGTTGGCAGCTGCACCTCCTTGTCCAGTGAGATACAGCTGCATGTTTGGGCTGACAATGAAGTGTGAGGCATACCAAAACGGGGAGCACTTTTTAACAGCTGGCAGTACCCACCGCTATCAAAAAAAAAGGTTTCAAATGTACTTGGACAATTAATTCCTAAAGCATGGAATGCTCTGGGTTCAATGAATAGAAGAGTATGCAGGGTATAGACAACAACAGTGCTCTGGTCTGTGACTCAGATGATGCTACAGCATTTTCTGCAATACTGCCTTGAGCTCTTTCTTCAGAGATACTACTTTTCTCTTTTATTATCCCAAACTGAATGCATCCCCTTTCACTGTTCTTTTCCTATGCTCTAAAACTACTACGAAGCAAATCTGTTTTTTGTTTTTTGAAACAGTTACAGGATTTCACAACTGTAATTTGGGCATCTCATACAAATAGAGCTGTTTTTTAGAATCTTTCACAACAGACTTCTTACATCTCAAATTTTGATGTAGATGTTTGGATTAAACAGATGTTAAAAAAATGAAGAGGAAAAAGTGAAACCAGCATGAGTAAAAGATTTTTTTTTTGTAGCTCATATAGAATCTTTTCTTTTTATGGTTATGACGTTAATGCCCACCTAGCTTTAACCACAAACACAAAAACCCCAGAAGATTAATGTCTATCTGTTTATACAGTAAGGCATAAGCACAATTCCCTTTTACATACATGTATTACTATTGTTTTAAAAGATTTTGCTGTTCAAATTTCATCTTTATATTCCTACCATTTTTAAATCTATATTTAAGGTTAACATTTAATCCTCTGAGAAAAAAAAATATGCTTCATAAAAATGTTCATAATCCTCATTTGCCCACATCAATCAAGTGTAATTGCTCAGTTAAATTGCCTAGTTACCTCAATTTAGAGACATTTAGATGTTTTTATCATTTCCCCTCACACCAATCCTCAACTTTAATAATAAAAGGCTGCTCTTTCATGCCTCTTGGCTAATTGTTCAGTTAAAAGAGTGTGAGTGGTTCTGGCATTTGAAAGATGTGTGAAAGGCCACTTGTGAATGGCTTAGGAACACAAAATCAATGACATTTATACATTATGTGTTGTTTCTATGCTTTACAACAGAAAGTGTAATAAAGTACAAATAGGTGGAAGAACAACTTTTAAAAATAACATACTTTTTTTAATCTTTCTGACTCCTTTTGAAACTGTCTTGGTTTTCTGGTCCAACTAGACCATTTTTAAACAGTCTCAGCAAATTTGTTCTGCAGGAATATTCATTTCCCCATCAGTCTCTATGAAGTCAATAGATAGTACTCTAATTCTGCAGTAGAAAAAATGCGGGGCTGATGAAATTTAATGTCAAAATTCACAGTGACAATGACAGACTGTAGGATCACCTCAGGACCATATGCTTTATCTTTGAACAAAAAGATCCCCATTACCCTGACTACCCTCAGCAGACTGTGAAACAGAAGAGTGTGTGGAGGACTGCTGTCATTCAATTTGTTGTCTTTTTTTTCATCCTTGACTCCGTGTTTCATACCTGTTTGGTTTTTTTTTTTTTTTTCACTGTCTCATTCATCTTCTGGTTTTGTTTTTGCTCTCTTTAGGTAAATTTTCTCCCAACTCTTATCGTCTGCCCCCATTTAATGCCATTTCCCTCTCCATTCCATCTTGATTCCTCTTTATAAAGCTTCCGTTCCTTCCATCTCTGTCTTTCTAGTTCTTTCCTGTTACTCTCTTCTGTTTTGATATCTTTTCTGACCCTCTTATCTTCCTTCTCTATTTCTCCTCTCTGAGGACTCTCTGCCTTTGGCCTTTTCCTGTAGATTGGGCTCAATGGTACCTTTCATGAATGCTGATTATCCTGGCTGGAGTTCTATGAGTATTACACCAGATGAGTAGCTCTTCATTTGAATCATGCCTTGCAGCCATTTAGCAGGAAAGGAATGCTGCATCCAACTTTGACTGACAGCTGACTGGCAGGCAAGAAAAGCAGCCACCATCTCTCGTGGGAACGCTCAGAAGCTTGCAGAGGGAGATAAAATGTCAAATCACTGTGATCTGCAGCCTTTGCTAAGAGGCTTGAGAGATCAAATTAGATCAGATACAACCCCATTTTTGTTTGGAAAACCAGGCTGTATTGTTTCTGCTTTGAATGTCATCATCAGTAGCATAATTTCTGCATTCTGCAAGACATATTCCTATAGACTGTGGCACCTTGGGCAGTATAGACTCTCTTTAGGCTCTTGACACAGGTGCATTGCTCTGCAGATTACATGAAGTCTGTCACGTGCATGTGAATCTGCTGCTCAGGGAGGTGGATGTTCTCAGAGTAAAGCTGTCACTTTTCTTTTAAAATTTTTTTTTTACCCTTTCCCAGCTAACAGTATGCTTTGAGATCAGAAATTTTCAGCTGCCTGTTGCTTCTTAGTGTACATGCACAGTGTGCTTCAACCATGCTTTGTAGTAGCATGGCTGGTGGTGTGAAGGTCATTTCACACAGATCAGTGGCACCACAAAACCTCATCAGAAAATGGCTGTAGCATTGCTGTGTGCAGTGGGTAATAAAAAGGAAAACAATTACCTTTAGCTGGGTAGAGAGAATCCTCACCAAAAATGTAAGTACTGTGAATCCCAACTTAGCTCTAAACCTCTCCTGGTTTAAATAGTTTGACTACAGCAAAATTAGTAAGCACACGGGAAAACACATATCCCAGTTTAAAGCTAAAAATCTAGCCTATAATTAAGCTGCATTATTTCCAGACACAAAACAAAATACAAAATCTTTAATAGAATTGCCAGTGATTTGCCATGGGACTTCCTGGTTAAATGAAGACTTGTTGATTGCATTCTGAAACTGAAGTGCACAGACCTTTCCACTGAATTACTCCTCAGCAGAGGCTGGGCACACAGAACACAAACTAAAAGTTGTAGCAGGCATTGTTCTTCCCTACTTGGTAATGCTGGCTTTCCAGTGCTTCTAAAATCAAAACATAGATGCATATGAAAGTTACTTACCTTGCCAACATACTGGTAGTCAGTTCCTGTGTATTCCTCCAATAAAAAGAACTGATTCCACATCCAGCTCCTTTTGGAACGATGGAGGTCTTGCCTGCTGTTTCCAGACAACACCAAAACCTTTTCCTTTTCTGGAAAGCCGCTAGTCCTTTTGGATAATGGAGTTAAGAAACTTTGGTGGGGCTGACCAGCCCAAAACAGCAGCCAGAAGCAATGGTAAGTTCTCATCACGGCAACACCAGTAGTTCTAAATAATGATTTTTTTGTGTTGTCCTCAAATTAACCTACTTTACTGCACTAAATCCAATCTCATGCCGTCTTCCTTCTTTAAATAGTCTTTGCAGTCTCAAAGGATCTCTGAAAAGAAAAATAGCAACTCTTTTAGCATTTCCAAAGGTACTTAACTGTCATCACTGAAGCAATAAGTCCACAAGGTGAATGAGTAATAATGATTGCTGAAAACCTGGGCTGTTTCTGATTCAAAAATGTTGCAAATGGTCCTATAAATGATCTGAGTGGATCCATATCAAGTATGGGGCAGGAATCATGATGCTGGGATTCAGGGTATGTGTGGGTCCCCTTTAATCCCATTTGCTTCCCTTCATTTATAACGGCAAGCCAAGTATTTCTCTTTTTACTGTCTGAACTTTGGGATGCAACTAATTACTTTCTTACTGGGGATCTTGATGGAGTTACCATATTACATTAAAGAAGTGCTAGCAAAACTGCACACTGTCTTCCCAGGAGCATTCTGTTGCTATAGTTATGGACTGAAAAGACTGGACTTAACTCCAAGATTTTTCCATCACATTTAAGGAGTTTTGCCTTTGACTCCATTTAGAAAGGAATCAACCTGGCTTAACAGCTTAGTGAAATAAATGTGTGTATTTATCAATATCTCACACATAATAACACCTGCTTGTTATTGCATAGGACATGAAGTGGACATTTTAGTTTTCTCATCATCTATGGCCAGAGTTTTGAATCTTTAAATACATAGTTATGAATGTAAATGCTTTTATGAATAACTTCTAAAAATAGAAAACAAACTGCAGCTAGTTCATTGCTATGTGTGGGTTTTTACTATCTACTGCTTCCTACTGTTACAATACTAAATATCAGTGCACCTACAAAATAATTACAAAAATTATCTCTGTCTCTGAATACTGCATAATTTTCAACATGCAAAAAGCTTGTACTACAGATACAGTGCCCCAGAGTAATGTGAACAGCTCTTCTGTTTTTGAAAAAGCTGAAAGCTTCTATTCAAAAGGAAGAAAATATACCATGTGTCTCAGGTAAGCAGTGCCTAATGAACAGCTTTGGAACATTTTAGAATGTGAAGAAATCTGAATTAGTTGACAGAAACATTCCACAACATATATTTTTGTTGTAAACACTTCATTGAATTTTTAGTTCAAACAGATCTATAACCTCAGAGAAAGATAATTTGATTAATTTTTATTTTCTTTCTCACTGATGCTCTTTGAAAAAAAGTTAGGGTTTTTTTTTTTTCACCATTCCGATCAAAACCCAACAAATCATTCTGAACCAACTCAAGATTCAATACAGCATCTCGCAGTATTTGGACTGTGGAATGACAATCTGACTATACGAAATTGAAAATAAATTTTTCGTCTGTTTCATTGTGCTTCATAAAACACTACATCGATCATATTCTACATCAAAGACGATTTTTTTCACCTATAGTATGTTTTTGTCTATTTAAAGGTGTACATTAGACAGAATTTAGCCTTTGAGCTATGCTGAAGGAGTTACAGCACCTGCAATGCCTCGGATTAACTATTCTTCTCTCTCTGTCGTTGTTCTTGGTAATAAATTGTATGAAATAACCTTAAGTCTCTTAGAGTTCCTGTTAGTAAATAATTTTCTATAAAGAAATAGCACTTAGCTTTTATATTAATAGTAAGTAATAGAACGGGACTGTTCCAACAATATCATTTTACTGTTTCAAAAGGTAAAATAAGTTAAGAGGTAAC
This sequence comes from Ammospiza nelsoni, assembly GCF_027579445.1. NCBI lineage: Eukaryota > Metazoa > Chordata > Aves > Passeriformes > Passerellidae > Ammospiza > Ammospiza nelsoni. The sequence goes on from NC_080633.1 coordinate 72,793,138, forward strand.
TTCTGTGCGAGAAGGAGTAAGATTTTTAGCATTAAGAGGAAGAATGTAAATAATACAATTAATTCTGACACAGTGTAATTTCTTCTGGAGAAGAGGGAAGGGTTGTAGCTAGCTTTCTTATTAGCCAGGGAAAGACAACTTTGTCCTGCAGGTCATGGGAGTTGTGTCCACACACAGCTTTGAGAGTTTGTGAGAGAGACACAGACCCCTGGGTGTATTCACACATGCACGTAACCATAGACACAGAGAGAGAACAGCAAGAACAGAGCTGCATTCACAACAAGACCTTCCCAGAGGAGGAACAGGGAAAGCTGGCATAACTAAGCTTTACAATGTGTTCAACAATTGCTTTCAGTTCAACTGATGGAGCAGCAGCAAACCAGAGTGCAGGTTGCTAGAGCAGGACACAAGCAGCTGGTTCAGCAGATTCAGACACCAGGATAGGGAGAGCTGAGGTGGCTTTAACCCTCTCCATGTCTATAGTCTCTTTTCTCCTCCTGTACCCTTCTGACCGGTGTAAGGTCCTGTCCTTTATGGCTCTGCCAACATCGATTATTACCCTGGCTCCCACTGGACTCTATTCAAGTGGACATCCTCCTTCATGTGGTATGGAAGAGGAAATTGTGTCTCACACAGCATTTCTGACTTCCATTTTCTTGCCAGGTTGCTGTGGGGGGTTGTTGGGACCTGCCCAGGTGAGTTAAGTACTGCCCCAAGCAGGGGCAGACCTGGTGAGCTGCCAGGTACCAGGATGGACATATCAGGATCATCTGTGTTTGGAGGGCAGATGTGGAAAGATGTAGGGAGTACAGCACATGAGCAAACCTACTACTTTGCTATTAGGGAGGTCTGCCTGTATTTTTGAAGCATAAGGAAGTGAAAATCATCACCTGACAGGCTCCTCTATGGCCAGATCCTGTGGTGGGGCTCCAAACCTCTGCTCCCGCACATAACATTTCCAGAGAAGTGCTGCCTGGACCAGCATTACCTAGATGGGATTTGTGCCAGCCTTTTAAAGGATCAGTCCTTCAAATACCAATTGCCAGGAAACAATTATTCCTGTGGGGGAATTTTCTGCACTTGAAGTCAGCTATATTTCACAGCTCTGATGTCATGGGAAAGGTTTTATAGTGGCTCATGCTGAATTATAGCTTACAGGAATGATATCATAGCTGTGAAATACAGCCCTTTACTCTCCCCTGCAGAGATGTGTCCAAAATGCTGAAATAAGGGCATGATCTGTAATGTCCTTCTTGACTGCACAGCCCTCATGATGCAGCAGAGCAGCTAAGCCCCAGCAGCTTCCCTGGGAGAGGCAGGAGAGGAGACACACCTGTACAGACCCTGGCTAAAGCGTGCAACTGGGGTAAGTACCAGCTGAATCCAGGGTGTCTCTGCCCTATGGGTGCTGATTACTCTTTTATGGTCATAGTGACAAATTTAGTAGAGTGAATAAAAAAGACAGAGCACTACACTCTGAGCTGAGCCTTTAGTAGGGTGAGCTCTTGTGGCTCTTAAATGCCATTCTGTGCTCCAGTCCCAGTGTCTCATGCTCCAGAGAGGAGGTCTCTGCAATGGAATAGTTTTTCTTGTGCAATCTCTCTTTAGTTTGAAAACAAGTCATTCACCAGGGAGATTTTCTTTTCTTTAAGTGTAGATGTGCAAATATAACTGATGGGACCCAGGGATGGGGGCTGAAATTTTTTCTTCACATTGCACAAAGTCCGGTAAAAACAGGCACTTTAAACATGGCATTTCTCTCAACCATCAGCTGGTTAGGTGGCTGGGGAACTTGCTGTGTAATCAACTGTCAAGAGTGAAAAACAATTTTAGTGTACAACAGCCTCAGACAACTGGCTTAGCTCTGCCAGCTCAAATGTATAGCAAATATGGGCTTTTTTACAAGAAAAGAAGGAATGTGCACATACAAGCTTAAAAAAAAAAAATCCCAGCCTAACTTTAGCTATGGTCATAGTTAGGATAAAAGCAATGTCACTTGCAGCTACAGAACTTTCTTCAGTGTGTGACAAGTTGCAGATCTGAAGTTTATGTTCATGCCTCTTTGAAAGATTTAAACCTCAGACAATTGCTTAATCACTATAAGTATCAATTTCAAAATTATTTCCCCCAGGTGATAGTAGTCATAGTCAGCCTCTCTATTCACCCTCTCCAACACTTCATTAATGTAATGTCTTAATGTGAGAACTCAGTGCAAATTTACATCCTTTCAGAGCAATATCCAAGTATTTAAAATATAAATCAAAAAGGAAATGCATCCATTGGAGTTACTTCTATGAATCAGGGAGCCCTGCCCTGGAGATGCCTTTCTGGCATAGTGACAGGCATCAGGAACAGATTCCTGACATGAGGAGCCCCAAAGAGGTTCCACCTCTGCTCCTGCTCAGCTCTGTGCATTGTAATGGTCTTCCCAGCTGGTTGTTAAATAAACCAGACTAGCAAAGACCCTTCCCATGAGGGGCATCAGCAAGGAGAGGGAAAACAGCTTTTCCTCATTCCTTCACTATGTTCAACCCCATAGTGGTCACTCTATCAGCAGATTCTCAAAGAAATATTCTTTATAAAGCATACTAGAGTCAGGACTTTAGGAAAATTTCTTTTCTCAACCCAAGCATTCAAATATGCTACTGTATGAATTTATACATCCTGGATGTTATGGGCTGCTGATAATTAGATTTTAAATAGCTTCTAAATAGGCTAGCAACCATCGGCGTCTCTAAAGTTTTTGATACAACCTTTAATCAAACAGAACTGGCAGTTTAATAGATCCTTTATTCCCTGGCCATTGAGGTACAGTTTCATTGTTTGAGCTCTGCATACAAAGCTTCACAGGTTTGGATTAAGGTCCATTAGCACACTGAATGAACATCAGCTGTGTTTTGAAGCACTGATAATGTCTCGCTATTCTCTCACAGAAACTGAATGAGCAGGTGAAAGTTAATATTCGCTTTGTCATTGCATATAGGAAACTGAGCATGGGAGATGTTTTAGGGCTTGAGGCATGTTTATTTATTTACATATTTATTTATGTGACACAACAAATTGCCCCTATCCTTATGGAGTTTGCTTAAGTTCTTAGAGAAAGATGCACAAAGATGAAGAATAGACCCTACTCTCTCAATCTAGCAGATTACACTACGAATGCACAAGTGTATGTACCTTTACTGCCCCCAAATCAGGTCTAATTTAGAGTTGTTGATAGAAAGATACAAACTACTCCCTGGCTTCATCATCATATGAAGTGTTTACCAGCAGTATCTTCGGAAGAAAAGAAGGATTCTACTCTGAAAGCTCTAATTTATATTTAATTTTGTAGTTTACGTGAGAACACATTAAAAATATTCTGACATCATTATCTAGATGCTTACCCAATCAGCACCAATTAAGTCTGTCAGGCTGAGTCTGCTTAAAGCCCAAACAATTCTACAGAGCCAACTGGCAGTGGCAGTACCTGGACTGCAGGCTCTGGATTCACAGCTTCCCTACGCAGGAGAGTCACTTCCCAGTCCCCCAGCGAGACCCTGCAGTGAGAGGAACCCTCTGTACTCACGTAGTCTTGCTGGAAGGACTCTCCCCTGGCTCAAACATCATGTGCAAGTGTTAAATCTGTCAGGTCTGTGACAGGGCAAGACATCAACAACTCATTGTCAAAGCCTGAGGAACCAAAGGTGAGGAAAGCATTAACGGGGGAGGAGAAAAATGGCTAAATAGTGATTTCTGCATTTACTGCATCAGATGTGAGAGTCTGGGGTATGGAATGAGGCATTCTAGGTAATGATCTGGTGATCTGTTGCTTGGATTTTACCTTACTGCAAAGCCAAAGGAGCAATGTCCAAGTCCCTAGGAGAATTTGAATTAGTCAGAGAAGCCAGGACCCTAGGGTGTCCTTGGGGCCATCCTATCTAATGTGAAGAATGTGATTCTGCTAGCCTGGAGGCAGACTGCAAGGAAATTATTAAGTCTCTGAGGAAAATCTGAAAAAAAATTACTTTCTTACCATGGAAGGGGAAAGGTTAAAGTGACATTAGTTGCTCAGAGAAAAAAAAAAAAGTATTCCAGCTAACTTCAAAAAATAGAAGCTTCCAAATTTATCATATTCACTTATTCTCAGTATCATATTAATACATTTTAATAAATCATATTAATACATTTTCACATATAGCAAAGAATTTCTTGCTGGATATTTTCAGTAATAGCTAAGTTTCATGTGCTCAGAAGCTGTAACACTGCAGACTTGTCCATAATTGACTTGGACTTAAAACGCCATTGTTAAGTTTGAGATTACTTTACAATTATTTCTCTCTTATGAACATTGAGATCTGAAAGTCTTCATCTAATAGTCTTAAGTGTGAATAAGCTTTTACAGCGCTGAAACCCAAATGCTTTTTTTTCTTTATTGTCCACAAGGCTTGCCTTTGTAAATATCAGTCATAAATGGAACAAAATGCCACTTTTCCAGTGTAAAGATAGCTGATGAAATTTTAATCTTCTGATAACTTTTTTTATATCTTTGTTATATAAACCCATGTACTCTAGCGATCATTCCTGTAAATACACCACTGAAATAACAAAACAGAACAGAGCCAAGAGAGAATTCAAACTGAAAGATTTGTGGGTTTAAACTAGAGGTACTTTATGAAGACATCAAGTACACAATGTAATTGCAGCCAGCAGCCGTTGATTATAATGTCTTTCAAAGTAATTTTTTTATTCAGTTCTCTCAGCAGGAAAAAAGGTGCAGCACTATAAAAATAACTAAATGCAGTAGAAATACTAAGATAACTACTACCTCCATCCTGCACTGGGAACTATTAACATGGTGGTTTTGTACAATACAACTGATTTAATCCTAGTGGACCTAGTGAGAGTACCAGGCCTCACAGAAGCACACACTGACAAAAGAGGGGAAGTGAGAAGTGTATCTCCTTCTTAAGGTCATGAATGGCCATGCCAAAAGATGACTGTGAGAATTTATTCAATAGGTGTTGTGTGAAATGATGATGGTATTTGTCTGTTCTCAGAGATTTTGATTTTTTTTTCCACCTGGCATTTGGAAAGATCCTTAGTGTCATCTTGTTCCAGAGATGCCCACTCTCAGTCTCTGTAGTTAGCCACACTGGGAGTGTATCTTTTACCCACTGTGCAAAAACAGTCTCAACACGCAAGACAGAAGAATGGCACAGAAAAGGAAATCTTGTTTTCATTGTATGGCTGCATTAAGTGACATTTCTGTGGTCATTCAAGAATACCTGTGGAAGATATTCTGTGGAAGGGCTGGAATCTGGATGTGGATTCTTGAGGTTTACAGCAGTATTGTAACCTGAGGATATTATTCTTCCTTTCTGATGGAACTCCAAGTCATCCTATCTGTGCTTTAAGCAGCACAAGCAGCTTTGCACCTTTTGCACAGTGCTGGACATTGGTAATGAGCTGGGGGGTGTATGAACACTGTAGCTGGAGCACCTGGAAAAGGATCTGGCATTCCCTGGGTGTGAAAGCAGAAGCAGCAACCTTAGGTAGGTATCACAGGCTGGTCACCTCTGCAAGGAGTGATATGGGAGAGGAAGGACAGACACAGCCCTAGCTGATCCTGTCCTCTTTGTGAGCTGCCTCTGGGTGGCATTAACACCGAGCAGGAGCTGGTCTTGCAAAGGGCTTCCAGCTTCTTCTGCCTTTGCAGGTGATGTGGGGACAGGCCTCCGCAGCATTTCCATGTCCCCTTGCAGCAGGACGCACCTGCTAATGCTGCGTTCTAATCTAAACCAGGGACAGGTATGTGACTAGCAGATAGTACAGACTAATACTGTAAATTACATTAAGTTGTTCCTTGATAGAAGACTAAAACAGCCAAGCAATCAACTACGTTTAGTAGAAGAACAAATCAGTAGAGCTCCTACTGCTATGCATATTTGATATGCATATTTTTTATTCCTGATGAGTACCTTAATGGCAGAGAGGTAGCAGATGTGCATGGAACTACAGCCAGAGTTTCCAGCAGCACTCCAAGTAACCCTGAAGCCATGAAAATGTAGGAAAATCTTATTTCCTGTTGCAGTTCTTGATGTAAGTCTGCAGCATTATCATCTCGTTGTGTAAGTTACTGTTTTTCTCAGACAGGCACTAAGCTGCTATCAAATTATAAAGCTGTGGTTTTCCCTAACCCTTTGCAGGTTCTTCAAAACAGGTGTGTCATCAAAAAGAAATTCAGTCTATGCTATGCATCAAAATTTGATGTCTGAAAAGGAGCCTGGCCTTCCTATCCAGATAATAGAAAGACTCTTATGTGACCATCAAGTGTCTAACATAAAGTTCTTTGTCTCCCACTGAAAAAGCTGCATGGTCTGAATATCTGCTGTTGTATTTCTGTTTGGACACTGGAATTTGGAAGTCTCCTAGACATGCTCTCAGAAGTGATCAGTGACATTTTAGGCTCTTCATTGTTAAAAAAAAAAAAAATAGAGCTATTTTACACAAGACTCCATTCTGAGAATGGTATGGGATGCCACCACTCAAAAATATCTGGTAAGGAAACTATTAAAAATTTTTGGACACATTAAAGAAAAAATAAGAAAAATGGTCAGCTTTTCCCTTAAAACTGTTTCTCTCGCTCTAGGGGAGATACCCTGTTTAGCTTCATTCCACGCACACTCAGCCTACCATTTATTAGGTATCTACCCTCATGCCATCTGAGGAAAATTATCCACAAACTCCCATAAGTAAGACAGAACCACAGGCAACAGATCCTTTCTGTGCTGATCAGCAATTACTCAAAGCCAAAGTGTCAGCGATACTCTCCAAACACAGGAGAAAAATCTGGGCTTGCAGATGCTTTAGTGGCATTGCAGTTCTCCCTGAAGTATTGTAGAGTGATAATGAAGGCACAGGCTACACTGCCACATGCACAGCCAGGAATAAAATAAAGGGGGAGGCAAGGCGTCTTTTTCAATAGGCACAGGCATATCTTCTCATCAAAGACTGACTATTTTTCACAGTAGCAATTAGGCAGTTCAATAACAGACACAAGTAAAAGAAAATTCTTTGACAGGGGTGTTTTGGGCAGAGCGTGAAATATGATATTAATTGCTAAAATCCTGATTTATTCCCTTCCAAAGAAACCCAGATACTCTAACAAGAGAATCATTTTAGCAAGTGAGGGCAAACAGGTAAGCAGAACTCCCACAATTCTAATTTAGGCATTTTAGAACTTATGCACTTTTCCTGTGTACAAAGGAGATTATTCTTTTATATTATTCTTTTATACTATTCTTTTGTATATTTTATTTACAGCTGTCCGTAAACTCACATTTCTAGGATAGCCACAATGCCAAATACGATGGCTGCTGTATCTCTTTTTTTTTATTATTTTCTTTTAGTGACTGTAATCTTTCCTGCCTATGTTTCACAGCTCGCTGCTACAGGGACTCTCCTCGCTACCCCTGCTCCCAGTGAGCCCCATTTCATCTGTGGCACAGCAAAGCAGTTGTCTTTCTCAAGCAGTTTCCCATTCACCAGCTGCTGCTTGCATCTTCCTCTCTGCTAGAGGCTCAGTGCTCAGTTCATTTTTCCTGGCTTCTTGACAGAAACATATGCTAATTTCCCACTCTGAAGTTAGGGGAAAACAAACGAGGTGGGACATAAGGTACTGGAACCTGGGCATGATAGAAACAGCTAAACTTTGACTTTGCATTTGATTGTAAGGAGCTTTCTTCTCTCTCTCATAGACTTTCATGGCCATTTACCAATATGAAATGGGTGCAGAGTGCTACCAAATCAGAAATGCCTGCAATGCTCAGCTCATTGTGGGCAAGCAAACTCCATCTGTGCAGACATACTCCAATGGGAGAAGTCAACTAGAAAATGCAGAGATGCCCATTAAGACTAATTTCATTATGAATGTGCTATTAAAAGAACTGCAGATTAGGAGGTCATGCCTCTTTTTTGATGAAAGGTCTGTTATTTCTTTGATCATGATAGTAACTGGCTACACTAAAACACTATAGAATCTATAAAAGCTTCCTAATGTTACCCTTATTAATTACACAGCTTAAGAAGCTGTAGCAAGAGAGGAGAGCTAATGAAGACGGGCTGGTCTCCCTTCTTAGATCTTTTGATCCTACTTGTGATCTTGTTAAGGATCTAGGAACTCTCAAGCAGGGCTAGACTGGATGGCAGAGGGTGGAGATAGCCAGGATAGCCCAGGAGGACTAGCATGAGGAAGCAGCTGCAGCAGTGAGAGGGACTGACCATTTCTGAGCGACTTCAGAGTTATTAGGACTGAATGATGGGTATTAAAATAGGAAGAAGGCATGCTTATGGTTCACTCAGGGTGAATAAATACCATGCTATGCTGGCAGGGATGTTCTAGCAATTTGACAAGTAGCACATTCTATTTCCAGAAGGATGATATTTATTCATTGTTCAAGTGCATGGCAGAAGCAGCTACATTCAACCTGTGACTACAGGTGAGGCAATAAACTTTACCACTTCAGTGTGTATTTCCAGCCATGATGACTCATTATTTAACTGAGGTTTTGTGAACAGTGAGTGATGTTTCTGAAACTCTTGAAGTTTCTTGAATAGGAAACATGCATACTTGCTTTTCAAATCACTAATCTGAGAGGTGGATTTCTTCTTTGAGAAGGGCTTTTTAATATATTTTTGCTAGTAATTTTATGTTTCTCAGAATATGAAAATGTATAAAAGAATAATGTTACTTGTGACTGAATAGCTTCTGAAGCATTTAATAATACCACTTACATCAATATTTCTTTGAAAAAATCTTAATGAGTTGCTTAATTAGAAATACTGAAGAAATTTGAATTGCACAATTTTATTTTTTTTTTCTCCTGGTTCATACAGCTCTATATAAATACATTGTGAAAATCAAATACTATACAGGTGGCTAACCCCTTTGCTTGTTTTGTTAAAGCATACTTCTCTGGTGAGGAGCTTTCTCTGGGCATTGAAACCAATAAAATGTATGTGATCAAATCCCTGTGAAAATGTTTTCTTCTTAGGCATGGGAGAAAAAAAAGTAAAAGAACATCAACAAAAGTCAGGAAAGACTACAATCTGACTTAGAGCATTTGGAGTTTCTGGTATCGCTAAATTCTTTGCAATTATTTGTGGAATCTCTTTGGTGTATACAGAGTTTGGTTTTTTTGGAAGTGGAGTTTATAATGGAATTACTGAAATCTTCCCCTTGTGTAATGGAGACTTGAATATGGTGCTTTATTTTTAAAATCTGTTCCAGACAGACTCTTTTCTATTGTTTTCCATGTAAGGGAACTGGAGCCATCCTGCAACTCTTAACTATATTGTTAACGCTAAATAACTATGTGATCATCATATGCAGCAAATTGGGGATTAGAAGCTTCTGGGACAGCTCTGCTTTTACGTTTTAGACAACTGAAGGAGCTAATCCTAAAAATACAGAATATATGATTCAAGTGGTTGTTCTCAGTCCAGGATTCAGTAGAACATTGCTCTGTGCAAGCCAATGAAGACAGCAAAATTGGCCTTTGCTCACTGGAGTTTTTGGTTTTGATTCTGAATAAATTCTATGGAGTTGCCGGGATTGATAGCCAAGATCAAAAACACTGGAGAAGTAGTCTCGGAGGAGCAGAATTAAAAGAAATAATTTCTGTATAATTTTAGCTTTTTGCCTATAAACAGATGTCCCTGTTTAAAAAAAAAAACCCGAGGAGATACCAATCTGGACAAGAGAGACTTTTGTTTCAGAAAATCCTTTTCATCAGGCATTCCTCTGAAATAAGAAAATTATTTCCAGTAAGAAACGAAACGCGACCACCTGAGGTGCCAGTATAATCTCTGATGTTTCCCTTCACATCAGAGAGGGCTAAATCATCTATTTTTCCATTAATGGAAAGACTCCATGTGTCTTAAGTATTTTCTTGAGACAAGCTCTTTTCTTAGCTCTACTGTAGCTTCTTTCAATTTTTGTTACTCTTACTGGCAAAATTTCTGTTAGCCTGGTTTTTATGACAGGAGATTAAATGACCTGAACTTAAATACAATTTGAAGTGATCAAATGTTTCTTTACTATATCCAGAGAAATCCATGCTTTTGCAACAAAGAATGCAATTAATTAAATCTCATACATTTCTAAAAATTGGACTTATTTGCACTCATAACGTTCCACTTCGGTATCTTAAATATTGCATGCACTTCTAGTGCATTTTGACTGTCATCAGCTTGGGCTGCTTCCTTCTGGACAGATAAAAGCCTTCTTCCTGTCAAGGTCACTTAGCTTTGATCCCAAGGTCCTCCCAGTTTCTGCTTTCCTGTTTCCTTCTCACCTCTAGTTATGGGCAAACCGATGTAAGCCAAAAATTGTCACACTGTCCTGCAAACTGTGAGTGTTTATTCATCTAAGGTACCCACATAGCCTCTATTACCAAGGAATTTGATCACTTAATAATCTTCACTGTATTTATTCTCAGTGTAGTTCTGTGAGAATTGTAAAGAACAATTTCTGAACATACAAAGTGAATGTAAAGACCAGAACTTCAAAGGCATTTAAAAACCTAACTCTTACTGCAATCAAATCAATGACATTTAAGCCTCTTATACTGTGACATTTTAGACCTAATGCAGAAACAGAAGACAATATGGACACCAAAAAAATCTGAGAAATTATTATAAATTGAACATGGATATACTCATAAACACATACATGTTTCTTTTTCATTACTCTGTAAGATTTAAACTTTTTCTACATAAGGCTTGTCAACTTTCCTTTTAATGATTTCTTCTTAAAGAAGCTGTAAGACATTTACAGTTTTATAATGTTTCTTGCCTGCTGGATTGAAGACAAGTTTAAAAACAAATTGAGGTTACACCAGCAGTTTATTAGCTCTATCTACACATTATCTATTGAATTGTATTGCGACGAAATGTTGTTTCTTCGGTTACATAAAAAATCCATTATTTTTCTGTTTTAAAGCAGAAATGAGATTCTTTCCTATTCAAAACCCTTCCAACTTAGCCACCACACACATGTTGGGTACACACAGGTAATGTGAGGGGAATTCTTCCCCAGTATTATGTGCCTCTTCTGCCTTCTCATAATCACTAACCAATACCCCTATTTTCTGATTTACTGCAATTTGTTTTAGCTTGTAGGTGGTAATATGACTGTTTTCCAAGTATGGGTACTTGTAAAGCAGTAGGGATTACCCAAGATTCAGTCTATCTATGGAAAAACAAGATCCAATCTACTCCAGTCTAAGATCTATGGTTTTAGATGGTCATTCCTTTCCATTTATCTGTGCCTGAAGTTTTTCAGAAATGTGATACATGGTCACTTAGTACCATATTCTAAGTGTTGAGTTTACATGTGCATGTATTTAAATATATATATACATATACACACACACACACACACACACACACACACACACACACACACACACACACACTCTCTTATGCCTGTACCTGTGTGCTATACACTAGTAACTAAACAAATAATGGCTATTGCAATCTTTCTATTGTCACTAGGAAATGAACTTTAATTTCAGTGCTGAATAGCTCAAGTGATTCGTTGGATTCAGTGGATTCAGTGGATGTTAGCATCCAGAATAGGATGGAGGCTTCAAATCACAAGCCACTGTTCCTCAGAATGGAAGTGTGACTCTATCAGATGTGAACAGCTTGAATGAAAACCTCAGGTGTTTGGGGGAGTGACATGGAACACTTGGACTGAAGTTTATTTGGCTGTAGCTGGAAAAAGAACAGACAAGAAGAGTTTTACTGACACCAGCACTGATGTAATTGGCACGTACAAGGCTGCATCAGCAGTACCAGCGTGAGCACAGCTTTTATAGCCCTGCACCTTAGGAAATAAGATCTTACCATTGCTACTGAAAAATTGCAGATTTTGTTTTACCTGAACATAGGCCACTTCAGTCTTTGCCTGGTCCTGAGCTTACATTAGCTTGTTTTGTCTGAATCAGCAATTGCCCAACAGATAACTAATATCCAACTTATTTTTGGTGTTATCTTCACTCTGTAAAATGTCATAGTTTTACCCTAATGAAATTACAGCATGCATGTTTTTCCAACACCTCTTAAGTGAGTAACTGGTTACTAAAGTTGCACACCAATTAAAAAAGTGGTATTAACAAACTGCATAAAAATCTCAAGCAGCCGTGTGACTCAAGATATTCCTCCCAGTGAAGATTTTAAGGTGCTAATTATTTGCTGTTTCTACTCGTAAGAAAGGTGAGTATGATATAACAAAGGAGGTAAATACCAGGAAGTTGATGAGTAACAAATTGGGTTGTACTGTTAATGGGAATTAGCAATAATTAGATAATACGAACTGTAAATATTAGCCTCATTGTAGCTGGACTTGGAGTAACTGTTTGATTAATTTTGATTTTACTGTTGAAATAATAATTAGACTAACAATAAACTCTAATTGTCGGCTCTGCATAAAAGGTGTGTCCTCCTGTGCCCATAATAAGATTTTGACTGTAATACTCTTTGTCAGATGGGCAATTTTTACGCAGCAGAAGTGTGGGAAAAGGGAAAATAATAAGTATCAGCAAGGAGAGAGAGGAGTGGCAGCAAAGAGGCTTCTAGCTTGGCAGCGCTTCAGAGCTGGGAACACAGCTGGTTATCCAGCTGTGATCCTGGGATGCAGCCAGACAAGGAAGACTCAGGGCACACCCCTCAGATGTACCTTTTCATGCATTTATATTAATCTCATGCCAGCAGCACTCTGACACGCCGACCATCAGTGCAGGGGCTGGGTTCCAGCCCAGCAATGATCTGAGTGGGTGCCCGTCCCCTGTGCCGTCCTCTCGGAGCAGCACTGAAGGAAGGGCACTGTGCGCGTCACCAGGGCTGCGATTGCTCTCTGGGTCACGAGACAATTTTTGCTCTGGAAGCAGCCCCTATTCTCAGCAGTTTTGCACTGCAGGGACAAGCTCCATGCCAAAACAGACAGCGTCAATTCATTAGTCAAGGCAGATTGAAATTCGGAGCCACATCTCAGAGGTGCAGCCCGTATGGATGCCTGAGGGAAATGTGGATGAGGGTGACTTTAGGCAGCCTTGCTTTCTGCCATACTCTGAGGCCTGAAGTGGCCTCTGACAAAGCCTAGGCTGTCCTGAGTAGCTCTGTAATCAACACACCAGCCTGGGTTTTGCAATTTAACCTCCATCTCTCCAAATCTAAGAACATCTTTGGACATGCACCCATGGCTGACAAAATATGTGAGCAGAGCTGCTGAAATTCAGCTCCTGTGCAATGAAGTCTGAGAGAATGTGTCCTTCCTTATGGTGTCTGGGGCTTCCTTTATCAGCTCTTTAAATAGACCCTCTGGTGAATACAGGGAATCTGGGAGTGATGGCTGGGTCCCTATTCATATCCAATTGCAGCAAAAGGTGTGACAGACAAGTTGGTTTCCTCATAAAAAAAGAAAAAAAAATAACATGCCTCACTGCTCTTGAAAGCTAAACAGGGAAAGAGAGCCTTTCACTTCAGTGGAGTTGCATACCCATTGAACTGACATGGTGGGGAAAGGCCAAGATGCAGTTCCTGTGGGGACTCCCACTTAAAAGGCACTCAAGTCTTGAGTCCTGAATAAGCATATGAAAGAGAATGAGTTGTCTTCAAGGAAAAAATGGCCATGTCTGTCTTGCCTTGCCATTCCTTCTCAAATGGGAGAGTACAATATATCATTTCTTCTTAAACTCTGCATAATTTTTTAAGCCTAACATTTGGATTTATTAATAGTCCAACTTCCCTCCTCCATTCCCCCAAGATAAGAATTCAATCTTTTTTTTTTTTTTTCCCAGAAGCTGCATTTTTATGCATACTTATGGGCAGGCAAGGTTTGCAGAAGGTGACTCCCTACAGAAAATGTGTGGCTTCTTAATGTCAATTTGTTTCTGCATTTGCTGGAGGACCCTGTAGTAATCTGGATGAATACTTGCTGTAAATTGATAACAAGATATGATGTCCTAGAAAGTATATGCTAGCATAAAACATGAGGGAAATAGAATCCTCATTCCATTTTAAATTAGCCAATCTGTTACAAAATGGAGAGATTTCCCTTTGTGTTCTGAAGTAATTTATAAGGTGGGATTTTTTTATTACAGCTGTTTGGTGAGTGAGACGAGAAAGAGACAGATAATGGATGAATGTGCTTTTTCTGACGTGGAGGGATGTAAGCACAGCTTGTGGCTGGGGGTGAAAGGAAGATTAATTGTCGGCTGGTCTATTGTGCAAAATTTTGACAGACTTCTATGTAGTGTAGTGTAGGATCTATACTTTTTAAATGTCTTTTTCTTTCCCCATATATATGTGAACATAATACGTGTAGTGCTAGGTGTAGCGAGAATTATATTAAAATGCAAAACTGCAGTAAGAAAATCAGAAGCAGAACGGGTCACTATTTTGCTTCTGAACATTTCAGAGCCTGTGAGGGATGGGAAAGAAATGGTAGACAACTTTGGTTTGGTCAAACAGAACTTCCTTCTGGGTTTAAAAGGGAGTGTGTACTTCCACTGCATCTCTTTCACCCACTCTGGGGGACAGTATGCCACAAACACTCCAGGTATCTAACCCTACTCCTAATCCGCTTGGCTGGGTAAAATCAACCTTGTGGCTGTGGGTTAGTCCTTCTCTGCCTTTTGCCTGCAGCTGCACTTGTTTAGTCATGATGAGCTTTTTATCCTGAATTGCTTCTAATTGCACTTTAAAGCTGCTTTATCCTACTTTATTTTCATCCTAATAGTAGAAGAGAAAAATCCATAAATTCTATTTTAGACAAGAAAAAAAGATCTGAACAAAATTTTAAACTGTTTTTTGTACTTACTGTTATTTATAGGCTTGATCTCCAACCCCATGCCCCAGCTCACCTCTGTTCCAAATCACATTAAGCCTTAACATGAAAATCTTTAGGGTGAGATCATAACAAATAAATAGCTGTTTACCCATGAGTCCTTTCTATTGTTTCTTTTTTTTGTGTGTGTGTGTATGTGTGTGTGTTATAGTATCTCTGTGGTTTAATAGGATCAAAGTAATCTGACTTTTGTATTCTCATAGCTGGTCACAGGCTATATGAACATTTCTCAAATTCAGCCTTCCACCCAGGACATGTACTAGCTCTCAAGGAGGCATAAAGGAAACATCCCAATCCAATGACTGCTGCAGATGTGTTCAATAAAAGCAGAGCTGTAACTACACAAATTACCTTTGCTAAGCTGCAGGGTGCTGCAGAACTGCTGGAATGAGTTTCTCCCTGCCACACTTTTCATTCTCCCTGCTGGTTGCGAATGAATACAAATTAAGAAGAAATCCCCAAAAGAGGTTATAGGCCTATACAAATTACAAGAGAATTGGGCTGCTCATTCGGTCATTTTTTACATTGCAGAAAGTTTTAGGAAGAAAGGATGTCACCTTAGAAGCTTGAGTAGGGCAGGAATGCGAGATGATCAGACTCCCAATTTCATTACAAGTCTTGCAGTAATTGTTATTTTAATTAAAGTCCCAACTCTTGGAGATGGGTTAATGTTGGAGAAATTCCATTTTCTTTTAGGAAAGCATGTTTCTAGTCTGATGTTTGCCAAACAATATTTGGAAATATAACCTATGTCCTAGCCGGTTATCTGGGCTCAAATGCAATGAAGGCTAATCTGAATGTACAATATGTTTTCATTGTTTGAGACAAAACACCTCGAGTGGAAAGCCAAACTAATACACATTGGGGCTGTGCCCCAGACTTTCAAATCTGGTAGAGTTAATTCTGGATGTTCAAATTCAAGACCTGAATCCTGCTGAGATTGAGAACGGCAGACGGAAGAGGCTGTAATGGGAAGGAGGATGTGGCAGGGGTGCAAAATACCTGTTGTGACCAGGAGCAACACAGCAGTCGTAGCAAACTCAATCTGCTAGGTGTACATCCAGGACACAGAGCAAAAAGCATGCTTTCTGCCAGGGAGTGAAACACTATCAGAAAAAAATTGCTTTGTTGCCTTCTACTGAAGAATCCAGTTTCTCGCAGAGACTGATTTACTTGATCTTTTGGCACCAAAATGCCATTAAACAGTACATTCAAAACTGTATAAAATGAACTAGGCCCTGGTTTCAGTCCATAGCCAAGCTGTATTCTCCCCAGCCCTCTATATCTGGCTGAGGCTCAGGCAAGTTCTTTCACCGCTGGCACTCTCAGCTCTGAAGGGTTCTGAGAAATCCACCTGCTTCCCCTTCTCTGGTAGTGGTACAGGGAGGAACTGGTTATATTTCTGCCTTGTGGAAGCAGGATTTTTACCATTCTTCCATACTTACAGGTTTATTTTTCCTAGCAACTATTTTGTAGAGTCTCTCCTGCTGCAGAAACCTGGGAAACCAGGAGTTCATGTACATGAGAGAAATATGCTGCCATAGTTTGTTTGTGGGTTTCAGGTTTTTTTCCCCTCTTATAAATTTGCTATGCACAATCAATTTCAAAATGCCATAAAAAGAGCCAACATGAAAGAAATTCAAAACCCTTAGTTGAGTGTTGCCTTTAAAAATAACAAGATTGTGGCTTCAGGCCAACCATGCTGAGAACAAATGGAAGAAAAATTCTCTTAAAATATTTAATATTATACAGTGGATTATACTGGATTACAAATAATCAAACATGTCTGTTTATTTTTAAAAAGACATTCATGTCAAGAGCAGTTCTGTGGCTTTCATGTTTGTTTTTTACTACTCAGTAATGTTTTAATAAAAACCTCTTACTGGCCAGAAAATAATTTTTATTACTCATTGTATTTTGTCTTTTTTTTATGCCTACTCAAATTCATAGGATTTCTTACATTGACTTCAAGAGGAGTAGGACAGAATCCGTTTCCAACTAGCAAATTGTACCTTCTTCCTTCCCTACCTCATGAAACCTGTCACAATCCCAAGGGAGACAGTCATGAAGTGACCTAGTTTGTTGGATAGAATCATTGGTTGGAACACCCCGATTTTGCATACTATCTGCCCAGGCATTAGGCAATTTGATGCCTTTTTTCTCCCAAATATGGCTGATAACAGTTGCCACTTATATAATTGGCAGAGTTTTAAGAACAAGCTTTAATAATTTGTCCACTTTTAAAAGGATGAGCCCATCAGGAAGAATGGGATAAAGGAATGGAATAAGAGTGGCTATTATGTGGGATTTTTAATGGATTGGTGACATTCAAGGAAAAAAGAGGGTTCCTCAAAGTGCAAAAGCAACTTTCATATAATAGAAGTAATACTTGTCTAATCATTGAAATGAAACAGCCCATATGATCAGTGTTCCTGGACAGAGAATTTGGACCCTGAGGCTCAGTATTTAGAGCCTTTGAACCTCTTCTCAGCTGCCAGCTGACCCTGGTGGTGCCAGAATTCCCCAGGCACTTGTACTTCTGTCATCAAAGCCCTCCAGGTGCGCGCACTTCTGCTATTGAGAAAGGGCAAAATTATGCAAATCTGATGCAGGCAGGCAATGCGGCAGGCAGCTAACACTTGGCATGATTCACAAGCTAGACCCTCATTTTCCTATTCCCCCTCAGGAGCCTCAGCTGGGACATCAAGCTGTGTCTACCAAATTGGAATGGCATGCAAGTCCATTTCCCACCTCCAGCCACTGTGATCTGGTGGGGCTCTCGGAGGAAAATCCTTTCCGACCAGATTGTGCTAAAGCTGAGTACCACACTCTAATATTTATAGCACCCAAGCTGCCCATCTGACTGCACAACCACCACATCTGAGACTCTTCTCCTGCCTTTCTTTGGCGTGGTAGCAAAGGGAAAGCTTTGGCTCAAGTTCTGTCTCCTGTTTATTTTCCTTTTCCCTGCTCCTGCCTAAGTGGATGGAGCATAAAGAGTGCTGCAGCTCTACCTTACACAACTGAATGGGCTCAGATGGAGGAGCAAAGTCTTGTCCACATGTTCTCTCTCAGCTGCAGCTGTGTTGGCTTAGTTTTTGTCACCAAATGCTCATCTGTACACCCTGCCAGGAAGGGAGGTTGTTAAGCTGCACAATGCCTTAACCAATCTCAGTTGAAATAAGCTCATTTTAGCTTGCAGATCTCAAAGCAAACATTCGACACAAAGGAGGTGGGGAGGGGTCCCAGGGGTCCATGTGAACAGTTCTGGGAAGGTGACCTGCAGGTGGAGAGTGAGGAGGTCTCCTTCACCACCACAGCATAGGCAGAAGAGGATATAGGAACAAGACTTCAGCAACATGGGAAAATGGGGGCTAATGCAGCTTCTGAGGAGAACTGATGAAGGGACTGAATTGTGCCTGAACTCCTGTGCTTGCTTGTATTTCCTGGCCTAGTCTGCAAGATGCCAATTTAGCTATTAAGGTCTAATAACAAAATGGAAAACTTAATTATAAATGATGAAATGTTGCATTAGAGGTTAACAGAATGGTCTGATAAATAAATCTGTGGTTGCATTTCATCTCCCTGTTAACAAATTACTGGTTTGTCAGTTGTCTGCTTCCACCCTTCCCTACATTCTTCCTGTGTCTTTTGTTTGTAATGCAGGTGGCTGTATATTATCCGTTTTTTCTTTGAAGATGACAAAGTATAACTAAGCCTTAGCTACACAGCTTTAGCTAAAATATCTCCTGTTATGTTGTTGCTAAAACCACATCTCCCGCTTCAGTCATGCAGAAATGGATGAAATGGGAATCAGACTTAGGGGATTTAATTGCAGTGCCAAAAGGCAGGGAGAGCCCTGGGGAATCAGCACCATCTTTCAGCCTTCTGACGCTGACACCTGGGAAATTTGAGATGAATGTATCGGATAGAACAGAGCTTGCACATCATCTCCATAAAAATCCCCACTGTTTCCAGTTTCACTGAACACTGTACACTTAGGCACTTCTGCCAGAGTTTAAAAGCACTTTATAGGCACTGAGACGAGCCTTGCAACACATCTTTATGCTAAGTGCTATCTTTATTTAAAAGATTGAAGGGGGAAGGAGAAGAGGGAAGGGAAGCCAAGAGGGAATAGTGCCGAGAGGGACTTATAAAAATACTCGTGCAACTTAATGGGAATTAGGCACCCATCTGACTTCAATGCATCCCATGAAGGAATCTAACTCCTGTGGATGAACTCCCTCAGGGACTTTTGCAAGTCTCTTGAAGTAACATTAAATCTTTGCAAAGCTCATACAGAAGAGTATGTCAAGTCTGAGCCAACTATGATTATGGGTGAATGTTTCTACCTCTCACTGCAGTAAGTGGGACTTGTGGCTATACAAGAGGTCAGCCTATCCAGTTCTAAGGAGATGACAGTGAGCCTGGGTAATCCAGAAGCCTGCCACACTAGCTGGCCAAGTGTGCTCAGACATGAAAGGCTCCACAGGTTCTGACTGTGTGTTCAGGATCAACATTTACTTGGCACTGAAGGTGGCCCTGGGTAGCCCACAAAAGACTAAATCACCTCTGGGGTGACTTGCACATGCCACTCTGTAATGGAGCAGGAAGTACAATCTAGCTCATCTTACACCAGTAAAGAAGGTAGTGTGGCTTCTTGGGGTAGGTTGTGGCAGGGCAGGGAAGGCACTGAGACAGCGAAGACTACAATAAAGCAACCTGCTTCCTCTGGTCTTGAGATACCTGGGAGATTTTTTGTGCCTGACTTCAGAAATGTTCGATCTTTGTGATGCTAAGTTTCTTTCTTCTTCTGGTCTCTATGATTATACATCACTTAGTGGTTTAGTCTCTAAACCATGTCTTTCAAATTACAGGATATATTTTAAAATTTCCTCGTCACCTCAAAAATCAAGCAACATCTCCTTTCCTCCAAGATCTCAGCAAGACAGCTGGCAAATCCACACCCACAGGCAAAAATTACAGAAAACACAAAAAGTACACGGACAACAAAAAATAAGGTAGGAATTCAATGTAGCATACTGCACTCCCTGAGCACAACTATAAAGCTAGCTCAGTATAGATGAGACCCTGTCAGAGCTTTTGAGACCTCTTCATACATTTTACAGTGTGCTGCAAAACTAGCAGACTTGGCTCCACTGCTTCTCTGATCACAAAGCCAAGAGAAAAGCAATAGCAGAAATGAGAGCTGTGTCTGCTGATACAGTGAATGCTGTAGAACCTGCTGGAGCATTGCTGCTGCATGTACGAGTGTGTCTGTTTGCTCAGGTGTGAATATATGTATTACCTCCCTTTGTTTACATGGAGGCTTTGGTTGCCTGTGTTTATACAAGCTGGTTCTAAAGGCTGGCACATCTCATTTTTGAAGCTGTGAATCCTGCAAATTCTATCCAAGCACACTGCCAGCAATCCACAGCTGTACACAGCAAGAGCAAGTGAATAAACCAAGTGTGACTGGAAGGAAAGCAAAGCTGCTTTGCTCTTGTGTGAGCTTTCTCTTTAGTTCCGTGAAAGACCCAATTTAGCAGAGCACTTTACTTTCAAACTGTATGCTTTTACCGAAGGCTGCTAGAGGACCTACAGATAAAGATGTACCTGAACGCTTTGCTGGATCGGGGCCTAAGAAGGAGAGCAAAACAGAGAAAATGTTGATCATTATCTAAGAAATGATGGGCTGGCATCATGCTGATAGAAGTACTTTTTCAGTGCACATAAAAACAGTAGGGATTACAGGTGAGGAATGGATTTCTGCATCTTATCTCTCACTCATTGAAACAAATGGTTTTATGTTTCCAGTAAGTTTATTTAACTTATTCTTTCCAAACAGGCATTTTGTTTTTGAGTCAGGTAGTCTGATTGTCCTGCAAGTTCAGAGCAGCCTTAGTTTTTCTCCAGTAACACATTTTGTTCTACATGTTTGCAAACCAGGAGTAGGATGTCTGTTTATCCTCGGTGCTGGAGACCAGCACACCATTTGCTAAGTACAGCAGCATTTATGAAACTAGGAAAAGCAAACAATGTTCTGGGAACATAAATGTCTTCCCTGGTTAACAATTTCCCTTACAGAGAAAAAGAAGGGAGAGGAGAATTTGAATTTGAATGTGCCCCCCTCTACACACATGCTTATACACCTCCTGCCAAAAGATGCATCTGGTACTATAAAAATCCCAGATCCTCTTGCATGAATGCAATCTGAAGTCACAGGTTTGCATAAGAACCAAATCCTCAGCCAGAGGGCTGTGAAGTATCTGTCAGCTCATCAGCTGGATACATACAGAGAGAGCTATTTAGAGCTGATGTTGCTGCTTGGAAGACAGGGACTTGGTTATCTTTTTACTTCTGTGCACCTGTGGCCTGTCTTGCCTATTTCATAATGCTTCTACTCACTTTTACATCCCCTTGTTTGAGCTAAGGGCAGATTCAAAACAAGTGGCTGATGTTTGGGTGCTCTGACCCTTGGACAGGGCAAACCTTTACCCAGGGGCAGTGAGGCAGTGGTGTGTGGAGGTGCTGCCTCATGCAATGGGGAGGAAAGGCCCTCCATGGAAGGAGCGTTCAGTCAATGTCTGGGAGAGAGGTAGTCAGCAAAACCTATGGGAGTGCATTTAACCCTTTGTTTTTACAGGGAGGTAGCTTGGGAAGGTTTGCTTTTATGAAGGAAGCAACTGCAGCACAAAAAGCACCATATGAAATAGTGTAAGGCAAGATTCACAAGAACCTCCTCCCCTTGTCTCAAGTGATGCATGCTTTGATTTCATTTCTGCTTCAAACAAACTACAGGCTTTGAACAAAGATTCAGCTAAAAGAATGCAGGTTAAGCCAAGAGGCTTTCAGAAATAGCGCATCATTGACCGCACCATCCTGCAAATAACCAGCTTTGAAACAGAGGGAAATAAAAACAATTACTCTCTACCCTTTTAAAAATAAAAGAAAAAAAATTGATTTTGGTCCCATTGTCTCTACACGTCAGCTACAGGTCCCTACAAACTATCAGGGTGTTACTCAGAGGAGACGCTACAATGCCTGTAATGCTGGTGCCATCAGAATCACTTTCCAGATTCAGGTGCTGGCCAGCAAACTTGAAATTGCATCCCACTGCGCTGCTCTTTTCCTTATTCCACTGAAACAAATGGGGTACTGGTTCGCTGCTGACTCTTTCTCAAAGCGTGGTGTGTGGCAGTGATCTTGGAAACTGGTCTGCAAGACAAGCTCTTCTATTCCTGCTCTGAAGTGCTCTAGCAGATTAAAAACAGTGGGATGGAGAAAGAAAGGTTGCTGAGCAGTTAATGGCACTAGAATGGAGAAATTGCATGTTGCGATGAGCATTGCCAAAGTTTGTGACCTTGCCTAGTGCATGTGGTGCTGATTATACTGAAGTCTGAAGCAGATGTGAGCGAAAATTGAGTTTCATTTCCTCCCAGTTACCCCAGGCCCTCTTTGGTTAAGTGGAGAATTATGATGCTTTAGGAAAATAATGTATATATCTCTGTGTGGCTGTAATAATGATGTATGTTTTCCCCCAACCCAAGTAACTGTGATAGATGCAGCTGGCTGCAACCTATGATGAACACTAAGGTTAATTGGAAACAAGGGCACAGTGGTCCCTAAGTAATATTATTCTGTGGTATACTCACATGTTGTCATTAGTTTTCCTATTTGTTTGACTTTACAAAAACACATAGCAACAAAATCTGTAAAGAACAGAAATAAGAGCCCTATTATACCTCTTACCAAGGTAGTACTGAGTATGAGGAGGAGCTGAATTAGCCAAGTGCTTGCTGACATTTTGTTTCTGTACAGCCTAACGCCTCCAGGTAACAGGAGAGCACACTGTGCAGTGGCATTTGCTATGTCTCTGCTCTTCTGTCTCTTCTACCTGGTTTGTTAAAAGATTGATTATCATAACACTTCCAGGCAATGGCTATTTTATTATAGCAGAGTTCAACAGGAGCTAGAATTTGAACTCTTGAAGCATTGGGGAAAGAAATAAAAAAGGAACATAGGACTAGAGCTGTTGAGCAGTGTGAGAGTGAGCACATGGCAGATGGAGTCTGATGCCTCTTCTCTGAAGGTGGCCAGTATCTGGTGGATGACCTGCATTTAGAGGAATGGTCAAAGATCTCAGCAATAGGCTATTATGGGGATAATCTGCTTTCCACATGGGGAGCCTCATCTGCTAGAGTTATAGACTTCTTTCAGCTTGAAAAATCTGAGGTATTATGGACTTTCCAAAAGTAGTTATGGGGATCCTGAGGAATTCTCATTCCCAGTTTACTGTTTGTCCACACACACACCCCTCTTCAGACACTAGTAAAATTTGGTTTAGCAGGATTCTGTGTAGCAGCAGTTCCTGCAGTACATAATCCTGTTAGATGAGAAACCCCACATTTCCTATACCCTGAATTTATACATTTAGGGATGGGGCCATAAAGCTTAGAGCAGTGGAAGGTTCTGCAAAGCAGCTGTAAGAGTAGAGCACAGCAAAAATTACAACAGCAATGGGAATGAGAACCAATGAAACACAGATACCTGACAATGCTTGTCTCTGCTGATCCCACAGAGTTGCACAAACATGCAAGACAAGCCGAGCCCAGACAACATGTGGAACAATATGCACCTGTCAAACAAAACCCTACCAAACTACCCACTCCCTGTCCACCAAACAAAGCAGTATAAGACCTTTTGCTTTATTATAAAAGTCAAAAAATCCATATCAATATGGAAATTATCCATATACTTATATAAAACTGATTTTTACAAGGTTTTATTTGAGTCAATGGTGACAGTACATGAGTATATTAGTATGTGTATAAGGAGGACTTTCGGTGTAAAGTATATTCAGATTACAGGGAAAATTAGGTCCCAGTGATCCATCTCAGATGAGACCATAACTTCTAATACCTTTGTAAGATTTCAGGGAAGAAAAAGTGTCAGATGCAAACTCCATTGCCCAACTAACTCAATGAAAATGGCCAAATATGATGTTTGGCTATCAAAAATAAACACACACACCAAGAAAAGCTACAAGTGTCTCTGCACTGCCTACAAGTAGCTCTGTATGTGTTCATTTTCACACTTGCACCCTTACAACATATTGCAAGCACATGAGGGAGAGAAGGGAATGGAAGCGGGGGCAGGATTCCTGCATGTTACAGATACTGCTAACAGGTTGGTTTTTTTTTTTTTTAGTCCTTCCTCAAGACCTTCTGGTTGCTGTATTTCATATAGAAGAAAATTTCAGGATCCTTCCCTTGTTATCACTGATTCTAACAGCTATGTGTGCCCTGATGAGACTATTTTTTTAGGCATATTCCTATTAGTGCTCTTAAACATGTCTTTCTATATGCCTCTTTTGGCTCCACTGCAACACAAAGCTGTAGGCATACTGCTAAATGAGGACATAAACTTTTCCAGACTTTTGCAAACACCAAACCTTCTGAAGAAGATAAATTGTTATTGCTTTTGCACTGCTCCTTTCTTGGGGAAAATGAAAAATGAAAAAAACACTGCCACTGTGTCAGTATTGCATACAAGTTTATTGGGTGAGCAATAACATGTCATTGTCAATCGAACTAATAAGCAGCAGAAAAGCTGGCAAGTAAAATTCAAGCTCCTGAAAATAATTTCTGAATCCATTTCACATTCATATATTTAATTATTCATTAAAAGAAACCAGAAAGACTGAAAGGATCACAATCCTTCTCAGTGGGCTCTAAAAATTAATCAGATATTAACTATGCCTATGGTGGTGGTTTTTTAGTGGAAATGTAGCGAGGAAGTAGGAAAAGTATAGGTACAGTTTGAGGGAATGCACTCCTAAGTCATTATTGTCATGTCAAAGATTTTAGAACAATGTATTTCCTGTATTTCAGAAGGGAAATGTAAGACTTGGACATGCATCACCATGGTGAGGAAGATCTTGCTTTTGGCCAGTATCAAACCAACCTATTTTATTATGCATTTTTCAGCTCACCAGTATAATGTTACATGATTCAGCAGAAACCACACGGCACAAACTCCTACATGGCTGTAAAGCACTCCAACTTTAAAATGAGTTCCACAGATCTTTTTGTCAGTGCCTCGGACTTCTAGAAAGGATTACAGAGTTGACACTGCACAAAAGCAGCATAGGGGAGCCTGACTCATGCTAAATTGTGGCTTAAGAGCAGCATGGGGAGCAAAGGTAAGGTTAAAGGTGGCTTTATGACATCCTTATATATTACTAGTTCTCTGTCAGTTTCTGCCAGGTCATAGCCTTGATCACTTCCTTTCCTTTACTGCCATGTTTCTGCCATTTTTAAACTGCTTCTGCATCTTATACTTCAGGTCTCAGGTGGGTTACAGGATAAGGTGAAGGGTGAACTGTGCTCTCCCACAAACTAGATGTGTAATACAGGGAGACTTATTCTTACGGAAGAGCTGGACTCAGTGTCCCAAATGATTTCCTCTAGTGCTATGGGAACATAGCACTAGAAAGTACACCAGAAATTCAGCAATATTTAGTGTAGTCTGAAGGCTATTTTAAGTTGTGCCAGCTGCCAAACACAGCAGGGATTCAACAGGGTGATAAAGGACATTTTAGATGAAGTCCTGACTTACACTCTCTGCAGGGAGGTAATACAAAAATTGCTAGGAATGCTCTGCTCAGTCTGTGAATTCACCTATTTTGGAATAAGCTTTCCAGGGCTGAGTGAGGGCAGATTTATACTAGATGAATAGCACAAATCTACAATAATGCAAACAGAGTCTAAATGTGGAAAGGGAGTAACAATAGAAGAACCATTTAAAGCCAAGGATTGATATTTCAGACCTGGTTGGCTGGAAGCTGGGCTTTTTTTTTTTTTTTTGGTATTTGATTTTTTATTCATTAAACTGTTAACCCATTTTCAGTCCCTGTTAATGCAACTCAATTGGATCAGTGCTTTAACAAGCTGTTAAAGAAACCATCATATAGAAAAGGATAGGCAAAATTGTGTCCATATTACTGCACTTTTACTCTAAACATGGGCATAATGTACTGAGCATGATATACTGCTCCTTCAATACTCTCACTATGGGTAGTAAAAAGTAAAGAAAGGTTGGGATGTTTGAGGGAAAATCTCTAAGCTCTGAGCTTTATGTGTGATTCAACAGCCAGGATTTTGAAATGACACTAGGCAGCTGTAAATTGAAGCTGTGAGAAGCAGCAGTGCATCCTTGTTATGTGTATTGAAAGAATAACACTGAAAAACTTGATGAAGGGTTTGATGGTGTCAGCTCTTGTGACTACTTGTGCTCGGGAGCTAGCTCAGGCAAGGGCTGTAGTCAGATGGTGGAGGCACCTTTGCAGGGCTCAGACCAGGTCAGTTACAGGACTTCAGATGGAAAAGTCTTTGTCCCCACACTCGAACACAGCGAGGTCTGCACAGGTGCTGCTGATCCACAAAGCACACTTCATTTACTTGTCAGTAGAGAATAGTTTGAGTTTGTCCAGGCACCAAACTTAATACTGTGCTCTATCAATTGCAATTGCTGGTAGCAGCATGATGACATTCAGCTGGTGTCAAAAACCTTTCAAGCCACTTCCACGGTGCTCTCCTGTCCCATGGCTGAATGCCTCCCCTGTTCATGCTCAATAGAACGAGGGGGTATTTTCAGCCCCCCACTACCTGCCTGTGCTGTGTTTGCTCTGTCAGCTCTCCCTGCATGGAGGCTCCTCTCCTGTGAGGGGATGTTACCTTACAATTACCATGGCATTGGCATCCCCTGGATCACACCCACAGGCTGTGGCACCCGGGCCCTCCGGGGCTGGAGCCGAGGCACAGCCCAAGGGGGAGCTCAGGCCTCCCCAATGTGACTGCACTACGCTCTGGACTAGCTCCCCTTCCTCACTGCTCTGGGGGGAAACCTTGCAAAACCACGCACGGCAGAATAGATGAAAAGAGAAGTTTCTTCCAATTAAAAAAAAAAAAAAAATTGAAAACGGTGCTTCGGTGCACGTTTAACTACCGATGTTCGCAGGGATGAAATTCCGGCGGGCTCGTGCAGCATTATTCCCGGGCGGGAGGTGCGGGACCCGGCCCCCCTCCGGCCCCGCTCCGGCCGCGGCCGCCACGCGGGGGAGCTCCAGGCCTGGCAGCGGCCCGGGACTCACCCGGCCTCAGGCCCGGCCCGCCGACACTTGGGGAAAAAATAATTAAATCGGTGCTCTGATGGGATATCGGCAAACAATTTAAGAGCGAAAGGACAAGGATGGCCAGTGTTAAAAAAACCCCAGACCCAAAACAAACAAACAAGCCCCCTATCTCCTTCACTGATACACATTTTAAACTACAAACAGCTAATCCTTACTCAATTTCCTAGGAAATTATTTAACTGAGAGAAAAAAGGGTGGGGTTTTTTTTAGCGTTTTAAACACCTCAGCTGGAAGCAAGGAATTTAGCATGAGGTGAAATATTTGTGGGAGCTTAATACAGTTAAAATATTGTTATTTTCCCTGACATAAGAACTGAGGACAATTAACCATTTCTAATTAAGCAGCCTAAAACAGATAGCACACAGCAAGAAGTAGTGCCCAAACAGTGATGGCCAAACTGTGATGACCAAACTGTGGAAGGGAGACCGGCCGTGAACATGAGGTAAATAAATTTCCAATACAAAACCATAAAACTACTACAGCATGGAAAGTCAACAACTGGATGAACGAATTAGAAGGGAGAATTACGCTCAGAACTGACATTACTAAATGCTGTTCTCTCCAAACCCTACCCATTAAATGTGAAGCTTTTGTTCATCTAGATGTTCATCATATTGCATCACATAGCTCTGCTACACTAATGTGTAGTGGAATGCATTATTTTCTACTCATCTGCCAAACTCGAAACTTCTGTCATTTTTGTTGAGATTTCTATACAAAAGAAAGCTAAATACAATATACAGTAAGAAACATTTATTTAGTTTTGTCTTTGACTCAAAAAGTGCCTAATCAGAGTGTCACCAGACTGTGGTTACGTGCATTTTTATTACTCTGGAATTTTTACAGTTGGTTTTTGTAATGTTTAAAGTTGTTGTTCTCTAAACATTGACACTGGAGTGGGCAGTTTGTAAGTCACTGTCCGGAGTGGGGAAGAGAGTTAAAATTTCTCTGAAATGGATGAGGTAATGTTTACAGAGTCATAACCAGGCTGTTGCTGGTGCTGTTGTTTGCTCTTCAAGGTTGGGTTAACAGTGTGACTGCCATGGTGACTCTCTGGAAACCTGGAAATGCAGAACAGCACTTTAGCAACTAAAAAAGACTGAAACCTAGTGCTAGCTTACTGTTCTCCTCATAGCTAGAAGTAAAATTTGGAAGAAATCCTGCAACTCCCGAGGCTGTCTCTATTTTCACATTGATGATTTATGATGACAATTTTCTCACGCTTTGTAATGACACCTCAGGTAAACTGTATGGCTCACAACACAGAGCTTGGCCACAATGGGGAAAAAAGTGCATTGCAGCCTCACACACAGAACTTGACAAAACCTTAAGATACTCTGATACTTCTGGGTGCTAAAAAAGCAAGCTCAGAGTGGCTTTCCAAATGACAAATGTTTTCCTTCGAGCCTAGGATGAATATATACATCAGCAGCTATTTTTCAACTGCTATTTTTTCACAGTTCAGACAGCTTTGAATTATTTGTGTTGGAAAAATATCTTAAAGAGTCATAAGAAGGTGTGGGTTTAAGCTACACTGTCATGATCTTCCTTGAGATCATTGCATGTAATGATTAGATCTTCCCTAAATCTCTGAAGGATAAGCAACTGGCTATATATGTAAGGGCTTCAGACTGTCTCTCTAAAATTATCTATGTGTGTAACTATTTGCAAGATTGGGCTTGTCCAGGCTAACTTGAGGGAACTAGAATTAATTCTCACTCTAGCTTAAAATAATTTTTTTTTTTTTTTTTGCACTCGTCCGGTACCTTCATAGCTTTGTCTTGCCAGTACAAAAAGAAGCAGCGACTTGAACTGCAACGCAGTTGGGGAGAAATTCCAGACTCCTGGGAGGAGAGAGATTTGCATTGACCTGGCATCCACACCTCCCAGCTCCAGGGAGGTCAGGCATTCCTGCTCCGCTCCCAGCCCGGCACCAGGCGCTGCGCAGCACTCGCTGCCTGCCATCCCCAGGAGCCGTGTTCTTTGTCCGCAGCTCCGCAGGGCAGCGCAGCCAAGGGCGCCGAGCAGAGCCCCAGCCCCGCCGGAGCAGCCCCTCATCCATCCTGCTGACGGGCTGCTGCTGAGGGATCTCTGCCTGGCGCCGGGCCTGGCGCTCGCACAGGTACCAGCCAGCGCCGGGACCTGCAGCACAGCACTGAGCCCCTCCGCAGAGATGGTCTTATCACCTCGGCATCAAAATCAACACTGCCGCCGTCAAACACTGCCTGGGAAAGACATCTGCTATTTAAATGTATTCCAGCAGATGAAAGGAATGGAAACATAAAACCCAAACACTTCCCTTTTTTCCTAATGTAATCAGTATTTTTAAGCAGTTTATCTGCTTATTAATAGGAAGGTTTTAAAACATTTTGCTTGAGCTGACATTCTTTAATTATAATATTCACACTGCTGAATATGCAGTCACACCAGCAGAAGCTCTATTGTGAAAGAACACGCAGATTCAATCTGTTTCTTTCTCTGAATTTTTCTGACTTGGTCTTATTTTTCCATTCATCATTATATTTTTGTTTGCTCCTCACATTTCTTTCTAAATGTGTGGGTTTTTTCCTCTTACTCTGTTGTTCCACTTGAAAACACCAGGATTAGCATGCAGATGTTTTTTTTGATCAGAGACTTTTTTTAATCATTTCCATTTTCCACAGTCTATTTGGGTAGCTAGGGATATTTTTTGTTTGTTTGCTTTTGACCCTGCTTTGTTGGTTTTTTTCTTTTTAATGTATTACCCTCATCTGAATGTAAACACCTTCTGTTTGTTATTGTTTTTGTAAATCAGCATTTTAGAAAATTAACTTATTCTAGTTAAATAGATCATGAGCTATGCTAACCCTGCCAATAATCTAAGAACTTCCATGTTTTTAGTGCTTTGATAACTGTGAAAGCTTAGGTCAAATAGATACTGGTTTAGGAAGGTTTTGAAAAAAAAATAAAAAAGAAAAAGAAGGATAAGGTTTTACATTATTTGTGAAAAAATTGTGCTGTAATACCTTCAAAAATGACTTTTAGAATTCACGTAGTTATGGAATTTACTGAACACAGATCAATGAGTAAAGAATTCATACTCCTTGACAATCAGAAAGGACCAACTTCTATTTTTTTATTTAATTAAAAGGAATAATGACCTCTTTAAATGAGCTCCAGTTGGAATTTTGGCTAGGTCGTTATCTGCAGGCTATCGTTCACAGGAGTTGAATTACACTTAATTTTTAGAAAGCTGAGAAGAGAAAAAGACATTCAGCATCTTAGCCCAGGGAAACTGCCATCAAATGCTGCTTTAAGAACAAGAAGCAGAAAGAAAACAACCCAAGCTGTTACCACCCATGAAACTTGCAACATCCACCTTCACTAAATCTATATTATAAACACTGAAGAGGTTCAGGAATGCCTTATCTCTTGCATTAGAAGGACTGATCAATGGATTTTACAGGGCTGGTATTTCAAGATCAATTTTTAATGCCAAGAAACTAAAGTTGAGGGTGGGTGGTCTTCCATAACCATGAACATTTCCTGTAACTAAGATATCCACCACTGCTCTTTAGTGGCTGTATATTTTTTAAAGAACATTCATGCCTGAAACATCTATGGATAAGAAGCTCATCTCCACACTATCCCTTACAAGGAAAGGCAAAATTGCCTGCAGTGACATGTGCTGGGCAAGCTCAGGGATGCCATGAACATGTTGTCTGGGGGCATGGCCAAGACAACAGAAACTCCTGTTCATTTCCAAAGTTCGTTTAATGCCTAACACTTTCTAGGATCCCTCTTATCCAAAATGCCTTAGTTCCCTGAGGGGCCACAGCAATTGCATCACCGTGTCCTGGCACCCCCAAGGAGCAGCTCCAGGGCAGCTTCACAGCCTGGAGTTCAGTACTGAGAAAGCCAACATGCACCATTTAGTTACCTCTTAGAAAGCATCTGCCACCACCTCTCTCATGCAGAGCCTTCCTGGAAAGGCTTACTGGCTAAAGTTAAAAAAATATTATATTAAAATGTGAATTGTCCCTTGAAGGTTTCTTACAAGTAAGCAAATGCAAAACAAACAAACAAAAACAACAAAAAACCCAAAACAAAGCAAAAAGGAGGATGCTTTTTACTTTGTTTCTAAATACTTCATTAAAAATGTGTAATTTTTTAGGTGTTTAGAAAAGCTATCTTTTTTCCCCACAAAATAAAGCATGAGGTTATCTATTACCTGAAGCTATAATCAGGTTAATATAACAAATCTGTTTTTTCCCTGCAATCCTATTTCTTTTTACCCAAGTAATCAATTTTTGGTGACATCACATACTTCAAGGAGAAAACACAGGATGACTCTGCTACAGCAGTACAGCAGAGCAGCAAGAGATTTTTTTTTTTGTCTTGCTCTGCAGTATGTAACTGAAAATGCTTTAGGGGTTTGTCAGCTTTCTTTAAAGCCATGGCCATTAAAAAATGTTTTCTCAGTGCTGTTTCTGTGTCCTATCACAAACAGACAAAGGCAGAAGTTCCTGTAGCCCTGCAGCCCCCTTGCACCAACAAAGCTGAAGCAAAGGCAACAAAGGCAAGGTACAAACCTCTCTCAAGCAGGTGTTAGTGGGAAAATGTGGATGTGTGCCATCTCATGGGAGGGACCTGGGTGCATGAGGTTACAGAGGGATTATCCTAAAGATGCTGCCTTCTATCTTGTAATTTAGTGATTTCCTTTCCCAGCACAGCAGTTTATTTCAAGAAGAGCACAGTTTAACAACTCTTTGAACATACCATTATTACTGAATGTATGGTAATTAGTTCCTGCTTATGAAGCACTTGGACACAGAGGAACGTGCAAGTGTTAAGTGTTACAGTCATTATCATTCACCTTTACTTAATACATTTCTGTTTTATTTAGCTACTTGTGACCAAGGCATCCACGTGTCTTTGGCCAGGCTGCACATGGGTGAACCAGTGAGACCACAGGAATGGAAAAGTGGAGTCCTGAAATATGCTTAGCTCCAGAAAGCTATAAGTTCAGTTCGCTGGTAATAAGCAACTAGTTAGCAAGAAATTATAAAAGTTTTTGATTAAATTTACTATATTGCGAACCCCAAGTCTCCAAATTAATCGTAAGCTGAGCTGACTTAAAAATATCTTGAGACTGTTCTTTTATATTTTTTTCCTTTGGTAGGCTTCATGTTTTCAAGGCCTTCACATGCATGAGCTAAGGATTTAACTTTTTTAGTAAAATCCATGTTTAATAACATTCTTACCTTAACAGGTCAGAGCTTTAAGGAAATAAATTCTAAGAGTAGACAAGGAGTGATATACACAACAAATTTTCAGAAGAAACAAACACCACCCAAACCCTAAAATATTAAATATTCATTAATTCTAGTCACATAAGCTGACAATTTCCTTAAAATCTATGAGTTAAAATCTCAGCCTTGCAAACTCATAGAAGTCCACTGAAAATGTCACCAGGATCTCCTGGTGGAGAGTGGGGGACCAATAATTCAATTTAACTAAGAGTGATTGTAGGTTCTGTCATTTGGCCAGACAATCTAAATGACAGAAAACAGGATCATGTCCTTTTATAAATTTCATTGGGTTTGGCTTTTCTTTTTCCTTGGAAGAATACTGATGTGCTTGTCTGATTAACTGAAACTTAAGGCTGAGTTATAGATCTGACTTGGATTTAAGTGGAAGAAAAAGATGTCTGTGTAGGAAGAACAGATACATGCATTCTAGATGCATATACATCTATTTGTGTGAGGGCAAAAATCAGTTCTACTTACAATTACATGCCATAGTCTTTTTTTGTATATGCCTGTGCTTCTGTTGGGGTGCATATCTAAAAAGCTTGTACACTCAGACAATCTTCAAACCCCAGTGTCCAGGTCTGCAAATACCTATTCCAGTGAGTCATCACCAGCTTCATGAAATAATTTTCCATTGTAAACTTGCAAGTGATCTGCTCTGGGGTATAAAGACCTTAAAAGGCAGTGATAAAATGCACTTTAGGGAAAAAAAATTGAACTCAGCATGAGCTCACTCATGAAAGGAAGGGCACTGACACTCAAGCCTCAAGTTATCCAATTCCTTCTTTAAAAAGTGGTCTCTAATGGGTGGTTGCAAAACTGTATTTTTTGTGCTCCTTTCCTGTTCCTCCTCCATCAGAGGAGATATCACGACTCAAAGTTCTACACTCAGATTTAAGAATGTAGCCTAAATACATCAGGTACATATTTATATACTGCAGGTCTTTCACTGTATGACTAGAATGTGAGACAAGTGAATTCCACCCTGAGATTAGAGACTTCCCTGTAGTTCTCTGCAGATATGAGAAAACACAGGCCACAGGCTCTTTGAGCAACTCAGGGGCCCAAAAGTACAGGACATTTTCCCATGATAAATCAGCTATCTCAGAATGTCCTTTTTCTTTTTCCCTTTAAAATTTTTTTATTGGTGCAATGCTTCTGCAGTATAGACACTGTCAGAGCTTGAAGGTTTATTTGTCCACAGAACAGATAATGGATG
The DNA here is from genome assembly GCF_027579445.1 of Ammospiza nelsoni. Classification (NCBI taxonomy): domain Eukaryota; kingdom Metazoa; phylum Chordata; class Aves; order Passeriformes; family Passerellidae; genus Ammospiza; species Ammospiza nelsoni. The sequence goes on from NC_080633.1 coordinate 72,826,737, forward strand.
AACAGCAGCAATGAGAGTTTATTCAGCCCACCTCACCCAGGAGCCTAAATATCACTTGGCAGTGCCATCCTCCACGCCACTTCTGCTTCTGGTTCATGGGCCAGCGCTACTGAAGTTCTCAACAGATGATGCTATTAGTACAACCCACTACTATTTATCTTTTTTTTTCTGTATGAAAGGGAATAAAATACTTGTTTTGCTTACACAGTCCTGTGAAGAGCCATTAGGTGGTACTAATGGTGCTTCTGACTGCTGGCATCTGCTCTAGATAGGGTTGGAGTAGGGGCCTTGAAGGTAGAGGGCTTTCAAACATCCTTTTGCTTGCCAATCCCCTGAGGAATAACAACTACACTGGTATCAATGTACTGAAAGATGTGTGACACCAGCCAGCAAGCCAGGTACCTCAATGGCAGAGTAACACTTTATTGAAAGAGACAGGCAAGCGAGGGCAAGCTGTGAAATAAGATGCACAATTTCTTGTGAGGCCCTTTAAAACACTCTTACTGAACTACCTTGTCCAGGTAGCACTATTTAAAAACTTTTGGAGAGTATTTTATTCTGTCCAAAAATATCACTCTCCCAGAGTGATTTATCAATCCCTCATACTGTGTGTGTGTGTGGGGGGGGGGGGGGGGGAAATTCTAGGAGTCCCTCTTTTTCTTTTTAAAGATAGACAGAATTTTAGATGTAAAATACAATCATTTCCTCTAAGAATTCTTACCCTTCTACATTTCTTGTGTTGACATTTTGTAATTTTTTTCCAGTGCCAGTGGCCTGAACAGTAATGGTATAGGACAAACCAGACAGTCACACAGTACTTGTCCTGAGCAGGACTCTGGGTAAAATGTTCATTCCTGTGTCTACAAGAACTGTTATAATTACAATCTTTTATTTTATTTGTGGCTTTTTCCCCTGATAGAAGAAAAACCAAAATATCCTTTACGGTGTGAGATGGTTGCAGATCATTTTCCCTCTTTGCTTGTGGCTTTTAAAGAGATCATTTCTGCAAAGAACTAGGATTCAGCATCCTATTTCTGGCACAGTGTCCACGCTTCTGACTTTGCATGGGAAGGGTTAGAGCTGAGAAAGCAAAGCTGAGTATTTATATCACATAGGTATGTGAGCTGTGCCTAGAGCCAAGCAGTACAGAAGACTTGCACTGTATAGGCACACACCTCATTCTGCAGAGAGGACAACAACCAAAAAACTGCCTCTGTGAAAACGTATTCTGTCTTTTTGGCATTCTTTCAGGCAGGCAGAAACAATACATAGCACAAATGCTCCAAAGCATCATCTACTTTGCAGTCACAGAGGCCTGTTCTCTAGCTGGTAAAGGCAATGACAGTTCCTTAAAGTTACTAGAGTTAGACATGGATTTACTCCAAATTAAGGACTTGGCCGAGATATTTTTTTTCTTTTTTTAATGCATTAGCAGATGGCAAATATGCATTGAGCACAGAAAAACTTCTGGTTTTTGAGGGCAATGGTTGCTTGCAATGCTAATTTGGGGCTTTATGTTTATGCAAGCTAACCTGGAGGGACACATTTCAGAGCTGGGTTGAAGCTGCAGAAAGACTCAAGCAGCAAAGTGCAGAATACCAGTAACCCATTTAAAGCTGGCAGTGTGAATGCAGGGTTGGGTGTCTGCTCATTCTGAAGAGATTCAGAAAATAAGGCAGGAGCAGATGTTAGATCACAACTTTATATATTTCCCTTATTCAGTCGTGTCAAGATGAGACCATTTGCAAAACTTTCAAAATGGGAAGGTACTTGGCTTTATGTTTGGATTCCGGCTAGCTGACACACCGCTGCAAGCTGATGTCCACATGAGAACATTTTAGAGCACTGTTGTGTGGTGGAAATCAACTCATAAGGAGCATCCAAAAGCAGATGTTGAGAGATGTTTACAAACCAGGTGCTGACAGACTGTTTTCATCTAGTAGTTCTTTTGACGGATATACCATACCCGTATCTGCAAACTGTGATGACACAGACAACCTTTCCCTCCAAACTCTGTTAACCTTGCTGCAGAAAGCAACCTGGGATAACAACAAAGTAGCTATTGACCAAGGTTGAACAGCTTATGTAGTTCCGAGAGTGTAGTCACAGAATAGGAATAAAATGAAAATTAAAGCTCAGAGAAGAGGTCATTTTCCTGGCAACAATCCTACCCACAAATACAGAGGAAAGATATGTCATTCTCAGAGCAAAATTTATCCTGAAGACAATGGAAGTCACATAGTATGGTCTCCTGTGACTCCCAGCAAACATTCTGTACCTCACTTTTTATTTCTTACTTCTTTCTGTTATTTTCTTTAAAGAACTGTGACATTCTGTGTTATGCCTGATACCATGCTGTTCCTACACATAAGACATTCTTGTGTCTGTCTTACAGTCTGTTTTTGTGTTGGGTTTTTTTTCTATTTCTGATTCATTCAAGGGAACCAGGGAGCCATTTTTGTGAGTGAAAAATCACAGACCTCACCTGCAAATTCTGTGCACAGAAGACTTTAAAACCATTTCAGTGGCTACAGAATGAATCACAATACTGCAGGTGTTCAGCCATCTTTTTTAATAAATATGCTTTAATTGGACAAAAGTGTAGCTGACATGTTTAACTTACACATCTATTATAAGGTAGAACTCACTTAACCACTCTCTTCTAATATGATTTCCTGTGAAGTTAGCCATATTTTGGTCAAATAATCCTGCAGCTAAGACTGATTTCTCTGAACATATTTGCCAGCTGGGACTCTATTAGGTTAAAGCACTGTTTCCCACAATTAGGACCCATGGACATTAATGTCATACAAATAAATATGTGTTGCTGTAGAATATATTTGATAACTAATTCACCACACAGATTAAGTATAAACTATCCACTTGCACAGTTGATTTCTGTGTCTCTGGCCACAGAAGTCCCATGATATTGCTCCTGCTCTCCGGATATGTGGCTGAGGATTTTTTAATAGGAGAGAGAGAAGAGAAAGTGGGGAGAGCTGACTGCTCTAAGTTCCTGGGCATGTCCACTGTTGATAATTTATTCATGCATTTTCTTCTGCTTCCTTGGTCTGGTTTCTCAGCTCATATTTATCATTACAGCTCCTTGGAAGTCAATGGAATAATATTCGTTTGTCCTCTTTTGACTGAGAATATGACTGGATAAAATTTTAGCCAGAACTGAAGAATAAGCTAGAAACCTTGAGTGTTGTTAATCCAGCATCTAAGGGGCTTATTCCTCTCAGGTACTGCTCCCTGATTCAGCACAATCTTTTGAGTATTTGTTTAAATCCCTCTGTCAGTAATGACCCACAAGCACAGGCCGAAGGCAAGTGTCACAAGAAAATATTCTGACTGCAGTTCTTGGAGTCTTTCTAACAGCAGATTATTGAAATGTGAATGCAGCCCTAAAACTTAAATTCAGTTTAGCACATCCTGAGAAGCCAGGAAAATGAGAAATCTTTCTCTGAATGTAGTAATGCTTGTTTTTGCTCTGAAGAACCAGCAGTTTTCAGATTATGGCTCTAGTATTTTAAAACTTAAGAGCCCTTAAGACTGAGACAAAAACCATGCTATTGGTCATAAGGAAAACCACGGATATGCTGAGAGTTCTAATAAAGTAAAGAAGATCCTTAAATATCAACATTTCTTCAGAACCTTTTAGTGTCTTATGACTAGAGAAGCTCAGGAAAACCAAAATACCATCTCCCTTGCTGTGAGCCAGTGGAGCTCATAGCCCCTAGCTGATAATCTTTTCCCTTAGCTCTACATGCTATGACCACCACATCCAGCCCTTGGCGAAATGAGTGTTAAATTCACTGAAGAGTATCAGAAATGGAAATACACAGGGGGAAAAAAAAGGCCACACAATTTTCTAAAGCAGCTGAACTTGGAAAAGACAGTCAATGAGGGAATTAGGACAGTTTGAAAAGAGGTAACAGAACAGGCCATTGTTACTGCTTTCTATTTGAACATTAAAATAAAAATAATAAAAAAGCATCTTGGCCAGAAGTAGAATAAATTCCACTCTGCTCCACTAAGCTGCATGTCTTTGGCCTGATTACCTGTACAGGAAAGTGAGCAAAGTTTGGCCAGCAGATTTAGGTATCTGCTCCTCACCCCTTTCCCACCTGGTAGCATGCTTCTTTCTGGGCTGCCTCTGTAAGAGCAGAGAGCAACAAGAGAGCTCCTGCTCTGTTGCATCCCAGAACATAGCAGCAGAATAACCCTCTGCTCCTCTCCTAGCAGAGGTGGCCCAGAAGCAGCCTCATAAGCAGGACTGTGAGTCTTATAAAAAACTGAGACACTGGGATGGAGTTGCTACTGGTTGCACAAAGTGAATGTCAAACAGGAAAATTCCCCTCCGGGAAGGTATGTCAGGCGAGCCTTGATCCTGTACATCTGGATTTTACTCCCCAAAGTAATGTTAGCTGGACAACATTCAGCTCCTGGTCTTGCAGATCTCAGCCTGACTGCCAACTGCAGATCACCCTGTCCCAATGGACTTCAGGGACAGTGAAGAGCAACTGAGCCCAGCATGAGACAAAAGCCATCGCTTTGCAGGATCAAGCCCATCCCAGGATGCAAGAAGCAACTTATCCCTCTGACATGTGTGGGGATGAGGTACCAACAGATCAGCACAACAAACTGGTGCCTGGAATATTCACAAAAGTAACATTGCAGAGGCAGAAATAATAATAATGATATTAAAAATAATAAATAATGAAAATATAAACCTGGGTATGATTTCTCTTAGATGCAAATCAAGATTTAAATATAAAAATGATAGGCCTCTGTTAATCCTTCTTAGGAAGTCATAAATTGTTAATCAGACCTTAGGCAGTGTTGTTTAATACCAACTTTAATAAAATAGCTGCCTGAAGCAGAAAGACAGTTGGGATCCTGACTCTAAAACTTTGGTAACCTCATCCACTTTTTTGTAGCCTGAGGCTCTTACACTACCATTGATACCAACTCCTTTGAAATATGCTCATTTTTTAGGTTGCTAAATTATTAAACACCTTATTAGTTGAAAGATTAGATGGAAAAAAGTCATCTCTGTATGACGGAAAATGGATTGGAAGAAGAAGAAAAAGTTGAGGGAATATTTACATAAAAGATACAGCTCTGTTGTTGATATACAGAGGTAATCCATAATCCATAATTCATTTAAGAAATGAACCCATCAAATTACATAACTACGCATGACAAATTGCTACTGTTGAGCTATCCTACAATAAATTACAAGGAATCATTCCTGTCAAGAGTGTATTTTGTTTGAGACTAAAAAAAGCAATGTCGCTACAAGGTTGTTTTCCCTCTTGTTCCATAGGATTTGTCTATCACATACAATCTCTCACACTTCCACCATATAATTTGATTGGGGTAGAAAAAGCTCCTTTGTGTGGAGTAACCACAAAGTCTTCAAAATTAAAACTGCTTTGAAAATTCCAAGAAAAGAGGAAAGGACGAAAAGGAAGAATGCTTCTTTCTCATTATTTCTTAATGCTATTTGTCAGTCAGGTGAGCAGATCCTTAGAGTAAAAAATAAGAAACAATCATTTCCTGAACTGTGATGTCTTTTTTAGTGTATGTCCAGAGCAGCTTGTTAGCATACTGATTGTTTCATTTAATATGCAATACAGAGCATACTTACTACTTTGAAGTGCTTATTCATGATGTCATGGATATTAGTGTATATTTCTTAATTACACAACAGAACAATCTTTCCTCTTTCAACTTACACTTTCTGCTGCTCTGATTGGTTTCTCTAACTAGCCAGAATAATCATTTTGCCACACAGAAAAAGAAAAGGGAAAAAAAAAGTAAACAATTTTAAAAGCCATTTTAATTTAATAACAAATTGGAAGCTGTATTCTGTGTTAAATTAGCACTGCAAGCCTCATATCAATTCAAGGCAAGGTTCCCTGTTCGTTACTGCTTAATTAATCAGTCCTGTTTCCATCTAAATTAAAAGTTTTCTCTCCTCCCTATCATCTCTAACATCTCATTTCAGGCAGCATATCAAGTTAATCTTGCTTGCATTAGCAACTTATTTCTAATGGCTTGGTTCAATTATTTGGTTTGAGCATGGTGTTAATAATGCCAAGGTTGTGAGTTCAATCCCTGTATAGGCCATCCACTTAAGAGCTGGACTTCAAGATCCTTATGGATCCCTTCCAGCTCAGAATATTCTGTGATAATTCATCCTATCCCAGTTTGCAGATGAATTCTGATTGGTCTCTGCTTTGTTTTGGGCATCTTGGAGTCAATGGTAAAACAGCAATCGCAAGAGCGAGCTCATCCAGTCTCATGATGAACCCACAATGCGACAACAAACACGTACTTCCAACACACTGAAGTCTTTTGAACTTTTGGCTTCCTGGTGTGCCTTGTCCTTCCTGAGGAAACATGGCACTTAGAGACAGGTTTAGTGATAGACTTGATGGTGCTGGGTTAACTCTTGGACTTAGTGATCTTAGTGGTTTTTTCTAACCTAAAACGTTCTGTGATTAGAACATGCACAGGACTGAGCAAAGAATTAGTATCTTATAAAACAACAGAAAAGTATATAACATTCCCATGGAAGAAGAGAAATCTGTAAAGGAAGGAGAACACAGGAAGCTGGGTGGTATCTGAAATGAATGTCCTCATTAACCTTTAGGCAACATATCCTGGAAATAAAGCTTCAGTGAGCTTGAGTCCTGCACTACCAGCAGTAGTGTATATAAAAAAGTATCAAACATTGCACCATGTCACCTTTGGAGACTCCCAAAGGTGGAAGGATGTGAAAAACAGGACTTGAACACCACCTGGTTGAATATCTCCTGCTTATGTTGACCCCACCATTCCTAGAGTTGGAAACTGCTGCTGCTGCCATAATCTGGTAATTTACAGCACCAGCAGCAAAGCACACTAACTGTGGAATTTAGCAAAAGACCTCTGGTGTTTCGGATTGCACCAATCTGGCCCCAGTCAAACACTGACTGAAGCTGCAGCTGCTCATACGTGCCAGTCTTTCCATTTGCCTTGCTCAGCTCAACCTTCAGAAGTAAGTTTCCTGGCTGCTCCTAGTGCTGGGATTCCTGCTTGCCCATGCCAGGATGTTTGTTGTTAACACTGCGACCCCCCAGGCACCACCCCAGCTCCAGCAGCTCCCTCCACAGAGACCCACAGCCTCCGAGACGTAACAGATACCTCCTCCTGCTTGGGTCAGGGCTCGAAACTAAATCTGAGCCCCAGGTGTCTGCATCACACAGAGGCTTGCTTTAATGCCAGCTTGACGAATACAAATACTTCTGCAATAGACACAAAACACACAATATTAAGTGACCATTCCAAGAGGATGAAACTTGTTCTGAATAATTCTAGTATTTACTTTTACTCATCCAGGACTCAGGATGTTATTGCAACAGGGAAGAAAGATGTGCAGCATATTTTAACCTTCTAGATTTGCAGCAACAAGCCTCTGACCTCACATTTACCAGCCTGGTTGAAATTACAACCTGCTGCCAAGGAAAACTCTGTCATACATTAAAGTAACTCCACTATCAAGTAGCTTTGAGATATCTGACAAATGAACTACGGTGGATTAATGAGAAGCTGCTTCAGAAATCCTGCAAAAGAGACCCTTACGATGTTACAATATGGTAATGCATTTCATTTAATAGCAATATAAATTATGTGCTGAGAAAAGTGGGAGCCTCTTGTGTTGTTTTGTTGTGTTTGTTTTTTTTTCCAAGAGGAACAGAAATCCTTCCTATAAATCAGAGTGCACACTTCTGTTTCTGATGGGAAACACTGCTCTGAAAAGCACTGAATTTCAAAGCTGCTTGAGATTAGATTTTCTGCAGAATTGTGCTGATGGCTGTAAATATTAATAAATATGATACACTGGGCCAGCTTTTTTTTTTCAGATGCTTATGCTCTGCTTCCTCTTAAGTGCAGATGACCTGAAGACACAGGCACCAGGAGGAAGATTCTGAGCTAAGAATTGGTTTTAGAGATGCAATACGCAGTGACACTTGCACAAAGGAAGGATGTTCCCATTACATGCCAGCAGAAACAGCCAGGAAGTGAAAATCTCAGTCCAGTCCTCTCTATGCCCCCTGCAACTGCTGATGGGAGCTGACAGAGACTGCAGAGAATCCTTCTCCATGCTGCACAGATGATCCAGGGATCATTTGTTGGCATCAATGGGATGCCAATGGTGGTTATTCCTTACACAGGTTTTCTTTCCATCCCCATTTAGTATAGTCTATTATTTAGGGATACAAATTATACAAACATTTGGCAGTTGTGTTGTGGTCACTATGAAAGTAATTGCAAAGTTGTAAACACCTAATTACAAACCCTGACGTCTTGATCCAGAAGAATACTCAAATATTCAAACAACCTTGTAGACTTCAGTGCAGTTTATTGGTACTTTTAAAAGCAAGCTGCTCTGGGACCAGGTATGATAAGTCAGAGAGAAGAGCATGCTTTGTTTATGGCAGAAATAACTCGGTAATTATCGGCAGTGAGAAGGGAAATACCATAGCAGAGCATTCATACTATTTAGACTTAAATGGAGTTTAGATGAAATACAGGGTTTTATAAAACTGGTTGGCACAGCATGAATTGCTTAAAGGGATGTGGCTGGTGGACTTAAGAGTTGCTTCTGCATCTTTTTCCCTTTCAGCCCTGACAGCTAAATTGAGCACCAATTTCACAAAAGAAATTTGCTCCCTGAAAGAGATTCTACCTCTATATATTCCTGCTCTGTGATCTGCCAGGGCACTCTTCACACTATGAAAGTGAGGAAATAGGCTCTCTTGAATTCTTGTAGAGCTTGATCAGTTTGTCAGGCCAGCTCCAAAAGCATTAGGTCATAGTAGGTGGCACAGAGCTCAGGACCTGGTACTGCTTCGATCTAAACTGGCCACATAACTTTTAAATTTAATGTGTCTTTTTTATGTGTCTTTTTCTACTTCTCCCTCTATTTTATTTACACTAAGATCAATACCCGTGTCAGGGGTATTGGTGTACACCATGTCCTCATTCAAGTAGCTTCCCTTTGACTCACCTTCATATCTATGTGCTAGGAATACTACTCCTTAGATATTTACAAAGCAGGGGTGCTTTGAAATGAATTCATGCAGGCATGGACATGAACAAGAGATAGTGTGGTATGACCTCTGGCTGCCCCAAACCACAGGGAGCAGCATGCAGAATAGGCAGCCTTTTATGAGATTTCTTTTTTATCCCCTTCTCTCCCACAGGCATAAGTAGGTGGGAATGTATGAGGCAGGGAATGGTAAAGAAACTCTGTGGCCAGTCCAACTCAGCCAATGCAGAGAGTAAGGTCATTGCCACCTTGCTTGGGGACAGCTCAGATTACTTTCTCCTGGGAATAAGATACCCAGCCTTGTCTCAGACAGCTCTGGAGCTACTCAGCTTCCCCCCCTTCCCCACCACAGAAAACATGGCTGAACAAACAAGTGAAAAATAACCAGAAAATCCTTTGGGGAGAGAGTGTCAAAGCAGATGCAAGGAGTCCTTGAGAAAAATAATTGGCTTTCTTTTGGATGAAAAAAAGAGAGCCAAATCTGACTTTTTTCCCCCCATCCATTCTTTGATCAGCTACAGCAGCTGAAGAGAGCAGGAGAGAGGCAGGCGGGTTGACTGCAAGCTGTACTTGCTAGAAGAGCCTGGTTCAGCATCCCTGCTGTGTTATGATCTCCTCCTGTGACCTTGGGCAAGTCACTCACCTTCGTGGTGATTCGCTTCCCCCACTGTAAAACACAGCCAATTATACAGGCCAGCCTCACAGTGGGGCCATGTGGTGAAAATGTGGAATTCTGGAACACTTGAACAGCTTTTGAGTGAAGGCCTCACGTCAATGAACTACACCTTGTCCCTTACTTGAAGTGAGACTCCCAAATATGCACAGAGTATCTGTGGGTTCTTGGGGGGAGTTTGGCAGACTACAATAAGCTATATAATGTTCTTTTTGTCCACAAAGATACTTATGTCAAACAATGATTGCCAGACTAATGACACCCTAAAGTTACAAATCATCAGGCACTCAAAGTGAATCAATTCAGTGAGGAAACAGATTTCACCTGAGTCCTCTGGGCAAAACTAAAAGGAACCATGTTTTTAATTATTTTTGCTGCGGTATTGGATCTAAGAGGATGAGGGAGGAGGAGACATCTTTCTGAGAGAGAGTTTTCCCTGGAGTGAGCCTGTCAGTACCAAGGATGGCCCCAGTGCCGCAGTGCCAGCACCCCAGCTGGGGCCCTCGGGAACAAGTGCTTCTCCCACCACTCCAGGGCCTCTCACGCAAGTCTGGATCACCATGACCTTCAATGCTAAGTGGAGTTACCATCAGAGGCAAGTATTCTCTTTGAGTTTGGTGTTACCTTCACAACAAAGCAGAGCTACATGGTAATGATCGTGTTGATTAAGCAGCCTTTGTGCTTATAGAAGCAATTAGTTGACAATTGTAATGAGGGAACAGGCAGCTCTGCTTTCCACCAGACAGGCATGAACCTGCAGTACCTGGGGAAACTTGACTGGTGTTTAATTTTTGTGCTAATTTTCAATTCCTGCTGACCCTTCTCCTAGGTCCTCCTGCTCTGACTCTGATTAGATGCAGAAGCAGGAATGCTGGAAAGATACACCACCTATTATCTCAGAGGCAGCTGTAAACATTACAGCATGATAATGAAATTAGTTTAGCTGAGAGGAATTACGGTACCCAGTTAGTACAGGACGGATCTCATTCATAAAGTGCTCTCTTCTGTGCATTGTGGTGTGTCACTGGGGAAGAGCTGAGGGGCTATGATGGGTATTTATGTTGCAAATGAAATCCAACAGTCATATTCTGGCTAGAATTTTCTGACTATATATAAATATATATGCATATCCTGACAAGACAGGCTAATTAACCCATAAATTATTTGCCCACAATGCCAGAATAAAGCCATTATTGAACAGGTTACTTAAAGCATAGCAAGGCTGGCAGTGTTCTCGAATGAGACCAGATGGAAATGTATATGCACTTTTTGTCTACGTGCCTGGTGCAGAGGAGGGTATGGAGAGGTGTCTTGTGGCTGGGTGTGAAGAAAGATAATGCAGTATCACTCTATCTTGGATGTTTCAGCATGGTGTTATCAAGTGCTCTGGCACCATCACAGTTAAGCAATCACTTCTTTGCTTAAAGATTTTTTCTGGAGATCCAACATCCAGACTCAGAAAGGACACCATGCCAGTTGAGTGTTTTTCATCCTGACAGGGCTCACAGGCTTCCCTCACCCTTCCCCATCAGCACTGATCCTCCATGTGCTCAGAGGGTTGCAGCTCCAGAAGAAACTATCCTCTCTGTTTTGTTTTGAGAGAGAAAAATACTCAAGGAGCAGGCAGCTCCACAAGACTGGATGTACCGACCAATAACATTAATTCACACCACTCTATAAACACTCCTGAAATTCAGTTATCCTATTTTCTTCTGGGAATGCTCTTGCTAACAAACAAACAAAAGCATAAACTCAAATATTTACAGTCTTTGTTTGGGCCTTTCAGTGCCAAATGCACAACAGGAAAATAAAGTGGAATACAATGGTAGCAGCCAGCCCCATCTGGAATAGGGAGATGGTCAGGGATACAAAGAGGGATAAACCTGCCTGAAATGGGATGGGGAAGTTGATGATGGGTGATCAGGATCAGGACACACAGCAGTGCCCTAGAGAAGCTTAGGACTGAACCTGGATGGACTCCCAACACATACCAGCTAGTCATTGGGGAAGAACCAAAAAGAGATTCTTAGGCTGAGATTTATGGCATAGAAAGCACAACTGGATATGAAGTACTCACAGTCAAACTTTAAAAATGCTTTTATCCACCACTTTCCCCACCTAATTCCACTGCAGCAACACTCACAGCACAACCCAGAGAGGATGATTTTTCTGCTGATGTTTTGTATTAATTATGCATTCTTCAAGGGTGTTTTTAAAACGGGGACTAATAATCTACCCTGTACCTTTTGTTAAGCAATAAAGACAACTAAAAGCTGCATTTAAAACTAAACGTTCATCTCTCCCCATCCCAAATGAAACAAGGCAAGATGCCATACCTTTCTCCTCACACAGCATAGTTTTTTCAGACCCCTTGGAAAGGTCTGCCATGACTAAGCATGCAGCATGAGCAAACCAGCTGCTACTGGATTTTTATCTCAACCAGAACACATTTAAACTTGAGAACGGTGTTTATACTGCAAACTGAATTCTGCATAGAGTCAGCAGAAGAGATTTGATCTGTGTGCCACAGAACTCTTCATTTTGCGCACACGATGGGAGACTCACTTTAAAGACTCACATTGAAAAGATCCTGCATTTGGCCCCACCATGGCAGTCAGGATAACCACAACTGAGTTTATCAGCCCTGTTTCTAAGAGCTATAAACCCAAGAAATTATATAAGGAAAAGAAAAAGGAAAAACGAAGCAAACCCCAAATGATGCAAAGCCTTTGAAGACACAGGAACAGTTACTGCAGCTAACTAGGTCTTCAAGGGGTTAATGAGAAAGTCTCCTTAACACCCAGCTTCCAAGGCAAAGCCTTTCCCACATGCTTATGATAATCAAAAGATACTGAAAACCAATTCTACTTCATTCTGGTATAATTGCAGCAGAGCCACTAGAGGAATTGTAACCATTATGTAAGATGAGGCACCATCACAGTGGGGCCTGCTGCTTCAAATGCATTCTACCCACTCTTTTTTATAGATTTCAGCTACCTTTTATTTTAGTAATTAGCCACCATTTCCAAGATCCATAAGTAATTTCCTGCACATCTTGAGCCATAATGCTGCAAGATTGCACTAGAAAGGTAACAGAATTTAAAAGTAGTCAACAAAGGGAAGGCGACACACTGAAAAGTTCAGTTAAGCATACGACAGTGACCATCATTTCATTTAACAAGAGATAAATGTTGCTTGACCCCTACACGGCACACAGGCAACCACCAGAAAACCCAACAGTGGTTCCTTCCAAACCCCAAAATACGGCAGTAGTCCATTAATGAGCAGCATATCAGCTTGCTGAAAACTTCTTCAGTCAAAGCAAAAATGATGCAGCACACTCGAGGTGACAGTGGACTGGAGGGAGGCTCCTGCCCAGAGGAATCCAGTATGCCCTTGAGAAGAGGGCGGCTCATTTAGAGAAGGATCTCAGCTGGTGAGAACACAGGCACATTCATAACTTCTATCAAGTTCACATTAGTTTAGAGATCTTCTGCAGAAAGCAGTGGGAAAAAACCCCACACTTCTTAACATGTGTATGTTTTGCTTTGAAGGAAGTCTCTCAACTAAATATTATTGAAACAGCAGATGGCAAAATGCAAACTTTATGAAAGGGAAGGCTGCCTTGAGTGGCAGGTTACTGCTTGCATGGAAGAGCTGCGCAAGGGAAGAAGGGAGGAATGAAGGGAGAGAAGAGTCAGAAGTTAAGATGCACATTTCTAGCCGAACAACTTGGTTAGAAAATGATGACTGTGTCTATAAATATAATCTTTAGAGTGCTGGCATGGAGATATGCAAGAGCTGTGAACTGGTGTGAAAATTAAAATATCTAGAGAGACTAATAAGTCCCTTCGGGGACCCCAGTTACTTAAATGGCTGCAAAGGATAATTGCAGAGAGCTACAACAGGACTGAATCAATGCCATTTTCCAGGGGAAAAAAAAAAAAAAAAAAAAAAAGTATTACTGCTCTGATTATGTTATTCTGAAAAGACTGGCTGCTTTCCTCTTCCCTCCCTCAGCTCAAAAGTCAACTGCAAACCACCAGAAATATGTCCAGAAAGATTATGGTGCAGCTGAAAGCCAGAAGCATGGGATTATATATTTACTGGTGCTGTGTCAGATAACATCTGAGAGAAGAGGAAAAAGAGATTCAGCTTTGCAGGCTTTATTAGCATGTTTGGGCTCTTTAAAGGAGCTATCCAATTGTGTCATTGCTGCCAGGCCTTTAAAACTGTATATATCCATGATAAAGGAATCTACTTAATCTTGATCACAAGCCTCCGAGCTCTACCCGACTCCCCTGTGACATGCAAACTTATTGCCTTTAAACAGGAATTAGAAAAAAAAGAAATGAACAGGGATGCACCATTACCCATAGCATTATATTGCTCAGGAACAGATGTTAATCAATTTTATGGAATGTTTTAAGTAACATGCTAGTACTTTTGTAAAGAACTGTCTGCATAATAGAGATTTCAGCCCAGCAAATACAGGAGATAAGCCTTTATCTTGACTGGGAGAGTTATGTCTATTTTGATTAAAACCAAAGAGGTCTGCACAATCAAGCAATTTTATTCCCTTGGAATTATGTCATTTCCAGAATGCTACTACACATGGTCCTGTGACAAAAGGGAGTGGAAATAACCTTGCTCTTGATTGAAATGTTCTCCTTGCATAAATGCTCATCCATGTAGCTCATGAGGTACACATGTAGGATGTACATTCCATCCTCAGAGATTCCTGAACAGACAAGAACTGTACTTTTATTCCAGCTGTGCTAGAAGAACAGTAAATGTGGAGAAAGGACTGACCTTACACTCTGTAAGTAATCTGTGCTACTCAATCTCTCATGCACAGCTAACAGAACTTTAAAATCCCAAAACACACACAAGTAAAAGGGAAAAGGTGCCCTATCTTCTCGATTTGTATAAAAGTAGTAGCTGTGCCATCGTGCTAGGAGTAATTTTGGTCATTAAACTTCTCGAACCTTGAATGTCATCAGGAGTTACTTAGGTGACCATCCACTTGCACTTAAAAAGTGCTGCATTTAACTCTCCGTAAAATATGGATTTTATTGCAGCAGTGACAGGACTCCTTTCCACAGCCACTGACCTCTACTGCTATTGCTTATCTCTTGACTCGACCTTCTGCATAAGAATACACAGATGTAGTATGCAAACTGTATTCCCTGTGCGTGCATGTAAGTAGGTGTTACTTACATATGAATACATAAATAGTTCAACCTAGCTGACACAGAAAGTATGTTACCAGCTCCTTAGAAACATTTACTACACCACCAATTCAGCGCTCGCTTTCCGCAATTTCCCAACTTCTTTCCTGTAAAAATGCCTATACGCCTACCCTCTTACTTCCACCTCCTCCAGCACTCCTCAACCCGTTCTTTTATCAAATAAAAGACTTCACATTTGTCAATTCCTGTAACGTCCCCCGATCTGCTCGCTCTGCCCCCTTCTTTTCACTGAGGGAGCGCCTCAATTCAACTGTGCTCTACATTCAGTTCTGCACTTTGCCTCGGATTTCGCTCATGATTCGAAGGGCTTTGCCCTGTATTCATTTCAAAGCAACTAGGCAGTATCAAGAAACAGAGACAGACTTTAAATATTATTATGTTCTAGTTACTCATCCTTTTGCTGTTGTTATTACTAATTATTACTGTTATTCTCTTCCAAGCACACACGACCCCTTCTCCCGCTCTCACCACCTCTCCTCGCCCGAAGTGTCTTGCCGGCGATGACAATCCCCAGGAAAACGCCGCATCCCTTCGCTTCACTGGCAGCGCCAGCAAACGCGGTCCCCGCACGCCCCTGAGCATCGGGCAGGGCGCGGAGCCCCGGGGGGGTGACCCCGGCGCGGCGGCGGGGCCAGAGCCCTCCGCAAGAGCAAGACAGCTGCCAACTTTGCAAAATAAGTGCTGTCCCCCTCCTCGTCACCCCCCCTAATTAGCATTCCCAATAAGCACCGCAGAAATAATAAGAAAGAAAGGGAAAAAAAAAAAAAAAAAAAAAGAGCAGAAGGCGGCTCGTTGGTGAGAGCCAGAACTTGCCCCTCCAGAGGTGCAGAGCCGCATCTCCTTACCGGCACGCAGGGACGACGCGGCCGAGCCTCGCCCGGGTCGGCGCAGCTCCCCGGCCCCTTCTCCCGCCGCTCAGCTTCCCCGCCTCGCACTAGGGCTCCCGCTCGGCCAGCAGCACTTTTTAACTCCGGCATGCAGGCAGCCCGAGCCGAGGGGGCTCTCTATCTGATTGGTTTCCATTCACTGCTCCTGATTAATAAAAAAAAAAAAAAAAAAAAAAAAAAAAAAAAAAAAAAAAAAGGAAAGGAGGAGGGGGAGGGAAGAAAAAAAAAAAAAAAAAAGAGAAAAGCTAAACTCCTCCCTCTCGGCTGGGCTCCCTGGCAGGCGCGCACACACACCCGCACATACGCGCACCCGCACCCCTGGCGCCGGCGCTGCGGCTGCCGGGGCTGCCGCACTGGGGCCGGGGGGGCGCGGAGCGGGCGCGGAGCCGATTCCTCCGGGCGGGCAGGGATTTGCAACTGAATGCGGTGGGAGGGCAGAGGGGGAGGGTTGTGCCAGCGAGCCCCCCTTCCCCCCCGAGAGCCGCTCCGTGCTTGAGGTGGAGAGCAGCCAGCTTCTTCCCAATCGTTTGGTAGCGATAGCTAAAGCGGAATAAAATCGGGGGAGAGGGGATAAAGAGGAGGCAGAGGCACGCTCCTCTGTTGTGAACTGTGTGTTTGTGCTGTGCGGCTTCTCATCCTCCGAGCTGGTCTTAAGTCCTTCTCTCGACATCTGAGATGCCCCGCTGGTCTTTTCCCACACTTCCCAGGAAGTTCCTGGACTTGATGAACCAAGATATATCGGTGAATTATTGATGGAGATGACACTTCGTGGTCGCATGTGCCGGTTTCTATGTGAATGGAAAGCAGCGGAGGGGGATTTTCCAGGTGCCTGCCTTCGCTTGGTCCCTCTCTCCCCTGAGGGCTCCCCACTCAGGAGGTTATGACTAATCTTAATGCAGAACAAACTGAAATCTCAGCTTTTGCTTGCGGGACTCGTGGAGCCCTCTGCACATATGCTTTTTGTACAGTCTCGCCCCCCCACAACCCCCAAACGCCTAAATAGAGTCTGAAATAAGGCTTTGCATTTACTTAATCTATATTTTAAATTACAAGATGGAAATTGCCAGCCGGTTTATTATTTACCTGACAAGAGTCCACTCCAATTCAGCTGCATGGTGTCCCCTTAAGATTCATGGGAAATGTTGCAAGAACTGAAGCTTTCTGCCATTTGCCTCTCGCATCTCCACTGTCTTAGGTTTGACCTTTATGATTTTTTTTCCCTGCCAGTAAATCTAAAGTCATCCTGTTTTTCTTCATTTTTCTCTTCCTTTTTTCTTCCCTTGCTCCTATCCACCTTTCACAATTTTTTCATGCTGTGTATCTTAAGGATGGGTCTATGCTGGCTCTAAGCCATCTTTATGTCCTGTTTTTGGACTATTTCAAGGCTTTTAGTTTAATTTAAATACCCTGAGCACCAAGAATTCAGGTAGCAATCTTGCTGCTTGTGCTCAGTGCTGCAGCACCATCTTCACAGCACAGCTGAAACTGGTGCTGGGCTTGTTGTAAAATGTGGAATATGTAAAAATTTTTAAGGAAAGATGTTTTTTAATATTTGATCTTCGTGTACTTTCAAGACTAGTCAACAAGAAGGGAGATTTAATCCATGAAATACAGCTAACAGTCATGCTCTAAGTGATGTCCAAGTGTTAGAAAAACAAATTACTTGTTGGTAGAATTGCCTTGTTAAGGGTTAGGGCCTGACATGCTTCAGCAATCTTGCACCAAGGGAAGGTTACCAGAGCTTGGGAGGAAGGATGTTCCATTAGTGGACACAAAGAATGCAGAATTTGCCGGCCACAAGGACAACTGGCAGAACTCCCAAGGTAAGGAAGAAACTAATAAAGATAACTCAGCAATTGTGCTGAAATCAGCTCCAGCTGGGTAAAAGGTAATTCTGGCAGGGAGAGATCATGACCGCCGACTCATGGATCATCGACCCAAGAAACCCAACAACTCAAGAGAAAGATTGAGCATAAAGATTAATTAGCATGAGAAGCAAGAGAATCATTAACCAATAGAAGATAGGATAGTAACTAATAGAGAACTATGTAACTTGTCACCAATGAACACTAACTCCTTTGTTTGCTGAAATGTACAAATAGTGAAAATTTGATAGCTGGTGTGCTTGGTTTATGGAATACCACCAAGCACCCAGGCTTGTGCAACTGTGAAATAAATAATCAATGTCTCTCTTGAGTGTATAATTATTGGCTTGTTGCACACCAGGTAACAAGTCTGATTTTTGTGGACAACAGGCTCCTTAAGAAAGCCTTCAAGCTATTTCCCACAGCCACTGTGTTGGCAAAATTAATTATTTTAAGGACTCTGTATGATACTGCAAAAGCCAAAGCAGTGTAAAGAAGCTGCATTCTGCTTTGCATACATTTGTGAACTCAAGCAAATCACCCTGAAAACCCACTTAGGTACCACTGTCACCATCTGGCTATTTTAGTCTTTCCATGGCTGAGTTTTTCCAGCCTGGAGATCATTCTGGTTGCTCTTTGAACTTCCCCTGGTTCCCTCATTATTTTCTTTTTTTTTTCAGCAATGACAGGTCAGGAACCGAGTGAATATTTGCAGAGCATTCCCACGGGACCTTTCTGGACACAGTCTATCTCTCTTTATGACAGACCACATTTGCAGGCTTTCTTGTTCCCTGCCATATTGCATTGTCGATTCACTGCCCACTCTAACCCTGAGGTCTCCTTGGGCGTTATTCATTCCTAGATGCGTCATATTCTGATTAGCCTTGGTAAGGCTGCTTTTATTATTTTATTTTAATTTAATTTAATTTTTATTTTCTCAGACAGAGTGAAATTAATAATATCCAAGAAGGTCTTCTGTATTTTTGTTAAAAAGGAAAAGTTAGTGCAGGAACTGTTGTGTTCTCCATAACATGTGCGTAAGATATTTATCTTTGAATCAATTATATAAATTTGTGGTTCACAATTTGAAGTCCATAGCTGTGTGAAGAAAACTTCTTTCATTTTTGAGAGATATTTTCAGGATGATGCTTTTCTTCCTCAGCCCTCTTCTATTGACAGCTATAATGATAATAGAATTAGCAGATTAGATCACATCATTAGCCAGTGAAGAGTCCTGTATGCCTGATATATTAGCTGAGTGAAAGGCTCAGCTAGGATTGTGAAAATTGATCAAGATTGGCTGAAAACAACTTCCCTGTCATGAGGTGGAGAATATAGGATGGTTCAAAGAAGAACTGAGTGTTCATGAGTCTAAGAACTCCAAGACTGGAAAGGAGACAAACATTGTTTGCAGCTCTTGAACCAATCTTGTATGTGGAAATCAGAATGAGTACTCAAGGTAAAACGTACTGTCTCAATGCCTGTCTAGGCTGTGGCTGTTCTCTTAAGCAAGCCTTCCTGCCCATGGACTGGCAAGAATTAGCCAGAACAAAGACTTCAGGTGGCAACTTCTGCCTCTGCAGCCTCTGTGGAATATCCAAACCCTTCTGACTGTGACCATAATGTCCACGGGTCTCCATCACCAGCGCAAAAAGGAGATGCAGCAGTGTGAGCTAGGAATATGTGGCAATATTCTCTAAGCTATTTAGATGAAATGCTAGTTCCAAACAATAGAAGATGTCTGTCTGGGATTTGAAGAGTAAACAGCCACTTATGGTTCACTACAAGCTGCAGTATCTACAAAACAATCTGAATGTCTAACTCCACACTTCAGAGTTTGCCCCGACTCTTCCAAAAATAAAGAGGGACCTTATTCTGAATTTATAAAGGGGAAACCTCAGTCTAAGAAAATGTTTCTTCCCTCTTTTCTGCTTTATTTTTTTTTCCTAGGGGTGGGGAGCCTTGCTTTCTCAAGCTTGAATTACACATCTTTCAAGTGTTTAAGCCCAGTCCTGTAGATATATATGCAGTGATGAAGGATTATCCAGGCAATTGTAAGGGTTGAGATAATGTCACATTTTGCCATTCTTCAAGCAAGGTGTGCTTCTCACAGCACTGAAGCAGCCCTGCTGTCTTCCTAGTCCTAGTTTGTTCCAGATACCTAAGAAACAGGATAGCACAAACCACTTTCCCATTTTATGTCAATTCATCCTGATCTGCTTGGCCACTGGCAGAGTAATGGTTTGCCCAAAGGATCCCAGTGATTGCATGCAGCATTGCATAGCACATTTGTTCTCAATTTCGGAATAGTTTTGTTCTTTGTCAATGTCCTTCTTCCAGTGAGGCCCCCAAAATTGTAGGAGGAGATTATTCCAATGAATCTGAATGCCTTGTTCTAATTTGAGTTAGTTACATGTTTTAGCCCCTTCTAGAAGTGATGAAGAAAAGCAGCAGATGGTTTGATTGGTTCCTTCATAAGCCACATGAGGAAGGAACTACTCCATTTCTGCCTACTCCATAGATATTTTAGGGTGAAAAAGATTCCCACTGAGAGATACAAAAGAACAAAGAAGCAAAATGTGAATCAGAGCTTGCTGATTTTGTGGAAACATTATAAAATCTGCCTGTTTTTTCTTAGCTTGCTGTCTGAACCTCTCAGCTGCTTCCCAAGTAGGGAACCTGATACTGCAAATTCTTGCAGTTTTATGGTTTCTTGAGTGCCTGTCTTTCCCCATTTCAGTGGTGATAGTATGGAAATGGTAGTAATTAGAAAGTAGTAATAGCATTTTTGGTTTATCCTTGAAGTAGTTGTATTTATTCGTTAATTGTGCAGTTCCTCTGAGCTAACTGGAACTTCTGTCTTTTTGTCAAGGGTGAAGATGAAAATTTATTTTCAAAACTAATCTGGAAATTTGATTTTCCAGAATGGTAGCTATTCCTATCATTCTCTGGGTACTGTTTCAAATAAACACAGATTTTCTTTAAGGAATAGCTTTACTTCTAAGTTGAATAAACCTGACCATCATGGCCCCTCACCATTTTTTTCTTCAGTGTTTAGTCCATGCCTTTTTTTGCCTAGGGATGGCAAAACCAATTTCATTTTGGAATAAACTCATACTGAAACAGATATTTTCAAAACTGTCATATACCTCTGGATTTCTTAGCTCTCCTAATTCCAGTGGTATTAAAATATCACAAGAACAGCTGTTGTTGTGTTGCTTGTGGAATCAGTAATTACACTATTTTGTAGTGAAAGTAACGAGCTGAAGGGTGGCAGGTAAGTTTCACATACAGATAGTTTAAATAGCTTCAGCTGAACCAAACCTTTATGTTTCAGGGTTCACCCCTCACTCATGGCAAGCAACCAAGAAACTCTGCTCTTAAAAGTGATACAACAGCATCCTTCACCTTTTGCATTCCCAGTATGTCGGATTGATCATTCCTGACCGAAGCATAAAAATGTCAGTGTAACAAATAAGATGGGTAAATAGCAGCTAATGCCTGGAGAGTTCCATTGCCTCAACAGGTACATGAAGTTATAATTGCACTAATCAGCATTCCTACAAGCAACCAGCCCTTCAACTTGCCTTAGAAAAGGCCTGAAAGGACAGAGACTTCTTCCATGCAAAACACCATGGAGATCAACTAAACCTCAACTGGTATGGTCTTTAAAAATGAAAGCTTACATCGTTAGGATAAATGAGAAGCCAGCACACATCTACGTGCAAGGGATGGCAGCACATGAAAAATCAGATTCTGTCCCTCTAGCTGAATAACCATTATACAATAGAATCAGTTCATGACCAAATTTCACTGAACATCATCGAGCTGCAGTCAGACTCTTGATAGCTTTCCTGGAACTGATACAAAAGGTTATCAGCAATAATCTGGTGCTGCTGTTGTAGGAGCTGTTAGTCATGGACACTATCAGAATCTGGAGATACTGCCTTTTTCCACATGCTATGTTGTTGAAGCAAAATTAGAAGGCAATGCATTTTTCCACATCGTCAAAGTTTTGGATGCTTTGGGAATATTTTACAAGATACATATAAACATTTTTCAAGAAATACTTAATTTTCTGTAAAAAATATCCCTTAATTTATTGTGCAGACTGCAGAACTCTTCTACATTATTGCATTTGTTGTCACAAAGCCGCAGTTTGGCCAAGGAACTTATTATTTATTTGTGTGAATCTAACGTTCTTACCAGTCCCCTGTCTGTTTGTATCCATCATTCTCTCTTCTCTAAGGGCTCAGAGATTCTGTGTAATTTACCATGGTTTAACCAGTTACTTCTCACTGCCTGAGCCACAGTGACTGTCTGTATGCACTGTCAGATGGTAGAAAACACCATGTAATTTGATTTTGTCAATCCCTTTTCACTGTGGACTGGGCTAAAAAGAATTATCTTCCATGTGTTCCTGACTAAGAGTACCTCTATGAACAGGTACTATGCCTCAGCTGATGTAGTAATAACTTGCTTGTGAGTCTGACATGAACATACTTTGTATTTTAATAACCTCTTGAGAAATAACTGTCTTTTCTACCTCAGCTTGCACAGTACCTAGTATAACGGGAGAAAAAGCACTAAAAAAGTCATGCAGATAATTATTACGTCAAAATCACAGTGTATTTTTCGGTAGTGCACACATATACACATCCATTGCAGATTTCCTGGCCCAAAGGATTTGTCACCTAAATAGACATTAAAGGCAAATGCTAAAAAGGAAAATGAAGAGATGAAGTGAGTTCAGATTCATCCCGTAGGTCAGTTTAGATCTGGAGATAAAATTCAAACCTGGCTACTACTCTGCTCTAGCTCAAAACAGTATTTTATCCTCTTATTCAGAGTGCCTGTCATGGCTGGTCCCTACCAAAGGTTTCAATCCAGGTGTATCTTTCTCATTTCTCAGATAAGTATTGCTGAGAACCACAGGTCACTCTTTTCCCCCAGGCTGATCAGTTCCACCTTCTCAGGATTAGGATTTAGCCCAAATCTTCATCTTGCCTGATAACAGTGTTGACACATAGAGACTTTTCTGTCTATTCGGCTGGGTGGTTTACATTATGAATAGCAGATAATTTTTGAGTAGTTTTCTAAAAAGTGGTGCTTTGCTTTCCTCCATCTCCTCCCCTTTTTGATTCATATAATCCCAAGGATGTTCCTTGCGTGGCTGCAGTGACCTGTGGGGTTTTACTAGCACTGAATTCTGCAACACACCCACTCACCCACAAACCTTCCTTTCACTAAGGCTGCAAATGCACATTGCATTTTTCTTGACAAAGCAGTTTAAGTCATTTCCCCTTTCTCTACCTGTGGGCTCATCATTCCTGCCTCTGCCCCTGCTCACCTCTCTCCAGTTTTGTCATCAAAACCATCAATGGGATGTGCTGTAACCTGGGCACAGAAATCAATATGGTTAGAAATGATTCTTGACAAAGTTTTTTACTTTTTTTAATTTGAGTGGATTGTGAACTACTGCACCTTTGTGTATGTGCAGGAGAGTGGTGGTTGGGGGAAATTTCTTAAAGACTGTGTCACTGGAAAAAATGTAGTGTTATATTACACATTAAGAGATACATTCCCTTTTCAGGAGAAGTTGTGTAGCTGCATAGTAATAAAAATGATGAAAAATCCCCAGGACACTTGTGAAAGATTGTTCTCTAGCTATATACAGAATTTGAAGGGACCTAGAGTTTTGTATTAGCATTCACTTGAGCTAATCACTGGATCTACTGCTGCCTTTCTACTTAACAACTGATATTGTCATCCCACAAGAAACAAACACCCTTGGCACCACATCTTTGTGGGTTCTTTGTATGCTATTTTCTTTATCTAAGAACACAATTTGCTGTTTCTGATGTTTGACTGAAGGCAAGGGCCTAGCAAATTTCTCTTTATGACATTTCACATGGGCTATTTTATTGTTCCCTACAATAGGCGTTTTTTCTCCCACTCTTTCTTTTTGGAATTCCTCTCATCTGGTTTGTCACAAAAGTCTTCATCTGAAGAGTGGAAATTGCAGCTCCTTCTGCCTTTCTTTGAAGCCACCAGGCAAACTTTGTGATTCTAGTTTATGAAGTCCAGTGACCAGGACATTTTCATAACTTTTTTGTCCCTATCTCTTGTGACTGTAACACATGTTACTATAGGAGACAGGCATTAATCTCAGTTTGCATCATAAGAAGGCAGGGGTATTTTGGATTTAAGTGGATGTCTGAATATCAAATAATAGTGTGATTGAAGCTGAAAGTGTAAAAATGTCCATGCAGTGTTTATAAATACATATACTTTTCTTAGAAGGCTGCAAAATTTAAAATATTTCCACCTCATCTGCTTCCATGCTGGTAACTTGTAACCCCTCATCCTAATCCTCCAGGGTTACATGGTTGCCCAGTCATCCTGTATCCTGCATCCTCAAGCCCTGGCACTTTGAAGGAACTTGTAGAAACCAGGAGCCAAACTCTTAGCAGAATATTTTATGGCTCCCTTCAAATGGAGTTGCACAACTATGTGTGACATTAGAAGTAAAGTCCCTAAGGATGAGGCAGCTCACTAATGGTTGCTATGAAATGCAAAGGAAATATTGAAACTGCATAATGCAGCTGGCTACCCAGCCTGGTGTTAATATGATTTTAGGCCATTTTTCCTTGAATGAAGAGAAGTATTCTTGCCTCAGAAAGAGATGCAGGAGGAGCCTTTTATTTTGCATTTAATGAGAATAGTCCCCACTAGGAAAGAATGTATTTTCAGGACCTATTTTATTTACATTCTCAGTTAGTAGCAAACTGTGATAGTAATTCACAAGAGAATTAACACACTGCCTTCTGCATTTCACTGTCTCCTTTTCCTGCAGCTATTTCCAGAACTGCAATGCTGTGGGACACACCTAGATCCCATTAATAGGTACTACACTGAAAAGGAAAAAACTAAACATCCTCTATTAGATCCTCCTTCTAACCTTTTATTCATATGGCCTTCTCTTAAGGTAGGAAGTATTTTAACAGGAATTAGAGTGATGCTTGTGGAGTCTTGTAGGAAAACACCATCTCATAGTTGAATGAAAATAAGTATTCTAGCAAGGACTCCATAAAAATGCAGGGGAAGACAGTAGCTGCTTTGGGATTCTTGTTGGAAATGGAAATCCTAGTTTATTGACCTAGGTTGCAGCTCTGCAAGTTAATAGAAACAGACTAAACTTAGGGCACCAGAGTAGTCCACCCAAATCTGGAGTGTTCACTTACATCTTTGTTGAGTCAGGGCTCAAGGTACTATAGGGACTAGCACTACAGTAAAGCTCCACTACAGACTATGAAGAGTTAAAAAATCCTGTTTATATGTTCTCCTTGAATTGGGTGAGGAAATATTTCCTGAACCCACAGGCTTTGTTTCACACTTGAAATACTGTATAGCCTATTTGAATATTTTTGTAGTGCTTAACATTAGCATCTTTCACACAGTTTACATTACTTTGACTTATGGAAGTCCCACTGTGGAGGATTGGGAGAATCTAAAGTTCTGTGTTAGTAAACCCATGACAGAAAAAAGAAGCAATTATCTCTTGTTTTAAAAGCTCCAAAGTGTAATTTTTGCAGTTAATTCCTAAAAGGTTCAGAGAATCTGGGGTGAATTTGGTTTGTGGTAGATATTTACATTCTCTTTGGATCAGCTATATATTATATATAAGAACACTGATTTCAATAACAGTCTTCTATTTAAACTTGCAAATCAAAGAGACCCTATGGGGCATCTGACGTAAATTAGTGAACTGTTGTTCGAGGTCCAGCTGAGTATCTGATGCTATGGATAAAAATAGGTTTCTTGGCATGTCCTTAAAAAAAAATGTTTATAAGGCTTTTTATTACTAGAATTAATTTCCCCTTCTATTTTCTCCCATAAGATTAGTTATACATTAGCTAACCACCACAGCAAGGAAAATGCCCAACAACTATCTGGACACATAAAATCAGCCTAATGTAGCAGACACCCAGTAGGAACATAACTCATAGGAGCTGTTAGGATGGGGCCTTTGGAAAGAGCCATAATTTATAATTGGCCACTGTTCATCTGACAAAAAAGAGAGAAACTGTGAGTTCAAAAGGGACTTCAAAATGTGAACCTGTCAAAGCCTGTGCATTGTATTTGCTCTGGATGGTGCATTAACATCTCTAGCAAAGCTTATGCTATTTTGAATGATGGAGGTCCTACTGTGTAGGGCTGGGGAAAAAGAAATAAAGTTCTGTATTAGTAAGCATGTGACTGGAAAAAAAGGCAATTATCTCTTTCTTTTAGAGCTACAAAGTACGGTGGTGGTAGCTTCTGACAAGAGTAAACTAGATGTGCACAGCTTAAAGGCAAACTGAGGACATGCAGATGAAAAGTTCAGCCCTTTCCTCTTTCCCCCCTCCTTTCTTTACCCACCCTTGTGATCTCTTTACTACAGCTGGAGAGAAAATCTGGGGCACTTGTTTCTTTCATTTCTTCCAGATTGTTATTTTATCCTCATTTTTGGTAGAGTGGTAATGATATCCAGTGGCTGCTTAGATGAATCACTGATAGATATTCCTTAGGGATATTCCAGAAAAATGCATCCCAGCCAGGCCTTATTTCCTAAGTCACAGCATGAATTTGAAACCTATAGAGTCTGCCAACAGTAATCAGCTCCTGTCACTGGTCAGGTTTCCATTATTTTTTCCTTAGTTCTCTTCTTCAACCCTTCTATTTTATCCACCTGCACCAGCAATTAAAGGCTGCAATGAATCTCTAATGCACGTAAGGAGGCAAGAGGACACACAGAATCCTTTCTTACCCATGCATTTCATCTACAGAATATTATGGTTCTTTCTGTCCTTTTTGCACTTACTAGCTTATGCTGGCTTGGTTTGGGATTGACAAGATATTTCCATTTCTTTTCTTGGGTAGTTTGCAAGAGAAAACCTGTCTCTCTGAAATCTGCAAGGAGTAGGGGCATAATCAACAGGAAAAAAAAAAATCTGAAATATTATAGTGAAAAGACAGGTGAGCTTTATTCAGGGATCCAAAATCTTGAAATGAAAAGTGACACATACAAAGGCTCCATATCTGTTAAGGAGGTGAATACTGCTTCTGAAAGTGCAAAGTAGTCTCATCAAAGTATATTTTGTGTCCCAAGATGACCAAAGAGCCTTGGAGAGGGTCCCTGTTATTTCTGAGCCAGTCATCAGAACTTTAGCAGTGTTGTTACCAGGGTTGGTTTGGAACTGGGAACTGATTGTCGCAGAAGCTGCCCTAGACACACTGCAACATCTCCCTGCAAAATCTCCGAGCTGCAGCATTACCTTTTATGGAAAAGTTCCCCCTCCAGTACGGCTTTTGGAATGGCACATCAGCTCTCCCTCCTCAAGAAGGCCTTTCCAGTTGGCCTTCGCCAACTGTGTCAGCTGCCAGGTAGAAAGCAATCCATCACTGCTTTCACTCTCTTACACAGCGGGCAAATTTTTAAAGGAAAACACTGTTAGAGCTGGATGAAAATAATTTCCCAAGCTTGCACGACGATGTATCCATTGCCGTAGCAGCACTGAGAGCTCCTGTGGCCGAGCTGGTGTGATATCAGGTGAAAGCTGCTGGGCCTCCTTGCGTGGGCCCATCCTGCTGGCACAGAGCTGGGGCAAGCCAGGCGTGAGGCGCAGGGGGCGAGTGAGGCCGCCTTCACCCCAGCCTGCCCAGCCTGTAATTCCACACTCCCGAGCAGTGGATCTGGGGGCTGGGTTGCTGCAAAACAGACATCTGGCCTGGATCAAGAACCGGTTCACAGTTGCTTTTTCTTTGGTTGTTGAACAGAGCATAGATTCACAGTAATGAATGATGATGTGTTGGTACAGTGGCTGCATGCTGGCTATAGGGCAACAGACAACTGCTGATACAGCCAACTGGTAAAAATTCACCTGTCACCACTGGCAGAGTGAGTTAATACATTACATCCACGATCTGTGATGAACTCTGAAGCCAAATGTACTATATTGCCAAAGCACAGCCTTTGCTATTTTTGGGATTTTTGGTAAGAGGCATCCAGCTCCTAGGGCTGCAGAGGCTGAGGAGGGTGTAATTACTCGTTACATTTGGGAAGGATGCTTGGGAAATGCTGAAGACTGCATTGCAGATCACCATCCCAACTCCTCCAGCTCTGCTGACACAGCTCGATGAGAGCTGAACCAGTGAGCTCGGTCACTGAAGTTATTTTGCTGTAACTTCTCAGGGTAACTTTTAACCCCAAGCATTTGAGTGATCTGGTTTACAGAGCAGTCAGATAAACAGTTGCTGTGGCTCATCAGGGAGAGCAAGGCTGCAGTGAGAAGTGAGAGGCAGAGCGGGTAGCTGCACTGACCCAGCCACTCTGAGCTCTCTGGCAATCCCTCCGTGTCAGAGTTGAAGAATATGGTGTATATTTTGCAGCACTACTCCCAGAGGTATCATAGGAACAGCCACTTCTCAGTGTACAGTCTTCATCTTAAAATAGAGCAGGCTAAAAGATGTTTGTTTACACTAAAACAAAAGCTCTAGATGGAGCAAATTAGCCCTGTGGTATTTAATTTGTGATTCAGGCTCATCTATGACTCTTCCAGTTTCTCTTCAATTAAAAGAGCATGTAACTGCACATAAACATTTAGCCTCATCAGATTTAGACAACATTAAGACTCAGATGCTAAACTGCTTGTACTTTTCAGTGGCATTTGGGTGGTAAACTCTTTTTTCTTCCTTTAAAATATTGACAGGATTCCAGGCAGTATTTTTTCCCCTTTTATTTTGTGAATGGTTCTTATATTAGAGGGATCAGGTAAATATACAATTCTCCCTCTAGTATTGCAATAGCAATTCCATAAAATATTGGCATTTCTGTAACCAAAAAAGCCACACACATAAAATTTTTACCAAATCCTAGCCAACTAGTACATTTGCAGGGTGCCCTGTCATGATCAAAATCCTCTGTTATCATCTCTATATGATAACCCATGAGGTCACATTACATTACCCCCTGCTGGGGATTTTCTCTCTCATGTCTCCTGCTTGGGGCTAAAAAGACTGTAAAATGGGTGTTCAATGTCCCACTGAATTAGCCAAAATCCCAGATTAGAAAGCAGCAATTTCTACTTATTTTAATCAACTTTGTACCAGTCTTGTTCATCATCCTTTCAACAAAAGAATTGTTTATCCCATTTTTTTCATTAGATCTCAAATTAATATCTTCCAGGGGAGTACAGAAACTAATTGGAATAATAAATGTATTCATATTTGCTGATGTGGTTTAGCATACTATGATCCAGATACAGAGCATATGAATAGTACTTAATAAAAGTTTGCCTGATGGAACACAGGCTAAAAAGATACCTCTTTTTTTCTTTAGATCTGACTGTAGTTATGTGAATTTCTCATGTTATGCTTCCCTCTGCCTTTCCAGGCCTTTGTACTGCTCATGAGCAGAAGGCAGAGGAGGTAAGGTCACTCTTCCTTTCCTGTTTCCCTGTCATCATCATCAACTGATGTAGTTGCAACAGAAATTATACTATTCTTGTTTGTTCTCTCCTCTGAGACCACAGAGAAACTCTTCTGAATGTTAACAAAAGGCTCGAAGTATCTGTCTGGTATGTAGAGAAAGGCCTCTGTCATCCTGTTTCCTGCTCCTTAATATTGAAAGTAGCTGCCAGAATCATAAGCCCAGCATGGTGGCAGTTGCCTCACACAGTAACTCCGTTTATTTTGTCTGCATGAAGCTTTGAAGTTGGATCCTTATGGTCCTTTAATCATGAGAAACTCATTGAGTTTTTAGACTTCATTTTCAAACACTAAGTTGTCCAAGAAGTGGGATGAAAGATATGGTGTGGAGCAGACAAAAGCTGAAACACACAAATGTGATGTTTTGTAATTGTTTACTTGGATGACTACAAAGTTGGGAAGTAGACAAACTTTCTTTATCTCTCATTATTAGTGCTTTGTCCTCTGCTACTATATGCATGGTAGATACATTGCCACCTATCCATGCATAATCTATTGCTGTCACCAAGGTGTTCTTGAGCTACAAGGCACTTTTTTTTGTGTTATTGGCTTTGTAATCACAGAAAACAAAAGCTCATCATGATTACTTTGTAGTGAAGAACAAAATCCTTTTCTGTCTGTCTTTCCATATTACCTTACCATATTCTGTTGGCAGAAATATGTGCATTCTCTGGAATGGACTCACTAATAAGGTGCAAATCCATCTCCCTGCTATGTATCCATTAATTCCTACTGATATTATATAGATGTCTTTAAATCTAAAAAAAACAAAACAAACAAACAAAAAAAAAAATTTAAAAAGACCAAACAAGAAAACATAGCCCAAACCCTATCCTGCTTTTTAAATAGTCACTCTCCTTCCTTTATTAGCAATTTTTATTATAGTTTGAAAGATTATCACTTGCATCAGTCATTACCAATCTCATTTTTGACTCTTATCCATAATATGCTCAATAGAGTCTACCTGTATAGTGTTTCACTTTGCTTTTTTTCATCTCCACCTGTGAATTAAAAGACAATTCAAGTGTACCAATGTGTTTTTCTGGTATTGGTATGAATGAGTGCAAGAGTGGCTGACAGGTCAGAGGGTCATGCTGCCAGTCAGAGGGACCGTGACAGGCTGGAGAAACGGGCTGACAGAAATCTCAGAAAGTTCAACAAGGGGAAGTTTAAAATCCTGGACCTGGGGAGAAACAAACCCATGCACCAATGTACACTGTGTGCCACCCAGCTGGCAGGCAGCTTTGCAGAGAAAGACCTGGAGGTTCTGTTGAAGGCCAAGTTGAACCTGATCCAGCAACATGCCCTAGTAGCTAAGAAGGCTAAGGTTATCCTGGGCTACGTTCAGCAAAGTATTGCCAGCGTGTAGAGGGATGTGATCCTTCCTCTTTATTTAGTGCTTGTGACACCACAACAGGAGTATTGTGGATGTGGCCCTGTACAGCTGTCTCCAGGTGATCCTGCCTAAGCAGGAGGCTTAGACCTCCAGAGATCCTTTCCAGCCTCAACCATTCTATCATTCTGTAATTCTTTGATTTGGTTATTCTCCGATTTAACCAGGCATTAGCAATCTGTAATTATGCAAAGTAACCTATTCCAAAATGTTGCTCCTGAAAGACAATCACCTAAGAGAAGTTTCTGTAATTTGCCAGGACGGCTCTGTTTTCACTCCTCCCCTGCCACTGCATTCAAATCAAGAGCATTCCAACTCTGCAACAAAGTTTAAACACATGTCAAGACTTCTCCAGTTCCATGGGGATTAGTTCCAGTTTAGGCCATTACCAGTAGTCAAGGTGTGTGAACAAAGGGTGAAGTTGCACATTTAGACAACAATATTTATTGTTGAGAATATGCAGTTTTACATACTCCTGCAGAGGGTGGAGTGGCAGCAAGGTTACCCAGGTCCCTTCCCAGCTGACAGTGCAGCTCCACAGTAGGAAAATGAACGAGCAATGCCTCTGTGGCAGGAGTGGCATCTGCCCAAAAAGTGCCGTGCAGAGTACTCCAGCAGATGCCATTATCTTTCTGCTTTTGCCTATTCACAGGAAATTGAGAAACACTTCCCCTGTTCCCCTGTCCAAGAATCTCCGAGGAATCAGGCTGTAGGCTGCCAGTTGAATTATACTGTAGAGTGAGCTGAACAATACAATCTTTTTTCATATAAAGCTCTATAATTTCCAACCATAAATTTAATTGGAAATTTTCAGGATAAGAGAATACTAAAAGCGAAGTGGTTTAAAAGTTATTGACTGAAGTAAAAAAGAATTGTGAGCTAAACAGGGATCTCAATTGCGAAAAAGAAAATTCATCTATCTATTTAATTATTTGCATGGGTAATATCATAATATCTGAGCACTTAAGAGGTATTATGAGTTTTCTCAGTTCACTGTAACTTCATCAGAAAAAGTTCATATTGTGCTCTGAGGTGGGACTCACTGAAGACATGCAGCACTTCTGCCATGGAACTATTTATTTTGGTAACTGTCCCTTGACAGGATAAAATTTACACAAGATTTCCTGTATGTTATTTTGTCTTAGTTTATGTTCTAATCAAAATTAGGTTTAAAGTCTACAGAGCATTTTGATTTTAGAGGGAGTTCTTCAGGTAAAGATGTAGGTAGTGCACCCTGAAATGTCTTGCTCATATGGATTCTCTCCCCTTTTGTCACACTAGAGGTATTTAAAACAAACTCTTCCATGAACTACAGTAGTATGGGAAAGAAAACAGAAGAAAAGAAGAAAATTGAAGGACATTTCATAGGTGTGATACAAGCCCTCCTCTAATGAGAGAAACTGCTTCCAGATAAGCAAATTCACTGATGGCACAAGGCTGGGAGGAGTAGGCCAACCCCAGAGGGCTGTGCAGCCCCTCAGAGGGACCTCGACAGGTTGGAGAGATGGGCAGAGTGGAACCTTCTGAAATTCAATAGAGGCAGGGTCCTGCCCCTGGAGGAGGATAACCCCATGGACCAGCATGATCTGACCTGATGGGGAGCAGCTCTGCAGAGAGTGACCTGAGGCTCCTGGTGGACAACGAGCTGTCCATGAGCCACCAGTGTGTCCTTGTGGCCAAGAAGGACAAAGGCATCCTGCGGTACATTAGGAAGAGCATTGTTGCCAGCAGATTAAGAGAGGTGATGCTGCCCCTCTGCTCAGCCCTGGTGTGTCCAGTTCTGGCCTCCTCAGCACAAGAGAGACAGGGAGCTCCCGGTGTGGGTCCAGAGGAGGGCAAAAAAGGTGATTAAGGAACTGGACCCTCTCTCTTACAAAGGAAGCCTGAGAGAACTGAGCCTGTTCAGTCTTGAGAAGGTAAAAGCGAGAAGAAATCTCATCAGTGTCTATCAGTATCTAAGGGAGGGTGTCCAGGCTCTTCTCGGCAGTGCTGTGCAACAGGTGAAGGGTCAATGGGCAGAAACTGATGTACAGAAAGTTCCACCTGAACACGAGGCAGAACTTCTTTCCTGAGCAGGTGACTGCGCACTGAACAGATTGCCCAGAGGTGTTTTGGTGTCTCCCTCATGGGAGATATTGAAGAAACACCCTGACACAATTCTGTGCTATATGCTCTAGGATGACCCTGCTTAAGCAGAGAGGTTGGACCAGGTGACCCAGTGTGGTTGCTTCCAACTTGACCCATTGTGTGATTCTGTGAAATTATTCCAAGCAAACTGTTCTACTTCATGCCTGTCAGTTTGCAGTCATTCACAAACTGCTGGACTTTTAGCCAAGGACCATTTTCCTTTCTGTTTTTATGCTTTTCCCCCTACATTATGTGTTCAAGTACTCCAAAACAAGCACATTTTGGGTACCAAAATATTATACATTAGAAAGGAGAAAGAGTGAAATGCATTCACACAGTGCGTGGATTCTCAATGCTCCCAGTGATTTCAAATGCAGAAGCAGTTAGCAGTTGAAAGCGAAAGGGAAAAAGAACAGGTGACAGAGATAGAAGGATGCAGTGGATAATCTGGCAGTGACACTGGAGGTTAGAGTGCACATTGCTGTCTCTGAAGTGCTGCTGCAGGTGTTTTTGAGTTTTTTAAGATATGTTTAATACAGAGTGTT
Source organism: Ammospiza nelsoni (assembly GCF_027579445.1). NCBI lineage: Eukaryota > Metazoa > Chordata > Aves > Passeriformes > Passerellidae > Ammospiza > Ammospiza nelsoni. The sequence goes on from NC_080633.1 coordinate 72,860,114, forward strand.
GCTACCTGAGGCAAACTATTCCAATCCCAGACAGGTGGGAAGCATGCTTTTCTGAAGCCTTTCGAGGTTATGCTAGCTCATTATGCAGGTTGGCCCATGTGGAGGTGTGTGTGCTGCAGTCGTGCATCTCAGTATTGCCAAACTCTGGGATTAGAGATAATGGATGAGAGAGAGAGAGAGAGAATGAAAGCATGTGGGTTTATATTTAGACTTTATTCAGGACTTCTAGTCTACTGCTTCTGCTGCACTGACTACATCTGAAAAGTTATCATGCAAGGACTAGTGTGGGTTGGAGTCAATTCAGTGTGGGTGAATAACCCACCCTGACCTCTGTGTTGCTGTGTTTATTGTGCCTGATAGTCACACTAATTGGGTGGAAACTTGATTAAGTCTCCACACTGTGCTGAAGCCATGGGTGAAGCTGCAATGTCAAGCCATACCTGGAGATCTGCAAATGCCAATGGGAAGGACTTCAGCGGACCAAGTGCTTGCCATGCAGTGAGCAGTGTCAGGGCCCAACACTCACCATAATGTTTGGCATCTACAAAATTCCAAAGCTTTTGCTTTCAAGGACTTTTTTTGTTTTATTAAGAGTAGTTCAGAAGGCTACGTTTTGAACTAGTTACAAAGGCATCATAATGCTCCCTCAAATCCGGGAGTCTTGGCTACTGATTCTCAGCTGGTACAGTCTCTTTAAAGTAGATATATGAACATTTCTCTCTTCTAGAAGGAAGGTAGCCTATGAGCCTTGGAGGCAAGCCTTCTGTCTTAGAAGTGGGTGATTTGAGGTTGGAGAATTGTATCTTATGTATAGGTCACAGCCTTTCAGTGATCCATTCAGTAGTAAGATCTTCTTACCCTGTCATCTCTTTTCATCAAACTCACAGGAATTTAACTGTTACAGCCTCTGCCCTTTTGTTCAGCTTGTCTAAATCTGGCCAATGAGTTCAAAAGTCATGCTAAGAACAAGCTCTTGGAGGGATGAATATCCACACAAACAGCAGAAGCACTTGGAAAACAGATTTGAAAATAGTATCACACTATAATAGAAAAAGCTGCTTTGCTTTGTGTGGTTTGTGGAGCATAGTAATGGAGTTGTTTGCATGTGATCTGTCTGGGCAACAATTTCACTGAAGCAGGATTTTATGAAATTTTATGGAGATAGAGCTCATTTATTTGTGATTGGTATGATAACTGAAGCATTTGTTTTAAATTTCCAGAAATCGTAATTCCTAGATATATAAATTCACCTGGCAGTCAAAACAGCTATTGGAAATCCCACCAATGTCTTTTTGTTTTTAATCCCATATCCAGGCGAGAAGCCAAACTGTTCAACAGTTTGGGCACTGAGCTTTCTGAGCTCAAGAATTGAGTCTGTGCTGGGTCCAAATAAGCAGTCTGTTGCTGCTGTCATTTTATATGGTCAGTTTTACCCCTACATTGTGCTCTCCAATCCCCACAGCTGCTCATTTTAGTGGTACCAGTGCTGACACAGCCATTGGGATGGAGTGGTCCTGCCTTCATAAAGAGGCAAGGAGGCACACAGGCAGGAGGAGTGGGTGTGAAGCAGCCTAATCCACTCTAATCAACACTGGTCACCAAACTGTAGGCCATTAAGAAATTATGGGGACATCCCAGCCAAATCTAAGGAAAGAATCTAGCAAAAAGGCTCCCAAAGGCTCTTGTGAGTGCTGTGAAATGGTACTTGTTTCAATGAATGGCCTGGGGTGGTGTGTCCAAAGCTGACATGAAATGAATCTGACCTGATTTACGTGAATAATTTGAGTTGTAACTTCTTCCAACTGACGACGAAGGCTCTGGCAAGAATGATCCCGTCATAATTTATCAATGAAATGGGCTTCCAGCATGCAGAGTCAGCAGGATTGCTTCCTTAGCCTGAGTAACACATCATGTTACCTCTTGCTCAGTCAGAGGTGAGATACTGCTCTTTTGGCCTCATTGAGCTCATCGGAGAGCCTGGGGGTTATTTAGTTAGAGTTTGAATAAAACTCCACTGGAAAGCCATTGCTGCTTTGGGACTTACCATTTTTCTCACAGCTAGGTCTATTTCTGTGAAATGCAGTCATGCTCTCAGGTATTCTTTCCAGGCTTTTTATATGGATAGTCATGAAGGATTTAAAGCTGAACATAGGTTTTTGTTTTAGTCTGTGAGTTATCTATCTATAGTTATCTTATACTATGTATACATATACTAAGTTACCTTATACTATGAGTTTATCTATCTGCTTTTTTATGCTTTCTAAAATTTTTGGTTATGCCAAAATGAAATGTAATTTATTAATTTTCTAGCACTTTTTCTAAGCTATTACGTCATTTGATTCACAGTTTTCTCTTCATACTGTTTTGGCATGATCTTGGTATAAATTTAAATGTTTCACATACAGATGCCAACATTTTATTAGCCTTTATGAAGATTTTTTCTCATGCTACTGGAGAGTATGCTATATTTCTGTCATGTAAGCATTTGCAATATCTTAGAATACTACTGTTGTCAAGGAGGAAAAATTATTTATTTCAATAGTCCCTCATTCATCAGTGCTTAAAGTCACAGAGGCCACAACCATCAGGACCTTGGCTTCCGTGACTGCCTGGGAGACTCACCTCCCAAATAAGAGATAGTCACAATACTGTTCTTGAAGTATGGTTCAGAAATTATCTTCATTGCTGCATCATTTGCAATTTCAGTTAACGAGTGATATGTTAGAATCTCTTCTTTCTGAAGAGACTTCCATCTCTTCTCAGAAGTTGAACTGAGCCCCCAGAATGGAGAGGTTTTCCAGCTGCTAGTGGAATGAGTAAGCCTCCTCATGTCCAAAGGCTTTGCTTGTCAGGAACTGTCTATGGCTCTGTTTGGCTCATATAGACCCGTAAATGTTCGAACTAATTTTTGAATTAATTTCTCCCTGGCAAAGCAACAATTTGTGATCCCAAAGACACCTGTTGATACCACAGCACCAAAGATGCAGGGTGATTTGGAGCATTTCTTTTTACTTCAATCCAGCATAAGAACCAAAATGAGAATAATGTACAGTTGAGTATTCTTCTTTTCAAAGCTTCTGTATGCTGGTGGGAATAACTGATCTCCTTCATATTTTCTAAAGCTCTGATAATTGGGACATGATGGGAATGCTGCTGTTAAGCACCATATAAAGCCTAACCACTGGCAGTCTTTAGGACATGCTCAGCAGATGAAAGGAAAACAATGGATGAAAGGAAAACAAACCCAGAGTTACCCAGATGGCATTCAGCTATACACTGAGGACTTTTGCAGGAGAGTATTTTCTTGTGTTCAGCTTGCAAAATGCACGGCCAGAAGAAACACTGTCAGCCACTTCTTCTGACCTAAGTAATCATGCAGGCCACAGGAAATTCCTAATTGACTTATCATCTGAGCTTGTCAGAAAAAAAAAAGACATCCCACCCTTACTCCGAGGCATTTCCAGTGATGGAAATTCCACTCCAGTATTTCTAACACTCTGGTAGTTAATTATCCTTACTGTTAAAAAATTCTGCCTTATGGCTGGCTTGAATTTTGTCTAGCTCTGACTTTCAGACTTTGACTTTTCTTCTGCTTCTCCCCCGTTTCTGATCAAATCATACCTGTATCCCCTTGTCATAAGGCTAAGGCATGTCACTCTAGGGCATGTGATTCAGTGAATATAAACATCCAAGCAGCTCTTCTCATAGCCTTTGTCAATTTAGTGTCATCCCCCTGTGGTGTGGACATTTGAACAGGACAGTATTCTGGCTGTAGTCTCACACAATGCAAAACACCTAAATACCTTAATCTCAGCTGGGATCCTCTTGCTTATTTACCCAACAGCAGCACGAAGAACAGATTTTGTTTAGCAGAGGATTCTGACAGAGCTGAATACTGGAAACTGTTAGTGGCTATCACACAGCTTGAATAGAGTACTTAGTTGTTTCATGAGGCATTTCATGGCTTGTAAAAACGTGTGGCTAGTGCCATGAATAGTGTGTATTTGCTTTTCACACTCTTGGAACAACTCTGTACAGGAATATGTCTTCCCTTTCTAGTTTACCATATATTCCAGCTCTTCTGAGAAATTGGTATACACTTGTCATGCACTTCAGTATGTTAGCTACCCTAGATTAATCACCTTGCAGAAGCTCACTGATGCTCTCCTGCTTCCCCCTCTGTGACATTAATTGCAATGTCTACTTCAGGGCCTTCAAGCTTGAGATGTCTTATGCTTGCTACCCCTCAGGAACACCAACAATCCTAACATTATCTGTTCCTCATTTGTTTTATAACTTTGTCCTAGAAAGTCTTAATTTCTTTTTTCTTCTTTTAAAGAGTTTTTTTTCCTCTTACCAGCTTTTACCTGGAAGTGAGACATTAATTCCTCTGACTCAGTAATTTACTCCTTAAGTCCAAGTTTCTGCATTTGTGTGGTAGAGATTCGGGTCTACAAAGATAGCTCTTATGCATTTAAGCTTTGTTTCGTCAACCACCAGTCATCTCATTCCTTCTCTGAGTTTGTTGAGCTCAAAGACTTGCTCAAATAAGTGCTTGTTTTAAAGAAGAGGGTTTTTATACGGGTGACACCTTCTCTGCCCAGGGAGCCCCTTTTCTTTGGGAGGAGGATCATAAGAGATGTCTTTTCTCTTGCTGTAGGCCTGAGGGTTACATGGCTTGTGGACCTGGGGTCTTTCTGCATCTAGAGGGCTCTGCAGCATCATCTGGGTAGGGATTGTTAACATTGTCTTGATGAAGAAAGATTATGGTGAGGGAAGTTGGGCAGGACAATTACAACACACCAGTAACTTGCCTTTCTTCCTTTGCTTTCCATTACAAATTTTACAAAATTTCTTTGAACCATCATGGTGCCTTTGGGGAGTTGAAAATTAGTCTGAAAATCTCTATGCCTAATTTTATTTTTTTTTTTGAGAGAGAGATTTCTAGGACTTTCTCTTCCAGCTGAGCATAACAACAGCTTTTGTCTTTTTATTTTGGCATCTTCACTTCTACTCCCAGCTGGAAGTGGGAAATACACTAGCAAATGAAATTGAACAATAACAAGGACAAAAAGGAGAAAAAATAATAAAATAAAGAGTCACAAAGGGTTCAAATGTTGTGTTGTGTGTCTTCCTCCTGAGGTAGGTCTTGATCCTGCCAACTGTTCCCCTGTAAGAAGGTTTATGCCTGTGGGTGCTCCTGCTGAGTTCAAAGTTGCTCACATGAATAATTGATTGCAGGGTCTGGGACATAGTTTGCAATTCCTTTTTCAAGAAAAGTTCATTATCATCAGATTTCATCTTGCTCCAAACATTGCTGGGTTAGGGACAAGTAGGTCAAATGGATACTGCTGGGGTTTTTTTGTTGCAGGAAGACCAAGCAACTGGCAACCTGAAACAGTGATTTATTAATAAAGATAACAACAACAACAAAAAGTCACTGTCACTCTGTTGTTGGGGTAGGATTTCCTCAGTGTTGTGAGCTTTGAACAGCTTGTTCAACAAAAGTTCAAGTCTCTGGGGAAGGACAAGAGCTTGGAAAAGCTTTACGTTTTACAAATGTTTAAGTGGTATTATTCATAACGTAACACATTACCCTGGTGTGTGCTTCAGAATTATGCTGTTGCATCTTCTGCCATATAATTTTCCAGAAATCATACATCTCCAAATTTATATTCATGGTAATCAGAGCAACATAGAAAAAGTAGATAATAATTGAAGTAGATTTAAGCTACTTCAGCACAAAGGGCCTTATTCGGATGTATTTTTAGAAGTTAGTGTAGCACATTGATACAAAACACCAACTCACAGAGGGAGAGAGGGGAAAAAAAAGTGTGGAGTTGTAGAGGATGTGAGAAGGAAGAAAAGAACAAAGGACTTCTCTCCAGTTGAATGCAAATGGAAATGACCCTAAAGATTCAGGGAACACAGGCTTTCTTCCTCCAATGAAGATTTTCATGCAGTGAAATTCATTTTTGAGACTCATTAGCAAATGCTGTGATCTTGCTTATTTTCTGTAGCAGTGTTTAGTTGTTGCAGTTTGATTAGGGAACCTCTGATATGAGAGTGAATCAGGAGCTATTCCAGGTATTTCTGTAAGTGGTTATCATGCTTAATTACAAACATTTGAGTACAAATAGTTTGCTCTGGATTTGATTTTTCCTGCCTTTCAGTTGCTGCTTAGTGTATGTGTTAGTTAAAAAAAAAAAAAAAAGAAAAAAAGATAAATTAAACTTCCATAATGCTTTTGTTCTAAAAGAGTTGAAGATTTACAGAATGATGAATCAATTTAAGATGTACTATCAATAATGATTGAAAAACAAAAGAACCAGTCTATCTATCTATTGATCACCTATCCATCTCAAGGTCATCTGTCTCTGTCAGTGTTGCCAGTCTGTTTTGGGTCTAATTACAGTTCCTTCTGCATGGCAACGTCTGTTTGCTGCTTACTGGTTAAGGCCCTGGCTGCTGAGAAAAGGTCCTGGAGCTGTCCAGTGACATGCCAGTTTTGCGCTGCTCTGCGTGCTAAACTTCATAGTACAGAAATGAGAAGATGCAGTAACCTACCATCCTTGTGGGAACTTCATAAAGAAAAGCATTTGTCAGGACCGTAGTAGGTTGGGGAAAAAGTCTGTGTTTTGAAATGAGACATGTGGAGGAAAGTTGGTGTCATTTGGCACAGGCACCTGGTTGGTTTGCAAGACTACAGCAGCCATTGACAGCACTCATAAAAAGAGAACAGGCAACAGAACCCAGACACCAGGACAATAGAGAACACTTCTAGTGACACAAAATCATTGTTTATCACAGGCTGGAGCAAGTTGCTTAATCTAGTTGTTTATATCCCTAATTTGTTGCAATATTCCTATTAACTGGATACAAAGACCCATTTTGGGCTTTTCCTCATCTAGAGGGGACAGCAGGTCAGGGATCTAGCAGTTATGAATTTTCACCTATACCACTGAAATTCTCTGGTTTATGATACAATTAACATTCTAAAGTAAAGGAAAATATATTTATCACTCAACTCTGTCAAGAGACTAAATATTGCTAATGAGGAGACTCTACCAAATGTTCCTTCCAAACCTTAGTTCTGTTTTGCTCAGTCATAGCTTTAGGCATCATCACCTGTTCTGCCAAGCAGGGTAGTGCTGTGCCATAAGAGCTTTTCATTCTCATTTCCATAGCACTGTCTGGTAGGCAGGAAGGATCTCTGAAGAATGAATAAGATTTAATGACTCTACACACAAATGTAGTTAACTTAATCCACAATACCTTGCAGTACCTGCATCACCACAAACACTTCTGTGTGCTTGGATGTCTTCTCATTAAATTAGCCACCTAAGCAAACTCTGTGTATTTGAGTTGTAATCCATTGCTCAAAATTATCTCTTTGAGGCTGTTCTTTGGCAGGGAATGCTCTCCTGCATCTTCTCCTGAAGGCTTCTTCCAAGGGGCCAGAAAAATGACAACCTGATATTGTCCTTCTATGTTGGATCTCTGTCACTTTCAGTAATCTCCCAGACCTCATTTTTAGTTATTTATTTTGGGAGAAGATTATACAAGAAGAATGGCTGAAGTCCAAACTTATCCTTTGTCCTGCATTGAGTGCAACTTGTTCTGCGGTGCTGAGACTTTCTGGTGTAACTTCATAGGAAGATGACTCATTTCTAGCAAACAGTAATCTTGCACATTTACTGTTTCCCAAGTTTGTAAGAATTCAAATGTCACCTAAATCTGAGGAGACACTAAATGTTTTTTCGTTTGATAGTTGGTATTATAGGAAAGGAACATGGGATTTCTGAATTAAAGGGGGAAAAGTCTGTTCTGGTTCAGGCAGGGTTTTTTCATCATTTGTGAATGTGAAGTAGAGAGAAGAAACTATTTGCTTCTTCTTTTGATATTGATGTAGTCACACCAGCTTTCCTTGGTTGCAGACTAGAAAGAACTGTAAAACTTTTAAAAATCAAAACCTTAATTTAAATCTTAGCTAAATGAAAATTCTCATGCATGCTTTTGAAGAAGAAAAGGCAAGCTCTGAAGGCTTTTTCTCTCTGTATGCAACTATCACTTCTTGCTGTCCAAAGTATTCTCTATCAGCACTTCAGTTAAGCCTCTGTGCTTCTGCTGGCACTAACGTTTTTCATTAGATTTCCCAGCGTTTGCACAGCACTGATTCACCTCTCTTGGTGATAACAACAGTTAGAGGGGCTAACTGGGACTAGCTGCTGGCATTTTAATCTTGCTCAGAGCAGGCAAGAGTAAAAATCCTGTCACTGCCTGGCCTGCGCTTATCCTCCCTGTGGTGAAACTCTGCTGTTGGCTGTAGTGCTGCAGAGGTTTTGAGAAACAGCTCATATTGTGAAAGTCTCCTGGCCCCATGACAAAGGAAGAGACCTTCATTTGACAGGTTAAAATGTTTACAAGACAACACAGGTATATATATGAGAAAATAAGCAGACCCCAAAGTAGCCTGAACAGGTATAAAGGAGAGTTTCCTACTTACTCTGGCAAAGAATGAATCTGCAAAGTCTGAACTTTGATATTTGTTTTGAGACTTGAATAGATATTTAAATGAGATAATTTCACTCCCTGGATTTACTGGAGCGTAAGCTAACCGTTCGTCACCTTTCTTATTTAAAAAAATACAATTTCCATAGAGATAAAAAGAAAAAAAAATTTCAGAAGACTTGCATGAGGATACTTTGCTGAGATTAGTGAAGACTAAAGCACACAATGTGATAAGAATAGAATTGCTGGAGTCTGCTCTCTTCTCAGTGGGTGCCCATTCTCTTCTTTCCTCAATATGCATACCCCCCATAAATGTTAATGGCAGCTATTCACAGACAAGAGGAGCCCCACAGACTCCAACATATGCAACTCCCATTCCCCATAATAAGCAGGGAGGTTTGATTCTCTTGGTGCCAGACTCAGGTCTCTCTGAGAACTTGTGCAAATAAGCTGTGGGTAGAGGCACCCAAATAAGTTTCTACAGAGGAAGTGAAGCTGTGAATTTGCAGTGTTTCAGCAGCTCCATGGTAACATTTTTGCATGTATACCCTTGTGCCATGGTAATTGTAAAGTAACCTGAGGTATTTCATCCTTCTGTGAAAGAAGAGAAAGTATAAAACACAATGCATTAATCATAAGTTTAAGAATGTGGAGAAAGGAGGTCGATGTACTGCAAATTTATGCTTTAACTTACCCTGCAAAATTCTCTAGTTGTCTATAGACTGAGAAGAGACCTGGGCAGACTTAGGTATGCAGCTGAGATGGAAGGAGGGCTTGAAAAAGGGGTTGATTATGTGATAGGGAGGCCCATTTTTTGAGGGTGTGAGGTTTCAGCAGCTCATATTGAAATGTGGTTACAAACTATCTACTGACTGGAAAATAAGTGTACTCTCACCACGAAATCATTAAGAAAACTGATGAGGATGCTGTGACTGTAGGATCTTGGAGAACTGAGTTTTTCAATTCAGGTGAACCAGGGGTCCATGGATGCTGTCCAGAAAGGATGCTGACAGACAGAAACCAAGGGGATCATGGGACCCTGGGCAGCCGCATGCAGCACATCCTTTGGCCGGCCCTGAATTCTAACACCCTTAAGTTCTTATTGAGCATTAATAGGAGTCAAATGCAGGGATCAGGTGAGGTGAGATCCCTCTGCCTGTGTGTGCCGAGTGCTCTGACACTGGGTTTGGTGGATAAACTTGACACATTAAGCATGGCTTTTCTTAGGAGAGAAGATGTCACAGTAGCTGCAGCAGCAATTCGAGCAGCAGGGACAGGGATTCACTCCTAGCTCTGCCAGGGTTTTGCTCCATTACCTCAGGCAAGTTGCTGAAAACTGTCATTGATTTTGGGTCCCTGGGTTTTTGAATGCCCAGCTTAAATAATCTGGGGTCTGACTTTCACAGGTGCTTTGGTACTGCAGTTTTGATTGACCCTGACTGATACCTAGGGCTTGGCACTTCTGGCATATAAGGCTTATCTGGCTCACCTGAGCTGTTCTGAGCCCTCTCTAAAAATGTTGTCATGATCTTACAGTGACTAAGCTCGCTGCACAAAATCAATTGTGATTGTGATATCTGCCAAACACAGGTGTCCCGATATGAAGCATAAATAACATTAAATCCTTGCATTGGAAATGCTATATGTGTAAAGTATTTATTTCTTGTTCACAGTCTAAGTGTGAATTTATTCTTTATAGATTTTAGGTAGATTTTTGCCACAAGTAAGACAGTCTACTAAAAACCAGAATTTCATTTGGTAAGTGTTTTGATGATGTCCTGTTACAGTCATCAATAACATTTCAAATAGCACTGGAGGAAGAAAAGGATGGGAAGCCAAATATCATTAATAATAGCTGCAATATTCTCAATGTTAACAAATTATCAGCTGTATAAATTTTTAATTAATAGGAGTATGAACAGGGATTTGACTGTCAACAGGCATCAGTATTGATGTGTGCGAGTGAAGCAAGGCAAGGCAAAGATTGTTGGGGGAGGATAACTCAAACCATGCAGCTGTGAAAGACAGGTCAGCATTTTCTGGACCAAAAAAAAGCCCTCATGGACAATCACATCTCAGGGTATAGCCCTCTATAGTGAGAAGGTAAATGAATCTCAGTGAGGTCAAGCAAACATTTTCATAGCAAAAGTGAATACATTTTGTTTGAGCTTTTATTGCATTTTATGCAGAACTCTCTTTTAATTACAACAGTAAAAAGGCATGTAAGAATTTGGGTGGGAATATGGAGAAAGAGGAGTAGATAGGTCACCTCAGGCTAGGGACCCAGCAAGTAGGTAGTCAAGTGTTTGTTTCTGCTACTTTCACTAATTGCAGCAGTTTCTGACAAGCTACTTGACAAAAAAAACCAGAAGCCAGTTAATTCAGTGAAAGTCCAGCGTAATGATTTAAAGCCTAGAATGTTACTAAGTTTAAATGAAATCCAAATATTTGAAACATAAAAAACATTTCGATAAAATCTTTACATGTCCTTCTCCTGCTCAACTTGTCTAAGTTTTCTTTTCCTATAATTTTTGGGGTGATTCTGATTTTACAGCTTGAATTGTTCTCTGAATTACAGTGTGCAGCATTTGCTCTCTTTTTTTTTTAGGTATTATTTTTGCATTCTGCTTCTGTGAATCCTCATGAACAACTTTTGTCTTTGGGTATCCTAAGAAAAAAAGTGCTGCATGTTTTTGGATTGTTAGGTTTTTGTAGTGTTCTTTTATTCTTTTTTTTTTCTTTTTTTTTAAGAAAATAGTCTGGATATGGAAATAGAGAGGAGGAAGCATACTACGTACAACAATGTACCACAAAGAACTAACTGCTTTCCTCTTTTTCCAAGCTTTTTCTTAGCTTGGAAACTTTGGAAGCCATTTTTGTTTTCTTTCTGGAATGAATTCTTGCCTTACTAGTAGCTAGTAGTAGAATGATTTACTTTTAAGTGTATGGACAGTACAAATGCACCAATTATAGATTAAAAATATTAATACTAGAGTAACTTTCCAGTTTAGTAGATTATACCAGTTTTTCTGTTCTACCATTAATAATCTAAAGATTAAGGCTTTTTTTCAGTTTTCATTTGAGGAGATCAAAATGCTTTAAAGACATTAGCTAATTCTTACGCTAATCCTGGGAGATTCAACAGTGTTATGATAATCCTTTCACAGATGAATAAATTGAGATAAGAGAGAGTCTAAGTGACTTTTCAAAGTCACAGATATAATCAGTGGCAGAGTTGTATATATAACCTTGAGGTTCTGATTACTGTTTCTATCTTACAGACTATATATATATATATTTTCTTTATGCATTACTAACAATAACAGTGGAAAACTATTACCATCAATTATGTTTATAATAATAATGCTTTTATTTATTTAGTGACTCCCTGCCAAGACAGTCAGGGTGCTGTTCCAAAGACAATTAAAATGCAATTACTGTAATAAATAAACAACAATAATTAAACCATCATAAAATAAACAATATCAAAAGCAATCAAAACCACTAAGTAGCCAAAGTTAGTCCAATTAATAATGGATCTGAGTGACTCATTTGTAAGAAATTGCATATTTAGTGATTTTTTTTTTTCTTTTGTGAAAAGATTTTTTTGTGGCTAGATTATAATTTTCCAGCTGCAGTTTTATATCCAGCCCTTGAATAGAAGGGCTTTTTTGTTGGGTTTTTTTGTTTGTTTGTTTTGTTGTTGATGTTTTTAATATACTGCTATTTGCAGTTTTATGATGGTGCTAAATGATGACTGGTCAGCTAAATTACATTAATTACATGAATCACACCGAGTTAATAACTATTGCAGTTCACTGAATGGATCAGCCATACATAAATGTCTGGATTTCAAGCTCCTTGACATAGGAAATTCAAAGGGCATTTAAAGTGGGGGACTAGTAGCTTGTTTTTCATATTGACTTCAGTACAGTTTATCTTACGTTCTTCAACTCTATTTGCAGTTGCTTTTAGTGAATGTGTGTCGGATGACATTAGTTGATTTTAGGGTTGACCAACCCCATCCCCTGTCTGTCATTTAGCAACAGTGGCTGAACATCGCATTGATTTCTGTTTATTGTCTTTTAACAAGAGGCAAAATTTTTGTAGCATCGACATGGCTTTGAAGATACTCTTTTGGAGAAAGGAACTTTTGTTAGAGACCTTTTGTTTAGACTGTGCTAAAGAAGTTTTAGGACGCTCAAAGTTTCTGAGTTTTGAAGTTCCCTCAGGGTATTTTAGCCTTTTTGTCAGGCATGACATCACCATCTTTATGGCAGGACATTAAAGTCCATTCTTGCTACAAAGGAGTGATGACTGGGGATAGTGAACAAGACCTGAGCATGTGGGAGGAAGACAAAACTACATGGGTTGGGAGGGGAGGACAGAGATCCTGTGGGGCTGAGATAAGGTGAGACAGAAAGGAAGACAGATCTAACTGAGAGAGTGAGGGAAACAGGTGATTTACCAGAATAAGACAAAAGGGATAGAGATGGCAGGCCTCATGGAGAGCACATGTGGTGCTGGGTGATGAAGAACAGTGAATAGACTGGGAATGGGGATGCTGGATATAGCACAGGAGGAGCAAGGGCTCTGGGTCTAGAAATTAGAGGCTGTGCATCCAGTGACATGAAGACTTGGTGGGCAAGCAGGTTGAAGGGGGCATGAGAGCCCAGTCATGGCTGCCCTAGGAGCCAGGGACAAGGAAGAGGCAAGATCAGGCTTCTGTGGACTGGTTTAATGAGAAAAAACCCCAAGGTTACGAATAGTAGTTGATGTGTCTGAGCTGCATCGGCACGCTCCCTTTCTGAGCGAGGTAGTTCATGAACAGATCTGAGCAGATATCCTGTTCCCTGTATCAGAGATCTGGGAATGTCATTGCCCCCTGTATCAGGGAATGTCACTGCTCTGCCTGGAACCATCTGCCACAATGGGGTGTTGTATCCCCCTTCAGCATGTGCCCGCAAGGAGGACAGCAATCTATTAATGCAAGCAGCCACTCCATTAGCTCAGTGCAAAATCTGTGTGCTGGCAGGAAAGCCTTCAACTATGCTGATGACCTGCATGTGTTTCAGGAAGGGTTCAGAAAATGAAAGTTGTGTCTGTGTATGTTTTATTGTCTTTTCTATTGTTTAGTTATTTTTTAGATAAATTTGGGACAATGCATACACAAAATGGTACTTTTTTTTTTAATTAAACCCATGGGTTTTGAACCTTAAGAAGTGTCAGGATTGAAACTTTCTCTATGTGGGATTAGCATTTATATCAGTTCTGTGTTTATAAAATGAACATGGTAATACCATATGCAAATAGGTGTCCTTTGTACCACTCACCATAAAGTCCTTCCCCTATTTAATCTTTTCCTGGTCTCTTTCTTCACTTCTGTATCCCCTGGCATTCTATACCAACTCTGTGTGGGATCTGTCTCCTTTCTCTCCTTTTTCCCATGTCTTCTGATAGGGCAGCTATATTCCCCAGGCTGCCTGGATGCCAGCAGTAGGGGCACCAACAGCACAGGAAAGACAATCGTGTGCATCTGAATCAAAGCAGTCATTACAGAGGGAAACCATACCTGTGACCCTTGGCTTGAACACACTCCCTTGTTCTCTGCTTAGTAGTACAGGCAATGCTTCCTTCGAAAACAGAAGTTGTGAAAATCTCCAGCACATCCTGTGAGGATTCTTTGGGGAATTCAGCTGCTAAAATCAAAGCAGCCTATTGTAGATATGCACGAGCACCAGTTATTCAAAGGCTTTTAACCTGGCCACATTTGGATTAATTTTCACATAGGCACAACCCTGATTTATTCCTTTTTCTCCCAAGACAAATTTCTGGTCTTTGCCAATTTCAATTCAAATGCTCAATTTCAGGAGAGAATTCCAAGGAAAGGATTGTCATGAAGAGCATAATGTATTTTCTCTTTAGCTTCTTTTCTTGGAAATGACTGAAAAGCATTGCCTGAAATCTTGCAGAAAAAGATATAAATAACTGCACAGATAATGGGCAAGTAAAATTTCTGCCAAACAGGTTAAACTGGGTAAAGTTAGAAGGCAGCTGAATTGAGGGACTCATAGGAGGGTACGCAGCTTGGCAATATTAATGAGTATAATAAATGGTACCAGCTTAATCACCCATTAGAGAAGGGCAGACATATCTCTATGGATCAGCGTAGCAGAATGCAGGGATTTCCAAGCTGGCTAAGAACCAGGCTGGTAATTTCACTGAGCACTATGTGACTGCATCGCTTCTGGTGCTGGGCTACTCACTGTGTGCACACCGAGGGTGTCAGCTGCAGGCAGTGCCAGCCTAGTTATCCTGTGACATACATGTGACACATGTGACACACATCTGACACATATGTGACACACCTGACTTACATGTGATGTACATGCAACCTCAGGGATCTGACTAAAGTCACATAGAACACATGCAGCAGAGATGAGAGATGAAAAGAGTTTTCCTGAGCCCTGGCTTAGTTCTGTAACTATGGAAGCTGAGTCATCTCCCTCCAGAGCAGGGATGGGAGCACAGTGCTTGACATCCCAGCAGGCGAGCATTCTTAGAGCCCAGTCTGGTCCAGCTGATGGGAAATCTTGACATCCCTGGCATGTACATCTGCTTCTCAGTGAGGCATCACAAAAGGGTTTTATCAAGGTGGGGGGAATAAGAAGCACCTCATGCACCTTGAACTGCTTTCACATATCTCTCAGCCCACCCAAAAGCTGGTTGAGGTAGTCCATGAGGGAATGCTAGCAAAGAACACATTGCCAAATACTCTGCTTTTGTACTGTATCCTGGGAGGCAAGTAAGCCAAGCTCTGCAAGCCAACGCTGTAGGAACCCCAGGCTCTTCCTTTAGTGTTGCCTTAATCTAATTTTCCTTTGTATTTAATAAAATTCCATGGGTCTTGGGCTTTTTATTCCTTTTCAAGAAGCAACAGAGGAAAGATCTCCTATTTGATCCTGCTGATGTTCACTTTCCGACACCTGCCATCAGCACTGCTTGGACATGTCCCTTTTATTTGCCATTCTCTTTCAAGTGCCAAGGCAACTTTGATATATTTCTGTCTCTGTCTGCAATGGCAACAGGAGAGGGTGTTATTCTCAACCTGGACTTGTCATGATGAGCCTTTTATTTCATTAAAGTCATATTCCTTTTCAGAAACTGTTGCCTGAATTGGAGTTATTTTGCTTGGACTAAGGATGAGTGTGTACCAAGGACAGCAGTGTAAAGTACAAGCATCTATAAATGAAGCTTTGATTGGATTTTACTCAACCCCTTTAAAATTCATATATGATAATCAAAATGGTGAGTGGGAAGGGAGCATTGCATCCTCTTCAGTTTATTGTCCTCATGTAAAAGCTCAAAATAAGGATTGTAACCAGCAGAATTCCAGTATTTATATTTCATGAGAGAAATGTCCTTGTGTAAATATTGGTTTCTTTAATGCGTACACTTCCATCTCTTTTTAAAAACTCCCAACTCAAAGAGCATCTGACAGCATTACATGTCTCCTTCTAGGCAGCAATGAAAATGTGCTGATAATTTGAGCCCTGGGAAGAAGTCTGTTCCCCTGTGGATTTTACCAGTCACACTGCTCTGCCATTGTATTAGATCACTGCTGCAGTGCCAGAATAGCAGCTCTCTTCACATTTTAATAGCACCTCTCTCAGATCACATCTTACTGTCAAATAATCACCTATTCCCAAATGGCTGGAAATTAATGATGCCTGAGCCCATCAGTGCTAGGCCTCTGCTGGTTACACAGTCCAGATCCTGAAAAGCCTTTTTACAGGGAATGACTGGGTGAACTGCTGGCTTGGTTACTCTGAACTACTCCTTATCCCATTGTCACTGGCCACCTGTGGTAGAAATGATTCTTCCAGTTTACATTAGTCTTTGGAATGATAACTTGAGATTACAGAGTGTGTGAAATAGCTTTTCTGTAGCATCAGTCATGAGAGGCAAGATTTTTCTTTCTTACCCAGAAGACCCCTCAATCTTTTTGCTTTTTCTCCAGATCTTCTGAGAAATGTAGAAAAGTTTCCTATCCCAAGCAGTGCCTCTGAAAAAGTGATAGAAACAGCTGCCCAGATATATAGTGTTGAGGGATTTTGAAAACCAGGAGAGCAACATGTGGATATTCTCCTTTTTTTAAAAAATTTTTTAAAAATTAAAGAATATGGACTTTTGAGGTGAAACTTAGGGAAATTTGAGGCCTGCAGAATTTCTGTACCTCAGCTCAGTCCAGAATTTTTCCACAAAAATGATAATAAGGAAAATCTCATGACTGGTTTTTGTGTGATCCTACTCATCACTTCCCACAAGTAAAACTTCAGTTTTCAGACTCCTATTCCTCTCCTTCTGGTAGTTCAGTCTTGGGACATGAACTTAGTTAAATTAAAAATACTTTGATTATTGAATAATTTGCTGATTTTATAATTATTTGAGTGATTATTCAGAGAATTCTTCCCATGTTTTTGTCACATCTTGGTAAAGAATTTTCTAGAAGTATGGTTTCAGGCTTGTTTGAGTGGTAACATATTAAACATAGACTATGATAAAGAAGTGATATTGTGATGCACCATGGGTTTTTTATGTGTTGCAAAACCAAATATTCAGCTTGATCATCTGCGTGTTCCTGGAATAAAATCCTGAACCATACTTTTGGCATTGTAATTACTTTTGCTTAGCTTGTTTGAGACATCAATATACCTTCTATATATTTAGTGTGATTTCATCACTAATTTATCTATTTGTCCTATGATGCTAATGAATTTTATGATAGCTGAATGCCTTTATTCCAACTTGGGAAAGCTGTAGCATATGGTCAGCTCACAAGGCTTTGGAAATGACTCTTTGGCACCTGTCACAGAGTGATCTCAGATCTGTGTAAATGGTTCCTTCTACTCTGGAGATTAAGTACCAGATGCTGTCCTTTGCATATAAAAACTGACTAACTAGTCAGCTGAACACTCTGCCTGATCTTCTGTGTGTTTAAGAGAACCTGAACTATACTGTGCCTCTTTGACACAAATCTCATTGTGTGGACTATTCTGAGATGAAGAAAACACCTAAAAAATTCTCTTCTGGACTGATCTTCCAAAGCACAATTCTGCCTATATCCAAAGAAAATATGAGGCTGTACTTGAAACATTCTTTGCAAAAGAACCTGCAGAGTGTATGTCTGATGACTTATTTTTCTCCAATATAAGAGAATAAAAGCTGAAATTCTGAGAGCTTTCACTATGTCTAGTAATAAGCAAAATTATTTGGCTGCCAGCAGTAATATTCATACTTCAGGCACCCAAGTCAATGCATGGTGTAGTGGGATCTGTACTAAGACATTATTATGCTTTGACTTGTGAACTGTTACTGCAGAAGCACCACTGTACACCTGAATTTCAGTCATATGTTGTGGAAATATGTTGCATGGTGACCTGTGTTAGTGGGAAAACTCTTACTTTCTTTACTGCCCTGTGAACTTGCATGTTGGGTCTTCTGTCATCCTGTCATTCTGCCAAACAGAAATTTCATTCAGGTGCAGGAGTGCAAGATTTCCACAGTGGGTCTATCAGGTAAGTGAGACAGTTTGGAACATGCTAAAGGATTCCTAACTTTGATCTTTTGGCTTTGGTGGCTTTTTGTTTTTTGGGAGTTGGTTGTTTTTTTGGGGTTTTTTTGTTTTGTTTTGTTTTGTTTTGGTGGGGGTTTTTTTGTTTGTTTGTTTGGTTTGTTTTTTTGCTACTATGCTTATTCAGTTTTTTTCTGTCAGTGCTTTCCAGAGCAGCTTAAAGTGAGGAAAGCCCAGGCAGGCAGGAAGATGCATCCAGCCCCTGCTGCCTTGTACATTGCCAGTATTTTTTTTCTCTGTCTTGAGCATCAGCAAAGAATTGCCTCAATCCTGTGGAGAAGAGTTAATGAAGGGTTGATGTGTACTGGCTGTGAATTGTGTGGTTGAGGAAGAAAGCATTACATAAATCAGTAACAACAATATACATGTGAGAAAATATTTACTGGGAAAACAAAAGAGGAGAAGTGCTGGGAAAAGAGTGATTTTGAGGAGGATTTTGAATGCAAGGTGGAACAGGAGAAGTGCAGAGTTAAGTCTCAGGACTAAATGTGAGTCCTGTTGCTTGGTGTACTAAGGAGCTCTGCTCTGTCACTGCAGTCAGCACATCTTACCCCCTTACTTTCCCCCTTAGTAATGTAGGAACAGAGACTATTCCTTTTTTTTTGCAGGGCAGTGAAGCAGTTCAGATGGAGAATGTTATGTGTCGTGTATAATCACCAATATATTACTACTAGACAGGGAGACAGGCCAGATGAAAAAAAAAAAAAAAAAAAGCCTGGTCTGCTCGCTAGCATCCTTGAAAAATGTAATTTGAGTTACACAGAACTGGGAGCTCTGCCAGAAAATAACCTGCACACTGGTTCCCATGTGGATTGCCCTGGAGAGTATGGCCAGGCATCAAAACAGGAGGAAGGTGGGCCAAG